>NC_139228.1:5621283-5769648 GCF_055691185.1 Crinia signifera | reverse complement strand
TATGAGGAGGCTGAGGGTTTGGGTGATGCAGGGTGATGAGGAGGCTGAGGGTTTGGGTGATGAGGAGGCTGAGGGTTTGGGTGATGCAGGGTGATGAGGAGGCTGAGGGTTTGGGTGATGAGGAGGCTGAGGGTTTGGGTGATGAGGAGGCTGAGGGTTTGGGTGATGCAGGGTGATGATCAGGCTGAGGGTTTGGATGATGAGGAGGCTGAGGGTTTGGGTGATGCAGGATGATGAGGAGGCTGAGGGTTTGGGTGATGCAGGATGATGAGGAGGCTGAGGGTTTGGGTGATGCAGGATGATGAGGGTTTGGGTGATGAGGAGGCTGAGGGTTTGGTTGATGCAGGATGATGAGGAGGCTGAGGTTTGGGTGAAGCAGGATGATGAGGAGGCTGAGGGTTTGAGTACATTTGTACAGTGTCCATAGACACCAAGAAAAATAGAAAACCATTTTCACTGTCGGCTGTTGACCTTGTGCCTGTGTCCATTATCAGTTACAGACAATCTAGATGTTCCCATCCATTTTTAGGTGTCATTGTTGAGCCAGACATCACTGATCTTCTATACCATAAACATTAGGGAGGGGGGGGGGGTGATGCAGGATGATGAGGAGGGGTTTGGGTGATGCAGGATGATGAGGAGGCTGAGGGTTTGGGTGATGCAGGATGATGAGGAGGCTGAGGGTTTGGGGTGATGCAGGATGATGAGGAGGGTTTGGGTGATGCAGGATGATGAGGAGGCTGAGGGTTTGGGTGATGCAGGATGATGAGGAGGCTGAGGGTTTGGGTGATGCAGCAGGATGATGAGGAGGCTGAGGATTTGGGTGATGCAGGATGATGAGGAGGCTGAGGTTTGGGTGATGCAGGATGATGAGGAGGCTGAGGGTTTGGGTGATGCAGCAGGATGATGAGGAGGCTGAGGATTTGGGTGATGCAGGATGATGAGGAGGCTGAGGGTTTGGGTGAAGCAGGATGATGAGGAGGCTGAGGGTTTGGGTGAAGCAGGATGATGAGGAGGCTGAGGGTTTGGGTGATGCAGGATGATGAGGAGGCTGAGGGTTTGGGTGATGCAGGGTGATGAGGAGGCTGAGGGTTTGGGTGATGAGGAGGCTGAGGGTTTGGGTGATGCAGGGTGATGAGGAGGCTGAGGGTTTGGGTGATGCAGGGTGATGAGGAGGCTGAGGGTTTGGGTGATGAGGAGGCTGAGGGTTTGGGTGATGCAGGGTGATGATCAGGCTGAGGGTTTGGATGATGAGGAGGCTGAGGGTTTGGGTGATGCAGGATGATGAGGAGGCTGAGGGTTTGGGTGATGCAGGATGATGAGGAGGCTGAGGGTTTGGGTGATGCAGGATGATGAGGGTTTGGGTGATGAGGAGGCTGAGGGTTTGGTTGATGCAGGATGATGAGGAGGCTGAGGGTTTGGGTGAAGCAGGATGATGAGGAGGCTGAGGGTTTGAGTACATTTGTACAGTGTCCATAGACACCAAGAAAAAGAGAAAACCATTTTCACTGTCGGCTGTTGACCTTGTGCCTGTGTCCATTATCAGTTACAGACAATCTAGATGTTCCCATCCATTTTTAGGTGTCATTGTTGAGCCAGACATCACTGATCTTCTATACCATAAACATTAGGAAGGGGGGGGGGGGGGGGGGGGTGATGCAGGATGATGAGGAGGGTTGGGTGATGCAGGATGATGAGGAGGCTGAGGTTTGGGTGATGCAGGATGATGAGGAGGCTGAGGGTTTGGGTGATGCAGGATGATGAGGAGGGTTTGGGTGATGCAGGATGATGAGGAGGCTGAAGGTTTGGGTGATGCAGGATGATGAGGAGGCTGAGGGTTTGGGTGATGCAGGATGATGAGGAGGCTGAGGGTTTGGGTGATGCAGGATGATGAGGAGGCTGAGGGTTTGGGTGATGCAGCAGGATGATGAGGAGGCTGAGGATTTGGGTGATGCAGCAGGATGATGAGGAGGCTGAGGGTTTGGGTGATGCAGGATGATGAGGAGGCTGAGGGTTTGGGTGATGCAGGATGATGAGGAGGCTGAGGGTTTGGGTGATGCAGGATGATGAGGAGGCTGAGGGTTTGGGTGATGCAGGATGATGAGGAGGCTGAGGGTTTGGGTGATGCAGGATGATGCTGAGGGTTTGGGTGATGCAGGATGATGAGGAGGCTGAGGGTTTGGGTGATGCAGGATGATGCTGAGGGTTTGGGTGATGCAGGATGATGCTGAGGGTTTGGGTGATGCAGGATGATGAGGAGGCTGAGGATTTGGGTGATGCAGGATGATGAGGAGGCTGAGGGTTTGGGTGATGCAGGATGATGAGGAGGCTGAGGGTTTGGGTGATGCAGGATGATGAGGAGGCTGAGGGTTTGGGTGAAGATAGATGATAGATGATAAACAGTGATTTGAACATAACATGGCGCCACCAATGAATAAACAATGCTGCTGCCCATAGCAACATACTGAGCAAGTGCTAGCTCTCTGCGCTCTCTGTTGTTATGTAGTTTCATCAGCTGACATGAAAGAAACACAATAAGTTACAAATGGAAATGTTTATTTGATAATAACGACCGGTCATACGGCCCCGTCAGCTTGATCCCGAGGGTACTGAAGAGATTGAAGAACCAGGGTGTACAAGCCATTCTGATTGCACCGGATTGGCCCAGGAGGTCGTGGTACTCCGACATACTGAGATTGCCGACGGACTCTTGGCATCTGCCTCTTTCTCCGGATTTGCTAAAGCAAGGGCCGTTCCTACACCTGGACCTAGCTCGTCTCAATTTGACGGTGTGGCTTATGAGACCTCCTTATTAAGGTTTTCAGATGCGGTTATACAGACTATAGTCAGGGCACGGAAGCCTGTGTCTGCAGCCAATTACCATTGGGTCTGGAAGATATACATCAGGCGGTGTGAACGGCAGAGAGTTCACATGTCCTGGTTCAAGGATGCGAGACTGTTGGCGTTTTTACAGGATGGCCTTTCAACTGGACTTAGTTTACAGTCTTTAAAAGAGCAGATTTCTGCATTGTCAATTTTCTTTCAAAAAAGGCTAGCTCTGTTACCTGAGGTTCAAACCTTGGTGTGACCAGAATTAAACCTCCATACAGACAGCCGGTGGCACCTTGGGATTTGTCTCTGTCTGTATTGCAAAAGCCTCCGTTCGAGCCATTGAGATCGGCTGATCTCAAATATGTTTCTTGGAAACTGACTTTTTTATTGGCTAGGCGTGTGTCATTATATAAACTATATACATATTATTATTATCGTCGTTTATATGGCACCACAAGGGTTCCGCAGCGCCTGACAATACATAGATGAGTAAAGAACAATACAAGAAAGATTGTGATTTACAGTACAAATGCAAATAAGGACAAATACATGGTAAATAAAAGGCAGCTGACACTGAGGCAATTATAACAGTGGCAGAGATATATTCTTAGAAAAGCACATGAGGAGAGAGGGCCCTGCTCGTTAGAGCTTACATTCTAAAGGTACGGGCAGACAGACTGGGGTGACACAGCTGGGATAGAAGCAAATGTAGGGTTAGGAAAAGAAATGGTTGGATTTAATGAAGAAGTGGGTCTTGAGAGCCTGTTTAATGTTTTGTGCGTGCAGGATACAGGACTGACGCTGTCCCCGATACCCTGCATTAGCGCGTGTAGGATACAGGACTGACGCTGTCCCCGGTACCCTGCATTAGTGCGTGTAGGATACGGGACTGACGCTGCCCCCGATACCCTGCATTGGCGCGTGTAGGATACGGGACTGACGCCGTCCCCGATACCCTGCATTAGTGCGTGTAGGATACGGGACCGACGCTGTCCCCGATACCCTGCATTAGCGCGTGTAGGATACAGGACTGACGCTGTCCCCGGTACCCTGCATTAGTGCGTGTAGGATACGGGACTGACGCTGTCCCCGGTACCCTGCATTAGTACGTGTAGGATACGGGACTGACGCTGTCCCCGATAACCTGCATTAGTGCGTGTAGGATACGGGACCGACGCCGTCCCCGATACCCTGCATTAGTGCGTGTAGGATACGGGACCGACGCTGTCCCCGATACCCTGCATTAGTGCGTGTAGGATACGGGACTGACGCTGCCCCCGATACCCTGCATTGGCGCGTGTAGGATACGGGACTGACGCCGTCCCCGATACCCTGCATTAGTGCGTGTAGGATACGGGACCGACGCTGTCCCCGATACCCTGCATTAGCGCGTGTAGGATACAGGACTGACGCTGTCCCCGGTACCCTGCATTAGTGCGTGTAGGATACGGGACCGACGCTGCCCCCGATACCCTGCATTGGCGCGTGTAGGATACGGGACTGACGCCGTCCCCGATACCCTGCATTAGCGCGTGTAGGATACGGGACTGACGCTGTCCCCGATACCCTGCATTAGTGCGTGTAGGATACAGGACTGACGCTGTCCCCGGTACCCTGCATTAGTGCGTGTAGGATACGGGACCGACGCTGTCCCCGATACCCTGCATTAGCGCGTGTAGGATACGGGACCGACGCTGTCCCCGATACCCTGCATTAGTGCGTGTAAGATACGGGACTGACGCTGTCCCCGATACCCTGCATTAGTGCGTGTAGGATACGGGACCGACGCTGTCCCCGATACCCTGCATTAGTGCGTGTAGGATACGGGACTGACGCTGTCCCCGATACCCTGCATTAGTGCGTGTAGGATACGGGACTGACGCTGTCCCCGATACCCTGCATTAGTGCGTGTAGGATACGGGACTGACGCTGTCCCCGATACCCTGCATTAGTGCGTGTAGGATACGGGACTGACGCTGTCCCCGATACCCTGCATTTGCGCGTGTAGGATACGGGACTGACGCTGTCCCCGATACCCTGCATTAGCGCGTGCAGGATACGGGACTGACGCTGTCCCCTATACCCTGCATTAGCGCATGCAGGATACGGGACCGACGCTGTCCCCGATACCCTGCATTAGTGCGTGTAGGATACGGGACTGACGCTGTCCCCGATACCCTGCATTAGTGCGTGTAGGATACGGGACTGACGCTGTCCCCGATACCCTGCATTTGCGCGTGTAGGATACGGGACTGACGCTGTCCCCGATACCCTGCATTAGCGCGTGCAGGATACGGGACTGACGCTGTCCCCTATACCCTGCATTAGCGCATGCAGGATACGGGACTGACGCTGTCCCCGATACCCTGCATTAGCGCGTGCAGGATACGGGACTGACGCTGCCCCCGATACCCTGCATTAGTGCGTGTAGGATACGGGACTGACGCTGCCCCCCAAACCCTGCATTAGTGCGTGTAGGATATGGGACTGACGCTGTCCCCGATACCCTGCATTAGCGCGTGCAGGATACGGGACTGACGCTGTCCCCGGTACCCTGCATTAGGGCGTGTAGGATACGGGACTGACGCTGTCCCCGGTACCCTGCATTAGGGCGTGTAGGATACGGGACTGACGCTGTCCCCGGTACCCTGCATTAGTGCGTGTAGGATACTGGACTGATGCTGCCCCCGATACCCTGCATTAGTGCGTGTAGGATACGGGACTGACGCTGTCCCCGGTACCCTGCATTAGTGCGTGGAGGATACGGGACTGACGCTGTCCCCGATACCCTGCATTAGTGCGTGTAGGATACGGGAGTGACGCTGCCCCCGATACCCTGCATTAGCGCGTGTAGGATACGGGACTGACGCTGCCCCCGATACCCTGCATTGGTGCGTGTAGGATATGGGACTGACGCTGTCCCCGATACCCTGCATTAGTGCGTGTAGGATACGGGACTGACGCTATCCCCGATACCCTGCATTGGTGCGTGCAGGATACAGGATTTCTAATCATCGATGGTTGATGGCCATTCCTACCTCGGAGACTTGCATAGACTGTGAGGCGCTCTTGGCAGGGGAGTCCTGCTGGGGGCATCTCCATGTGACTGGGGGGTGGCTTCCTGCCGGCTGGGGGCAAATGGCTGACATCACCAGGTGTTCACGTAGCAGCGCGCCGCAAATCTGACTCACCAGAGAGTAGATTTGTGAGTGCTGGTCGGAGACCATCGAATGATTTCAGGCCTGCATGCAAGCTGCGAAAGAATCATGTATATGCAAAACATCCATTTGCCTGCCTGCGAGGACATTCACCGTCCACGGGGGCAGGCATTCATGCGGGCAGTTGGCTAGCAAAGCAGTGAAATTCGCTGCTTTGCGAGTCAACCAGACATAATACAGTCAGATTATTTTGAGATCCACTTTTCCATATTTTACATATATCCATTATTATTATTGTCTTGTTTTCTTTTCATATGTACATATCTGTAAGTAATTTGATTGTGTTAATAATATCATATAAACATTCCCATTTGCAACCCATTGTAGGCTGTGATGCTTTCATTTCTAATACAGCTGCATAACAATGAGGGCAGAGAGTTAGCACTCGTTTTTACATACTGAGCAACAGGCAAAAACTCCTAATAGGTTGCTATGGGTTACAGCAGCATATCGCGAGCGCACACCATCTTTAGAGCGGGCGGAAGTCTCGCTTGTCACTCAGCGGCACCGCCCCGCCCATTCCGCTGCCCACGTGCCGCTTCCGCCTGGACTGACTCGGCGGAGAGGCGTGGCCTCGGATGCCATCGACGATGACGACAAACGGGCCCCGCCCCCTCTCCGAGATTGCAGTACGTACGCATGCGCCGTCACCAGACAGAGGCCGCGTCCAAGAGGATTGTTTGTGAGGGAGACCGGCGGGGGGAGATTACCCAGCCTGCCCCGCGCCAGCCCGAGACACCCGCCGCCGGTCAGTGCCGACTGAGGAGCGCCCCCGGGTCACGCCGGTAATCAACACTTCCACAGGGGCCCAACCGGCACTCACAGGGGCCTCAGCATCTCCCAGCTGCCTGACACACACAGGGGCCCAGCATCTCACCCGGTCCCTGCACACACACAACAGGGGCCCGCCATCACCCCCGCCACATCCAGGGGCCCCAGCGTCACCCCTGGGTTGAGGACCCATAAGGGCCCCAGCGTCACACCTGTGTTGAGGACCCATAAGGGGCCCCAGTGTCACCCCTGTGTTGAGGACCCATAAGGGGCCCCAGTGTCACCCCTGTGTTGAGGACCTATAGGGGCCCCAGCGTCACCCCTGTGTTGTAGACATATAGGGGACCCCAGCATCACTGGGACTCATAAGGGCCCCAGCGTCACACCTGTGTTGAGGACCCATAAGTGGCCCCAGCGTCACCCCCTGTGTTGAGGACCTATAGGGGCCCCAGCGTCACCCCCTGTGTTGAGGACCTATAGGGGGCCCCAGCATCACCCCTGTGTTGAGGACCTATAGGGGGCCCTAGCATCACCCCTGTAGTGCAGTGATATTGTGGCCCCAGCACTGTGCTGTATCCTGCCTGGGACCCTACTAACCACCCCTATATAGTGGTGCCTTTCGCTGGTGAAGACCTGAATGAGATGATCGTTTGGTAATTGAAGACACCTCAGGAATTTTGGGGGAACCGCTGTCACAGCTGACCCCTTGGACTGGGTCTACTGGTGAATCCATGTGTGTATGGGACTCCTGATTGGTCACCTGCCCAGCGACTGATACCCACCAGCATGGCATCCGCTGACGGCGGCTCTAGCCCAGGTAAGCGTACTATAGCCACCCCATTGGGGTGCTCCCTGTATTTTACCCTACACAGGGGGCCATCAGGACATCTGCCTCCAGCTGAATAGCCTGACTGGGCAGCTGGTGTAGTCCCTGTGCCATAGACAGATTATTATCCACAGATGGCGGGCATAGCGTTACCAGGTGGCACGGAGGGTGAGTCTGATGTCAGGGCACAGTGAGAGCAGGTAGCTGGTGTAATCCCTGTGCTATAGACAGATTATTATCCTGGCGGGCACAGTGTTACCAGGTGGCACAGAGGTGATTGGTGTCCTGGTACAGTGAGAGCAGGCAGCTGGTGTAATCTCTGTGCTATAGACGGATTATTATCCTCAGCGGGCAGACGGCTGGAACAGTGTTACCAGGGGGGGCACAGAGGGTGACTGATGTCAGGATACAGTGAGAGCAGGCAGCTGGTGTAATCCCTGTGCCATAGACGGATTATTATCCTTAGCGGGCAGACGGCAGGCACAGTGTTACCAGGTGGCACTGAGGGTGACTGGTATCATGGTACAGTGAGAGCAGGCAGCTGGTATAATCCCTGTGCCATAGACAGATTATTATCCACAGCGGGCACAGTGTTACCAGGGTGGGCACAGAGGGTGACTGGTGTCATGGTACAGTGAGAGCAGGCAGCTGGTATATCATGGTACAGTGAGAGCAGGCAGCTGGTATAATCCCTGTGCCATAGACAGATTATTATCGTCAGCGGGCAGACGGCTGGCAGGGGGGCACAGTGTCAGCAGAGGGCGAGTCTGGGCACTATTTCAGGCTGTTGGTAATATTTGGCACATGAGTACACACATTCCTGCTGCCGGCTGGGTGAGTCCCTGCTCACAGACCGGTGTGACAGGTCCCCTGACATCACGCTGTCCTTTGTGTTATCATACGTCATAGCGGTGGAATGTGTGATGTGTAACCGGATCCCGTGTAGTCTCCTGACACGGTCTCACCTGTGCATACATGTAACATTCCCTGTCGCTGAGCAATGGTGATGTTCTACCGCTACCTACACCCCTCCGGCCAGTGTACTCTGCGTGCCCACCACCTACACCCCCTCCGGCCAGTGTACTCTGCGTGCCCACCACCTACACCCCTCTGGCCAGTGTACTCTGCGTGCCCACCACCTACGCCCCTCTGGCCAGTGTACTCTGCGTGCCCACCACCTACACCCCTCCGGCCAGTGTACTCTGCGTGCCCACCACTTACACCCCTCCGGCCAGTGTACTCTGCGTGCCCACCACCTGCGCCCCTCTTGCCAGTGTACTGTGTGCCCACCACCTGCGCCCCTCTGGCCAGTGTACTCTGCGTGCCCACCACCTACACCCCTCTGGCCAGTGTACTTTGGGTGCCCACCACCTGCGCCCCTTTGGCTAGTGTACTCTGCGTGCCCACCACCTGCGCCCCTCTGGCCAGTGTACTCTGCGTGCCCACCACCTGCGCCCCTTTGGCCAGTGTACTCTGTGTGCCCACCACCTGCGCCCCTCCGGCCAGTGTACTCTGCGTGCCCACCACCTGCGCCCCTCTGGCCAGTGTACTCTGCGTGCCCACCACCTGCGCCCCTCTGGCCAGTGTACTCTGCGTGCCCACCACCTACACCCCTCCGGCCAGTGTACTCTGCGTGCCCACCACCTGCGCCCCTCTTGCCAGTGTACTCTGCGTGCCCACCACCTGTGCCCCTCTGGCCAGTGTACTCTGCGTGCCCACCACCTGTGTACTCTGCGTGCCCACCACCTGTGTACTCTGCGTGCCCACCACCTGTGTACTCTGCGTGCCCACCACCTGTGTACTCTGCGTGCCCACCACCTGTGCCCCTCTGGCCAGTGTACTCTGCGTGCCCACCACCTGCGCCCCTCCGGCCAGTGTACTCTGCGTGCCCACCATCTGCGCCCCTCTATCTTCCCTGGGCAGTGGCTGCATGCTGCGTGTCCGCCATTTCCACTGGGCAGTAGCTGTACGCTGCGTGCCCACCATCTACTCTGGGTAATCACTGTATGCTGCGTGCTTCACTCTGGGTTTCTGTGTCGCAGGGGTGAATACTGAGAGAGTTGGAGGTGTGTAGTCAGAGGGTGAGTAAGGAGAGGGCAATGCTATGTGTCAGGATAGAACAGACACATGACTGTAGAGCTGTGTACACACGGTGCAATATCGACCATATTGCCAGTGATTTGTCTGTGCTGCAGCGATAAATCGCCGGATGCGCGCTCCCTTGTTCAGCCTCCTAATGGTCGCAGGAGATTGCTCTTGTGACCAACTGTTTCCCTCTGCAGAGTCTCCTGTTCATCACTGAGCAATATATTGCACTGTAGGGAGTGTAATCCCTACCGTGGGCATCCCAGGCATTACATCCTGAGGTCCGGGTGTCCAGTCATTCTATGTGAGCTCTACCTGAGGCCCCTTTGTCGCACACCGGCAGTAAAAGCAGTGCCGTATAATGGACAGGAGTGTGTCCATTCCCTCGGGACAGCCAAGGTCCCGGCCGCCCGGTTGCAGCCAGCTGTCACCAGGATGGCTGCTGGGCTGTGGCCATGCCAACCATTGTAAGCTTCTGTGTTCGTCATGGCTACTTGGCCGTGCAGGTTTTCACCGCCCGGCGTCTGCCGGTGTGTGAGAGGGGCCTGAGGGCTCTGTGCTGGTCCTGTGGGTGTTCCCAAGAGCTGCTGTACAGACTGGCTCCTTGGCTGGGATTGGTGTGACTGTCCCACTCACCGCTGTCACCAGTGCAAGAGGCCGGAGTTCAGGCCTAGAGTCTATAGCGATTGCCAGCTCTTGTGGCTGCTGTATCCTCTGTTCTGTTCCGGTTACACAACACTAGATTGCCAGATCTTGTGGCGGGATGCAGTTTAAATCCCGGCGTTCAGAATCCCGACCGCCGAAATCCCGACACTTTCTCCCTCTGTGGGAGTCCACGACACCCCTGGAGGGAGAATAAATTAGCGTGCCGAGTGCAGCGAGCCCGCAAGCGGGGGCGATCCACGTCCCCCCCCTTGTCGGGATTTCGGCGGTCGGGATTTTGAACGCCGGGATCCCAACCGCCGGGATTTCATACTGAATGCTGGATCCTCTGTTCTGTCCCGGTTACACAACACTAGATTGCCAGCTCTTGTGGCTGCTGTATCCTCTGTTCTGTTCCTGTAACACAACACTAGATTGCCAGCTCTTGTGACTGCTGGATCCTCTGTTCTGTTCCGGTTACACAACATTAGATTGCCAGCTCTAGTGGCTGCTGGATCCTCTGTTGGAGGCTGGTAATTCTGTCTTCCCCCTTTCTCTCCTCCCCAGTGCTGGGCTTTCTGTGCTGTGGCCTGGGCACACACTTCTGCCGCAGAGGTACTGCGTGTGCATGTTTGTACATCCCACTGTACCAGGTGCTATATTACAGCATGCCGCTTGTGCTGACCCCTGTAGTGTTCACTCTAGCTTCCGTGCCTGGGGGCGGTGCCTGTAGCACAGTGTGGCCTGTATTTCAGAATGGATATGCAGACCACACTGTGCTAGAGAGTGACGCACAGGTTTGGAAGATGCAGGGCGCTACAATGAGCACTGCCCTAGATGTCATACACGGTCAGATTGCTGCCCTCTGCTGGCAGGGACAGTTATGACACTGCATGAGGCCTGGCCTATTCCTGTAGCAGGGAGCTTACAGTCTAGTAGTGCAGCGCTGCAGCCAGTACTCACTCTGTTGCATGGAGCTTACAATCTAGTGGTGTTACTAGTGTGGACATGTGTGATGTAATAAATGACGTCTGCCTGTGGCTGGAATGTGATACTGTGCTATGGCCTGACACTAATAATCCCCATCCCTCCGCTGTGTCCCGCATGCACGCCTCTGTCTGACCAGTAGGGGGCTCGCTCCCAAACATTCCATAGGCCTGTGTTCCCTGCTGTGTAGTGACCTATGTAATACAGCATGATCTGTCATTTCAGGGGTCTCAGACACCCACCTGGTCCCCCTGGTGGATGGAGACTACCGTAATGAGCTAATGGGGGAGTGGCTATGGTATATACAACTGCCAGTTATAAAAGGGAGTGGCTATGGCGTATACAGCTGCCAGTTACAAAGGGCAGTGGTTATGGCGTATACAGCTGCCACTTATAAAGGGCAGTGTCTATGGCGTATACAGCTGCCAGTTATATGGGGGAATGGCTATGGTATATACAGCTGCCAGTTATAAAAGGGAGTGGCTATGGCGTATACAGCTGCCAGTTACAAAGGGCAGTGGTTATGGCGTATACAGCTGCCACTTATAAAGGGCAGTGTCTATGGCGTATACAGCTGCCAGTTATATGGGGGAATGGCTATGGTGTATACAGCTGCCAGTTATAAAGGGCAGTGGTTATGGCGTATACAGCTACCACTTATAAAGGGCAGTGGCTATGGCGTATACAGCTGCCAGTTATAAAGGGGAGTGGCTATGGCGTATACAGCTGCCAGTTCTATGGGGGAGTGGCTATGGCGTATACAGCTGCCAGTTATATGGGGGAGTGGCTATGGTGTATACAGCTGCCAGTTATATGGGGGAGTGGCTATGGCGTACACAGCTGCCAGTTATATGGGGGAGTGGCTATGGCGTATACAGCTGCCAGTTATATGGGGGGGTGGCTATGGCGTATACAGCTGCCAGTTATATGGGGGGGTGGCTATGGCGTATACAGCTGCCAGTTATATGGGGGGGTGGCTATGGCGTATACAGCTGCCAGTTATATGGGGGAGTGGCTATGGCGTATACAGCTGCCAGTTATATGGGGGAGTGGCTATGACGTATACAGCTGCCAGTTATATGGGTGGGTGGCTATGGCGTATACAGCTGCCAGTTATATGGGGGAGTGGCTATGGCGTATACAGCTGCCAGTTATATGGGGGAGTGGCTATGGCGTATACAGCTGCCAGTTATATGGGGGAGTGGCTATGCCGTATACAGCTGCCAGTTATATGGGGGGTGGCTATGGCGTATACAGCTGCCAGTTATATGGGGGACTGGCTATGGCCTATACAGCTGCCAGTTATATGGGGGGTGGCTATGGCGTATACGGCTGCCAGTTATATGGGGGAGTGGCTATGGTGTATACGGCTGCCAGTTATATGGGGGAGTGGCTATGGTGTATACGGCTGCCAGTTATATGGGGGAGTGGCTATGGCGTATACGGCTGCCAGTTATATGGGGGGGTGGCTATGGCGTATACGGCTGCCAGTTATATGGGGGGTGGCTATGGCGTATACAGCTGCCAGTTATATGGGGGAGTGGCTATGGCGTATACAGCTGCCAGTTATATGGGGGAGTGGCTATGGCGTATACAGCTGCCAGTTATATGGGGGAGTGGCTATGGCGTATACAGCTGCCAGTTATATGGGGGAGTGGCTATGGCGTATACAGCTGCCAGTTATATGGGGGGTGGCTATGGCGTATACAGCTGCCAGTTATATGGGGGGTGGCTATGGCGTATACGGCTGCCAGTTATATGGGGGAGTGGCTATGGCGTATACGGCTGCCAGTTATATGGGGGAGTGGCTATGGCGTATACGGCTGCCAGTTATATGGGGGAGTGGCTATGGCGTACACAGCTGCCAGTTATATGGGGGAGTGGCTATGGCGTACACAGCTGCCAGTTATATGGGGGAGTGGCTATGGCGTATACAGCTGCCAGTTATATGGGGGGGTGGCTATGGCGTATACAGCTGCCAGTTATATAGGGGAGTGGCTATGGCGTATACAGCTGCCAGTTATATAGGGGAGTGGCTATGGCGTATACAGCTGCCAGTTATATGGGGGGTGGCTATGGCGTATACGGCTGCCAGTTATATGGGGGAGTGGCTATGGTGTATACGGCTGCCAGTTATATGGGGGAGTGGCTATGGTGTATACAGCTGCCAGTTATATGGGGGAGTGGCTATGGTGTATATAGCTACCTGGCACAATGCAGCTCATACACCATGAGAAGGTAAATGTTTGCCACCCTTAGGGTCACACCACTCTGCTCATGCCATGTTGTAACTCTGTTTCCCACCTACAGGACCTCCCACGATGAAGGCCAGTGCTCAGGCTGAAGCTGCTGCGGGGGTGAGTGTACACACAGATATTGCGTGTAATACCTCTGCTAGTCCTGTAGGTGGTGCTGTGTGTGTGTGACGGAGGTTACCATGTGTGCCACTAGATATGGGGAGGGAGCAAGTATTTCCCCCATTTATATAAATCCACTATGATTCGGAAGGAGTAGTATGATTTTCAGTCTCCTAGGTAACACTTTCTGAGCAATGATTGGCCTCAGATGTTTTGGGAAAGCTGTGACTGGTAGAGTTCTAGTTTCCGTAATCCCCACTGAGGTGGGCGTATGACTGACCCATGACCTCTCTTACCACCACAGATGGCCAGCTCATCGGGTCAGTTTGGAACACAGACCATGAAGAAGATCGGGCACCGAAGTGTGGATTCTACAGGAGAGACCACTTATAAGAAGGTAAGACTGATCCGGTGCCGGGGTGTTGTGGCTGCTGTTACTTTATATTGAGCCTGAACCCGCTGTTATCCACAGACCACGTCTTCTGCCCTGAAAGGTGCCATACAGCTGGGGATCACCCACACGGTGGGCAGCCTCAGCAACAAGCCGGAGAGAGACGTCCTCATGCAGGATTTCTATGTGGTGGAGAGTATCTTCTTCCCTCAGTATGTACCCTCTCCCCCCCCACCCACCTTCTGCGGCCATCTTTTGCCCCTGCACTAATTCCATCTCTTCCTTCCAGCGAGGGCAGTAACCTCACCCCCGGCCACCACTTTAATGACTTCCGCTTTAAGACGTATGCTCCGGTGGCTTTCCGCTACTTCCGGGAGCTCTTTGGGATCCGGCCGGATGATTACTTGGTGAGTGCGTCATTGGGGTACCTGCCTTGTAGTGGTGCAGGCTGGACTGTCCACAGTTACTCGTATACCAGTATTCATCCAACTGAGTGCGTCTGCAGGCTGAAATCTATGCCCCATTGATTTTTATTTGGTTGCAGCTATTTGTAGCATTGTATAGCACCATCATATTCTGCTGTGCTGTACAATTGGGCACAAAAGGTACCAAGGTCCTGCTCGCAGGCTTACCCTCTATAGGACAAGTTTATATAACTAAGCGCAGGAAACCAGCAGTTTGTCCTTGCTGCTGTCTAGAAGGGATACTCAACCCTTCTTAGAAAACAAAAAGAAACTACAAAGGTAGACAGCGCAAATGGACACACTTAATAAACCAGTTATGTTAAAAATACATATGTTCTTTATTTTTTCAATCTCAAAATAAAAACAGGGCACCGGCCGGTGAGACCAAAGATCAAAACATTAATTACATAAAATCACACACACATAAACATTAATGACATAATTTTGCAATACTTTCAAGTTAGCACCAATCACTCACTGAGTGATTTTCAGCAGAGGTGTGATATGGCCTTGGATCAAAGCAAAAAGAGCTAGGTGGTTATTAGCTTAATTATGGCATAAATAAGCGTTAGTTATTTGTTCCTGTCCAGCAAGGGTTAGTGGCAGTTATTAGGAGAGGCTAGCTGCCAATTTTTTGCGTAAGGAAAGATTCCAATGTGCACTCAGTGGTTTTTATTTAGCACTGGTTAGTAGCTCAGTCACACACAAGCTTGTTGGCGAGTATCAGTAAATGCAGAAAAGAAAAAGGAGTATTATACTTATTCTCCTGTAGCTGCAGAATGTGCTGTCATTTGTAATCCACTTTGTGGGGGTTAGATGCCCATGCCTCGAGTGGGTTCCCGGCTGAGCTGTGTCTATAATATCGCCAGCCTTATCTGGAACTCTCTGCTGCGGCTTCCGGATCTCCCAAGCAGCGGTGTTTCCTGTAACAGGCACTATGACACGTTTCCCCGCCTCACGAGGTGTCAGCGGCTTCATCAGATGACGTGACTGTGTGTCCCGTCTCTACTATTTAACATGGTGTGCGCCGCCCTTGTGGGCGTTTTTGCTTTGTTTCCTTCGCCAGTTTCCCGGCTTTGGTTTAATTCTGTGCACATGCGTATTGCTCTGTTTATCCAAGCCTCGGTTTCGGGTCGGTTTTTTTGGAGCGCAGTATGTGCTCTTCCTGTATTGCATAACCAAGCCTCGGTTTAGTACTATATTTCATCATTTTACCATAAAACATATAAAATTCAGTTTAAATCTCAAGCGCATATATATATACATTTACATTTATAATTTGTCCATATGTCACCACTATACCTTTTAGATATGAAAGACACAAGTTGCATTATCGCTATATTTTCTAAGCTTATATAGAGTGAGCAGTTATACATGAGATTTGTTTATTTAATTTGTTTCATGTTTTCCTCATATTTCCGTATACATGACTTATCTGACATGTTTTCCTCGTATTTCCATATACATGACTTATCTGACGTGTTTTCCTCATATTTCCGTATACATGACTTATCTGACGTGTTTTCCTCGTGTTTCCGTATACATGACTTATCTGACGTGTTTTCCTCGTGTTTCCGTATACATGACTTATCTGACATGTTTTCCTCGTGTTTCCGTATACATGACTTATCTGACATGTTTTCCTCGTATTTCCGTATACATGACTTATCTGACATGTTTTCCTCGTATTTCCATATACTGTACATGACTTATCTGACATGTTTTCCTCGTATTTCCATATACATGACTTATCTGACGTGTTTTCCTCGTATTTCCATATACATGACTTATCTGACATGTTTTCCTCGTATTTCCATATACTGTACATGACTTATCTGACGTGTTTTCCTCGTATTTCCATATACTGTACATGACTTATCTGACGTGTTTTCCTCGTGTTTCCGTATACATGACTTATCGGACATGTGTTCCTCGTATTTCCATATACATGACTTATCTGACATGTTTTCCTCGTATTTCCATATACTGTACATGACTTATCTGACGTGTTTTCCTCGTGTTTCCGTATACATGACTTATCGGACATGTGTTCCTCGTATTTCCGTATACATGACTTATCTGACATGTTTTCCTCGTATTTCCATATACTGTACATGACTTATCTGACATGTTTTCCTCGTATTTCCATATACATGACTTATCTGACGTGTTTTCCTCGTATTTCCATATACATGACTTATCTGACATGTTTTCCTCGTATTTCCATATACTGTACATGACTTATCTGACGTGTTTTCCTCGTATTTCCATATACTGTACATGACTTATCTGACATGTTTTCCTCGTGTTTCCATATACTGTACATGACTTATCTGACGTGTTTTCCTCGTATTTCCATATACTGTACATGACTTATCTGACGTGTTTTCCTCGTATTTCCATATACTGTACATGACTTATCTGACGTGTTTTCCTCGTATTTCCATATACTGTACATGACTTATCTGACGTGTTTTCCTCGTGTTTCCGTATACATGACTTATCGGACATGTGTTCCTCGTATTTCCATATACATGACTTATCTGACATGTTTTCCTCGTATTTCCGTGTACATGACTTATCTGACATGTTGTTTCTGCAAGCTGGCAGAATGTTGTTCTATTTCTTTTCCACTCATTATAGCTGCTGACTCCATACATATATATAGACAAGGATGAGTTCCATTCAGATCAGTGTAATTGCTCTGAAGCATCTTGTAATGAACAGTTGTATGACATCCATAGTTTTACATTTATCCTAATCTCAACATACATGATACATTAATGATGTATTGATTTTTACTGTTGCCCTGTTTTTATTTTGAGATTGAAAAAATAAATAACATATATGTATTTTTAACATAATTGGTTAATTGTGTCCATGTGTGCCGTCTACCTGTGTAGTTACCCTCCTATAGTGCTGCTAGATGGCAGGGGTCCTTGGTGGGCTGTATGAGCATCGGTCTGAACATGATTAGTATAGTCAGCGATGCCAGTATAGTCAGTGGTTAGATGCACGATTCACGTCCCCTAATGCCCTAGGTCATGGTAAGTTGTATCCAATATTCCTGTCTGCACATGCCACTGAGAGTAAGCTCCTGGAAGAGCAGTCTGCTGCGGGGGGATTGGGATCTTAGGAGCATGCAGTCTTGTAAGGGGGGCCATGACCTTCTCTGTGGCTTCTGTTCCCAGTATTCTCTCTGTAAGGATCCCCTCTTTGAGCTGTCCAATTCTGGAGCCAGTGGTTCCCTCTTCTATGTGTCCTGGGATGACGAGTTTATCATCAAGACCGTCCAACACAAAGAGGCCGAATTCTTACAGAAGCTTCTGCCGGGGTATTACATGGTAAGCATCAGCTCCTGGGTGATCCCACGGGGACTAGACTGGTAGGGGTGACCTCATGGATCATACCTTGGGGGCTAGATTGATGACCTAGGAACCTGTATTCTGTACCTCTCTCCTTGTTTCCTCCACCAGAACCTCAATCAGAACCCACGGACTCTCCTGCCCAAATTTTACGGACTATACTGTATCCAGGCCGGAGGGAAGAATATCCGAATAGTGGTCATGAACAATCTACTTCCCAGGTCGGTTAAGATGCACCTGAAATACGATCTGAAAGGATCTACGTACAAGAGACGGGCATCTCTAAAAGAGCGCGAGAAGAGCTTCCCAACCTACAAAGACCTGGACTTCATGCAGGATATGGTGGATGGTCTCTTCCTGGACCCGGACATGTTCTCCGCCCTCTGCAGGACTCTCCAGAGGGATTGTCTGGTAAGGCCTGTGCATGTCTCTATGGAACACACATACACCACCCACCATTAGGCTTATTCCCTGGCATCACCACCGAATACCCTGCATAGCTTATCCTCTTAAAGTCCTCCAATCTCTCGCCCTTCTTGTCTCCAGGTCCTACAGAGCTTCAAGATAATGGACTACAGCTTGCTGGTTGGAGTGCACAACATGGACCAAGCAGACAAGGAGAGAGCGGTGGTAGATGGTCATGCCCAGTCCGACACACGGAGGCCAGCCACACAGAAGGCGCTGTACTCCACCGCCATGGAGTCTATCCAGGGAGAGGCCCGGCATGGGGGTGCCGTGGAGACTGATGACCAGTAGGTTTCCCAGCATCTATTTAGGTTCAAGGGTTATGTTCTCTGGTCCCATGGGGGTCTAACAATATATTTGTGACCATAGGATGGGCGGAATTCCAGCTCGTAATGCAAGGGGAGAGCGACTCCTACTGTACATCGGGATCATTGACATACTGCAGTCCTACAGGTCAGTGTCCCAAACTACTGCACCTCCCCCTTACATCCCTGGTTACAGGGGACATTGGTACATATGAGTGATTGGCCTCTTGTTCTAGGTTCATCAAGAAATTGGAGCACTCCTGGAAGGCCCTGGTGCATGACGGGGTGAGTGTAACTGTGGTATGGTGACTACGCGTTGTCTGGCCCTGTGGTGTATACGGTGGGAGCTGATAACATGTCCTCTGGCCCTGTGGTATACAGTGGGAGCTGATTTACTTGTCCTCTGGCCCTGTGGTCTATATAATGGGAGCTGATTAGGTGTCCTCTGGCCCTGTGGTACACTGTGGGACCTGATTACATTGCCTGTGGTGTATATAATGGGAGCTGATTATGTGTCCTCTGGCCCTGTGGTATACAGTGGAAGCTGATTACGTGTCCTCTGGCCCGGTGGTGTATATAGTGGGAGCTGATTACGTGTCCTCTGGCCCGGTGGTGTATATAATGGGAGCTGATTATGTGTCCTCTGGCCCGGTGCTGTATATAGTGGGAGCTGATTACGTGTCCTCTGGTCCTGTGGGGTATATAATGGGAGCTGATTACGTGTCCTCTAGCCCGGTGGTATACAGTGGGAGCTGATTACGTGGCCTGTGGTGTATATAATGGCAGCTGATTACGTGTCATCTGGCCCTGTGGTATACAGTGGGAGCTGATTACGTGTCCTGTGGCCCGGTGCTGTATATAGTGGGAGCTGATTACGTGTCCTGTGGCCCGGTGCTGTATATAGTGGGAGCTGATTACGTGTCCTGTGGGGTATATAATGGCAGCTGATTACGTGTCCTCTGGCCCTTTGGTGTATATAATGGCAGCTGATTACGTGTCCTCTGGCCTGTGGTGTATATAGTGGGAGCTGATTACGTGTCCTCTGGCCCTGTGGTGTATATAGTGAGAGCTGATTACGTGTCCTCTGGCCCGGTGGGGTATATAGTGGGAGCTGATTATGTGTCCTCTGGCCCTGTGGTGTATATAATGGGAGCTGATTACATGTCCTCTGTCCCTGTGGTATATATAATGGGAGCTGATTATGTGTCCGTTGGTCCTGTGGGATATATAGTGGGAGCTGATTACGTGTCCTCTGGCCCGGTGGGGTATATAGTGGGAGCTGATTACGTGTCCTCGGGCCCTGTGGTATATATAATGGGAGCTGATTACGTGTTCTCTGGCCCTGTGGTATATATAATGGGAGCTGATTAAGTGTCCTCTGGCCCTGTGGTGTATATAGTGGGAGCTGATTACGTGTCCTGTGGGGTATATAGTGGGAGCTGATTACGTGTCCTCTGGCCCGGTGGTGTATATAGTGGGAGCTGATTACGTGTCCTCTGGCCCGGTGGTGTATATAGTGGGAGCTGATTACGTGTCCTCTGGTCCTGTGGTGTATATAGTGGGAGCTGATTACGTGTCCTCTGGCCCTGTGGTATATATAATGGGAGCTGATTACGTGTCCTCTGGCCCTGTGGGGTATATAATGGGAGCTGATTACGTGTCCTCTGGCCCGGTGGGGTATATAGTGGGAGCTGATTACGTGTCCTCTGGCCCGGTGGTATATATAATGGGAGCTGGTTACGTGTCCTCTGGCCCGGTGGTATATATAATGGGAGCTGATTACGTGTCCTCTGGCCCTGTGGTGTATATAGTGGGAGCTGATTACGTGTCCTCTGGCCCGGTGGGGTATATAGTGGGAGCTGATTACGTGTCCTCGGGCCCTGTGGTATATATAATGGGAGCTGATTACGTGTTCTCTGGCCCTGTGGTATATATAATGGGAGCTGATTAAGTGTCCTCTGGCCCTGTGGTGTATATAGTGGGAGCTGATTACGTGTCCTGTGGGGTATATAGTGGGAGCTGATTACGTGTCCTCTGGCCCGGTGGTGTATATAGTGGGAGCTGATTACGTGTCCTCTGGCCCGGTGGTGTATATAGTGGGAGCTGATTACGTGTCCTCTGGTCCTGTGGTGTATATAGTGGGAGCTGATTACGTGTCCTCTGGCCCTGTGGTATATATAATGGGAGCTGATTACGTGTCCTCTGGCCCTGTGGGGTATATAATGGGAGCTGATTACGTGTCCTCTGGCCCGGTGGGGTATATAGTGGGAGCTGATTACGTGTCCTCTGGCCCGGTGGTATATATAATGGGAGCTGGTTACGTGTCCTCTGGCCCGGTGGTATATATAATGGGAGCTGATTACGTGTCCTCTGGTCCTGTGGGGTATATAGTGGGAGCTGATTTAGTGTCCTCTGGCCCGGTGGGGTATATAATGGGAGCTGATTACGTGTCCTCTGGTCCTGTGGGTATATAGTGGGAGCTGATTACGTGTCCTCTGGCCCGGTGGTGTATATAGTGGGAGCTGATTACGTGTCCTCTGTCCCGGTGGGGTATATAATGGGAGCTGATTACGTGTCCTCTGGCCCTGTGGGGTATATAGTGGGAGCTAATTACGTGTCCTCTGGCCCTATGGTATATATAATGGGAGCTGATTACGTGTCCTCTGGCCCTGTGGGGTATATAGTGGGAGCTAATTACGTGTCCTCTGGCCCTATGGTATATATAATGGGAGCTGATTACGTGTCCTCTGGCCCTGTGGTGTATATATATAATGGGAGCTGATTACGTGAATTCAGTCACCCCACAATATGAATCCTGAACGGGACGCTGGCTGGTATCTTTGTCCTCTGTAGTAACTAGGGTCCTGCTATCCATGTAACGTACCATGCTCTGGGCCTGAATTTGGATATGGATACAGTGCCACGTTCATGTGGCATGGCACATGCACAAAGGTTGCTGAACGATGCCGCCTGTAGTGCCGCTGGACTACTTTGGAGGTAACAGGGCAAAGAGCCACGGTTCGACCATCTTGTCCTACGTCAGTGATCCCATATGTAGAAAACATGGTGCCGGCGTCTCCGTTCCCCCAACCACAGGGTTACTCAGATGGTGGACCATGGCAGGATTACCGGGCAGGTGACTAGACTGGGGTACCCCGTGCGTGCAGGATCACAGCTGGGATGGCATCAGGCTCCTATGTGCAATGTGTCCTCGCCCTGAAATCCTGTCCATAACACTGCATAGGAGACTAGAGACAAACGTCCCGGCGGCTGTTATGGTCCTTGTACGGTGCCACATTAATACACCATTGTGTTACAGCCAGAAATAGAATATTACATGCTGCGTGTTTGTCTGTTCCTTCAGGACACGGTATCGGTGCACAGACCCGGGTTCTACGCCGAGCGGTTTCAGCGCTTCATGTGTAATACAGTGTTTAAGAAGATCCCATGTGAGTTGTGAGTCCTGGAGGTGTGAGTGTGAGTGTGATCTCAGCCTGCGCTAACTGCCCCTCACCCCGCAGTAAGAGCCTCTCCATCTAAGAAGAGCAGGACCATGCCCGCCCTTGCCCGCAGAGCTACCCAGGCGGCAGTGCCCGCCCAGCTGCAGCTGACAGGAGAGAGTAGGCAGCCTGAGATACCAGAGACAGAGGCTGATCAGGGTAAGTGACGACAGGGACCATCCCTGGGGGGTTTCTGCCCACTCAGGGTCTGACCAGTGTCTCCTATCACAGCCGGCCCATACGGACGGCCTGATGTTCTTCCAGTAGAGGAAGCTGCGAGTGACTCATTGGCGACCACGTTATCCACGTCTTCGCTGGGAAGTGGTGGGGTCAATTCCCCAGCACGCAGGTAGGGATGATTCTGATGTCTGTAGCCCCCCTCTGTAGTCTGTCCTCTGTACATCGGGATGTGTTGTCTTGTAGGTCGGTGGGAGTAGAAGTCCATAAATCCGATACCACTGAGCTGGAGCTGAGCAGGAGGCAGAGGTGAGAAGCGTCTATGCTTGTAGTCCTTGTATCTCTCCTATTGCTCTCCCCCGGATATCCATCCTTCTGCGCTGACCAAGTAACAAAAGTGTCTTGTTCTCTTTGCTGTCTCTCCAGCAGGGGGCAGCAGCCGGACCCTCAGTCGCATGCAGAGGAGGAGGATGACGACGAGGCGGAAGTGCTGGATCTGCGTCAGATAGAGACAGAGATTTGCTTTGTACGTATTAATTCCACATATCTCTGTTCTTGCTGTCTCTGCGCTCTCTCTAATCCTGTCCTGTCTCTCTCCATAAGTCCATGTCCAGATCCGCTCTCCATCTCCCCAGCACAGAGGCAAGGCTACGCTGTCGATGTAATGGTAGATGTGGCTTTGGCTGCTGCTGCCTGGCGTTGCTGTGTGATGATGATGATGATGGGGGAGGGGGGTGGCTCATCTCCTGCCGTTCCCATAATGCTGTGTGTTTCCTAGCGATGTGATTGGTGACTGTATTGCTCTTCTGTATTCACAGTGAGATGGGATCTTCTTCTCTTACGTACTTATCAGCTTGGATCAGTGGAACTTTCCGTGGTAGCGATCTGGTGTCCAGGACAGGCCAGTGCTACTCTGTGCACATACTATGGGGGGCCTGGAGCCCCCTTTCTGACCGGATCCTCTGCCATCGTTGCCCGTGGTGAATGTTACACGTGGGAAATAAACTCCTCAGATTGCCTTACTCTGCGCCCGCCGCGAGGAGTTTCCCTTTTTTCTGAATTTACGTTTCCTATTTAATATATATTGAGTTTTTTCTTTTGTACGTATCCGGCCCCCGGGCCGCGTGCTCGTCTTCATGCTGCGTTGAGTAATCTTGGACCAAAAAAAACACAAAAACTGAGAAGCATTTGCTGCCTATTTCTGGGTCACCTTCTGTATCCTGACTGCGGGGTGGATGGTGACGTGTGTGGTGATGTAACCAAATCTCTCTGTGCCAACCCCCTCGCTCTGCGGCCTTCAGCATGTGGACTGACCTCGTTACCCCCCTCCCACCACCATCGCCACCACCAGACCCATCACAAGTACAATATGGCTGCCTTAATCTTCCTGAACACGTGACATTGGGGGCGTCTCATGGCTGCTGTATCCTGACTGAATGTATTCTGAAGCCTTGACCACATGATACAGACGCTGCATCCGAAGACAGAATGTGGGGGAGTTCTCTGGTGCCACATGCTGGGATGGAGACATGTTCATGTACAGTAAGAATGTAGCTACCTGACTATACTGGGAGTGTGAAACGCGCCAGTTCTGCAGCCAACACTTCTACTTTCAGCTGCTAGATTAGATATACAACAAATTCCCCATCCTGAGCCCTCCGCTCACCAAAACATCTCATCGTTCCCCTGAGAGGGCGTCCCCAAACGCTATTTAGTTCTTCCATCTCCCCAGATGAATCTTATCATTTATAGGAGTGAAACGCGTCACCTTTTCTATATCCCTTTTCCTTACCAGCTGGTGTTTTACTATTTATGAAAGATTTTATTTAAGTGTTTGGATGCTGTATTGGAGCAGAGCTTATACAACTGTATGTATATAAACAGAACCATTACAAGAACTCATGGTTGCGTGTTATTGCCTGTTGTGTTGGGTGTGATCAGTCTCTCCCCTTGCTGTGAATGATGAGGCTAGAAGTGCAGACTGTGGCCCTCATTCTGGTTGGCTCGCAAAGCAGCTTGATTTTGCTGCTTTGCAAGCCTTGTAGCGCCGCCTGCCTTTAACCCAAATACCCGCCCCCTCCCCCCAACTAATCGCATATTTCCCCCCACAGTGCTGTGAACGGATGATTTGCATATCATTAGCCACCTTGCGTGGGTGGCCAAAATCATAAGATTTCAGAAGTGCTGGGGGTCCGAATAGTGGCGCCCTGCTCCGTGACCAGGGTGGGCGTCTGCCATCCGGTGACGTTGGCTGCCCACTCACAGAAGCCAGGTAGTTGCCCCCAGTGGCATGGGGACGCCCAGGAAACACTGGCTGATCGCATGCCCGCCCCGCTGCGAGCACCTTGGAGACTATGCAAGTCTCCGAGGGTGCCCGGAGAGAAGACCTGCACATGGACATATATATGCTTGTATACACCACAATGCCTTGTGTACACAATACAAGATACATAAGGGAGCGTATTGTCCTGACAGAGCCAATGGGAAGTGTGCAATTCACAGCTTCCCTTACACAATGGATCCATCCAATGGGAATCCTCTCACATGTGGCAAAAGTAACCTGGGCCAATGGCTGGCACTAGCAGGCGCAACAATCAGCCAATAGGAGAAGGCTGGGTAGCACGGTTGGTGTCTGTTCCATCATTTCCTGTCTCCTGTGTAGCCCCATGTTGTGTGTGCCCATGCTGTCTGCAAGGAGCAGCTTGCTGTCCAACCCTGAATAGGGCCCTCAATGGTTCATTTCTAGGGGGTTAGATTAATGTTGGCCCTGTGCCACCTTTCCGCTCCGCTGCTGTCCAGCATAGGGCTGGTGGTAGTTACATCCGATACACCACCCTCTGCCTGTATGTAGTAGGGGGTCTACAGACTCTGCCCCTCACTGTCACTCAGTCTCACCTAGATTACTACCAGTCACTCATATGGGGCACTGGGACCCTCCTTACAAATAAAGACCTCAATATAAATGTATTTTCTCCTTCATCCACTAGGTGTCACTGGAGTAACACTGGGGAATAGAAGGCGACCACAGGGAGCATGGGCACTTTAAATATAAAATTAGTGTGGCCAACTCCTCCCCTTCTACTTCCCCTCTCAGGCAGTCAGCTATTTTGTTGCGGGCTCCAGCTTGTTACAAAATATTGGTACAGGAGGGAAATGTAATGTACGTAGCATTTCCTCCTTACCGTGGCAAAGTGGGACAATGGCCATGTGCAAGATCTCCCCTGCAACCCGCCACAGCCACGAATAGTGATATCCCTGTCATGGTGGTGAAGTAATGTCAGCTGTCACGTAGCCCACACATTTCTACAGGGTGGGTGGTTCAAGAGCAAATCAACCTATTTATGGTCAGTGTAACAGGCAAAACTGAAGCTGATGGCTTCCAATCACACACTATGTGGGGACAGAGAAGCGATTCCTCACATCACATACCGGACCTTAAGGATCACCTACAGTATAAACACAATTGACTTATATTTTTTCTGAATTTCTCAAGAAGAAACATTTTGCTTTATGGGTGCCTTGAAGATTTAGAGTGCCGAGATTCCAAAAAGCTTGGGAACCACTGGTCTAGGTTCAGCATGACTGCACGTAGTAAAGTCTAACTTCTGCAGCTCTTTGGAGTCCTGTAATTTTCACAGTAAGGGGCAGATTTATTAAGCTCGGTGAAGTGATAAACTGTCTGGTTTTTATCACCGGCCAATCAGCTCCTACCTGTCATGTTTCAAACCAAGCCTGTAGCTTCACAGTTAAGAGCTGATTGGCCGATGATAAAAACCAGACTGTTCATCACTTCACCGAGCTTAATAAATCTGCCCTTGAGCTCCGAATACCAGACAGAAATAAGGAACGTGAGTGGGTACAGATTGAAGTATAGGGGAGGGATATAGCAGGAGTACAGGATGGGGTATTGGGGGGTACAGGATGGGGTGTTGGGGGATATAGCAGGTTTACAGGATGGGGGGGTTAGAGCAGGGATACTGGAAGACGTATGGGGGGATTAGAGTAGGGATACAGGATGAGGTATTGGCGGATATAGCAGGTTTACAGGATGGGGGGGGTTAGAGCAGGGATACTGGATGGCGTATGGGGGAATACAGGATGAGGTATTGGGGGATATAGCAGGTTTACAGGATGGGGGGTTAGAGCAGGGATACTGGATGTCGTATGGGGGGATCAGAGCAAGGATACTGGATGACGTATGGGGGGATTAGAATAGGGATACTGGATGACGTATGGGGGGATCAGAGCAAGGATACTGGATGACGTATGGGGGGATTAGAATAGGGATACTGGATGACGTATGGGGGGATCAGAGCAAGGATACTGGATGACGTATGGGGGGATTAGAGTAGGTATACTGAATAACGTATGGGGGGATACAGGATGGGGTATTGGGGGATATAGCAGGTTTACAGGATGGGGGGTTAGAGCAGGGATACAGGATGACGTATGGGGGGCACAGGGTGAGGTAAAGAGATGTATCAGAGGTAAAGATGAGGGTGTTGAGTTGTATAGGGGAATACAAATGAAGTGAAGGGGGGATACAGCAGGAGTGTAGAAGGATGTAAGGGGGGGATACAGCAGGAGTATAGAAGGATGTAAGGGGGGGATACAGCAGGAGTATAGAAGGATGTAAGGGGGGGATACAGCAGAGGGACATGATGAGGGTGGGGGGAAAGGGATAATAGCATGTGTACAGAGGGATACAGATTGAGGGGGGTACAGGGTTAGGGTGGGGGGATATAATGTACAGGAAGTTACAGTAGGAGGGTGGGGGATATAACAGAGTTACAGGATGAGGAGGGGATATAGCAGGTATACAGGATGAGGGAATGTAGGGGGATACAGCAGGGGTACAGAAGAATACATGAAGGGTACAGGGTGGGGGATATAGCAGGTGTACAGAAGGAGGTATGGGGGAATACAGCAGTGGTACGGGGGGGGGGGGGGTATAGCAGGTTTACAGAGGGATATAGCCAGGGTACAGGGTTGGGGATATAGCAGGTGTGCAGAAGAATACATGAGGGGTACAGAGTGAGGGGATATAGCAGGTGTACAGAGTGATAAAGCAGGGGTACAGGGTGGGGGATATAGGAGGTGTACAGAAGGAGGTACTGTATGGGGGAATACAGCAGTGGTACAGGGTGGGGGATATAACAGGTGTGCAGAGGTGGGGGATATAGCAGGGGTACAGAGGGATACAGCAGGGGGGATATAGCAGGTGTACAGGTTGAGGGGTGATACAGCGGGTACAGGAAAAGGTATAGGGAGATATAGCAGAGGTGAAGATGAGGGTGTTGAGGGGTATACAAGGGTACAGATGAGGGAGTGGAGGGGGATACAGCAGGAGTACAGAAGGAGATATGGGAGGATATAGCAGGGGTACAGGGTGAGATTGGGGGGATACAGCAAGGGTACAGGATGAGGGATTGGAGGGGGGATACAGCAAGGGTACAGGATGAGGGTGGGATATAGCAGGGCTACAGGATGACGTTGGGGGATACAGCAGGGTACAGGATGAGGGTGGTGGGACACAGCAGGTTAACGGGATACAGCAGAGGTACAGGATTAGGGGGATACAGCAGGGGTACAGTATGAAGGTGAGGGGGATATAGCAGGTGTACAGGGTGAGGGAGTGGAGGGGATACAGAGCAGAAGTACAGGATGATGGTGGGAGGGCACAGCAGGGGTACAGGATGAGGGGGACACACAGCAGGGGTACAGGATGAAGGAGCATAGGGAGATACAGTGCAGAAGTACAGGATGAAGGTGGGTGGGACACAGCAGGGGTACAGGATGAGGGGAGGATACAGCAGGGGTACAGGATGTGGGTGGGGGGACAGCAGGGGTACAGGATGATGGAGGGGAGATACAGCAGGGGTACAGGATGAGAGGAGATACAGCAGGGGTACAGGATGAGGTTGGGGGATACAGCAGGGGTACAGGATGAGAGGGGATATAGCAGGGGTACAGGATGAGGGTGGGGGGATATAGCAGGTGTACAGGATGATGGAGTGGAGGGGAGATACAGCAGGGGTACAGGATGAGAGGAGATACAGCAGGGGTACAGGATGAGGGGGGCAGGGATACAGCAGGGGTATAGGATGAGGTTGGGGGATACAGCAGGGGTACAGGATGAAGGAGCAGAGTGGGATACAGAGCAGAAGTACAGGATGAGGGTGGGGGGGATACAGCAGGGGTACAGTATGAGGTTGGGGGATACAGCAGGGATACAGGATGTGGGTGGGGGGGATACAGCAGGGGTACAGGATGAGGGGGGGGATACAGCAGGGGTACAGGATGAGGGTGGGGGGATACAGCAGGGGTACAGTATGAAGTTGGGGGGATACAGCAGGGATACAGGATGTGGGTGGGGGGACAGCAGGGTTACAGGATGAGGAGGGGATACAGCAGAAGTACAGGTTGAGGGTGGGGGGGGGACACAGCAGGGTTACAGGATGAGGAGAGGATACAGGATGAGGGTGGGGAGACACAGCAGGGGTACAAGATGAGAGGGGATATAGCAGGGGTACAGGATGAGGGTGGGGGGATATAGCAGGTGTACAGGATGATGGAGTGGAGGGGAGATACAGCAGGGGTACAGGATGAGAGGAGATACAGCAGGGGTACAGGATGAGGGGGGCAGGGATACAGCAGGGGTATAGGATGAGGTTGGGGGATACAGCAGGGGTACAGGATGAAGGAGCAGAGTGGGATACAGAGCAGAAGTACAGGATGAGGGTGGGGGGGATACAGCAGGGGTACAGTATGAGGGGGGGATACAGCAGGGGTACAGTATGAGGTTGGGGGGATACAGCAGGGATACAGGATGTGGGTGGGGGGGACAGCAGGGTTACAGGATGAGGAGGGGATACAGCAGAAGTACAGGTTGAGGGTGGGGGGGACACAGCAGGGTTACAGGATGAGGGTGGGGGGATACAGGAGGGGTACAAGATGAGGGGGGAATACAGCAAAGTTATAGGATGAGGGGGGGACACAGCAGGGGTACAGTATGAGGGTGGGGGGATATAGCAGGTGTACAGGATAAGGGAGTGGAGGGGAGATACAGCAGGGGTATAGGATGAGGTTGGAGGAATACAGCAGGGGTACAGGATGATGGAGTGAAGGGGGATACAGTACAGAAGTACAGGATGAGGGTGGGGGGACACAGGAGAGGTACAAGATGAGGGGGGGACACAGCAGGGGTACAGTATGAGGGTGGGGGGGATATAGCAGGTGTACAGGATGAGGGATTGGAGGGGAGATACAGCAGGGGTATAGGATGAGGTTGGAGGGATGCAGCAGGGGTACAGGATGAAGGAGTGGAGGGGGATACAGTGCAGAAGTACAGGATATGGGTGGGGGGACACAGGAGAGGTACAAGATGAGGGGGGACACAGCAGGGGTACAGTATGAGGGTGGGGGGATATAGCAGGTGTACAGGATGAGGGAGTGGAGGGGAGATACAGCAGGGGTATAGGATGAGGTTGGAGGGATGCAGCAGGGGTACAGGATGAAAGAGTGGAGGGGGATACAGTGCAGAAGTACAGGATGAGGGTGGGGGGACACAGGAGAGGTACAAGATTAGGGGGGACACAGCAGGGGTACAGTATGAGGGTGGGGGGATATAGCAGGTGTACAGGATGAGGGAGTGGATGGGAGATACAGCAGGGGCATAGGATGAGTTTGGAGGGATGCAGCAGGGGTACAGGATGAGGGAGGGGGTACATAGCAGGCATAAAGTATAGGGGTATATGATATAGCATCAGGTGCATAGTACATGAATTGGGTCATTCTGGTCTGTTTGGCCCATTGCAATGGGGATCGATGTTCATGGCCTGTGCATAATTACTTCTATGCCAGGGTTGCCGACTTTAATATTCTCCTCTCTGGGAGAAGCCCGGAGAGGAGAGTTTCAGCAGCTGCTCGGGGTAGGGGGGGGGGGGGGAAGCGTGATGTCGCTAAGCCCCGCCCCAATGATGTTAAACAGGGGAATTTGCTATCTCCGTGGAGGGGGCAGGGCTAAAATGACACAATTTTGCCATTTTAGCTCTGCCCCCTCCTCTGAGACCCGCGGATTTAAATGCTGCGATCGGGGGCACAGCGGGGGTCCCCCCTGAATACGGGAGGGTTGCCCAATTTTTGGGAGACTCCCAGCCATTCCGGGAGGGTAGCCTGTTCTATGCGTGTGCAGGCCTTCACTGCAGGCACCCTCGAGGACTTGCATGGTCTCCACATCGCTCACAGCAAAAACGCTGGGTGCGACCAGGAAAACACTAGGCATCCACTTCCGGACAGGGACGTCCACCTGGCTTCCAGGGGCGGGAGGCTGACGTCACCGGATGTAAGCTGCCCGCCATGTTATCAGAGCAGGGCGCCACTGATTTAGGTCACCAGAGACTGACTTAGATTTGCGAGCGCTACAGAAATGTTGGGCCAGCACACAAACCTACGCAGTGCTGCGGGGACATTCGGGGACGGGTGGACTAACCAGAATCAGGGCCGAAGTGCGGGTACTACAGGGATGGGGTGTAGCTGGGTATATAGTAGAGACTAGATCACTCGCCACAGATTTATATTCCTCCTCCAGGTATAGGTAGACCCAGGGCACGATGGGAAAATTGTCAAAACTGAAGGGGATCTAGACACTACCCTGGGTATATAGCTGGATACATGGTGAGAAGGGGTGCAGCCAGTGTCACACTGGGGCATGCAGGGGCCCATGGACCGTCGGCTAACCAATAGTGCATGGTCTGGGGGTGAGGGGCACAGGTCACATGATATGGGGGCACTACAAGGTGGAGCAGTCCCTCTCAGTAGCACAGCTGCTGAGTCAGGAGACTTTGGACTACTCTTCCCGGCATGCCATGTGCGGAGAAGCGGAAGTGGCGCTGATTGGCTGGCGGGAGGACCAGTGAGAGCGCTCGGTGCTGCGGGGTGCAGGAAGAGTGACAATACAGCAAGATGGTGCTGGAGAGTACTATGGTCTGGTGAGAACCGGGGGCAGCGCCGGGGACCTGGATCCCGGGGAGGGTGGGACACCGAAGCGGGGACATACTGCGCGGCGGCCGCGGGGATCCGGACACTCCGGGGAGGGAGAGAGAGGAAGCCCCCGACCCAAATCCCTGAGTCATCCCCGGCCGGGGCAGGGGCCCAGACCCCGGGCAGCAGGAAGGAGGGCGCGGGCTCCGGTAGAGTGGTGTCCCCTGACACCCCCTGCCCCCCTTACACCTCCTACTCCCTACACCTCTTACTCCATGCCATCCCCTACTCCCTGCCACCCCCTGCCCCCCTTACACCCCTTACTCCCTGACACTCCCTGCCACCCCCTGCCCCCCTTACACACCCTGCCCCCCTGACACACCCTACTCCCTGCCACCCCCTGCCCCCCTTACACCCCCTACTCCCTGCCCCTCTTACACCCCTTACTCCCTGACACCCCTTACTCCCTGCCCCCCTTACACCCCCTACTCCCTGCCCCCCTTACACCCCTGCCACCCCCTACTCCCTGACACCCCCTGCCCCCTTACACCCCCTACTCCCTGCCCCTCTTACACCCCTTACTCCCTGACACTCCCCGCCCCCCCTGACACCCCCTACTCCCTGCCCCGCCCCCCCTGACACCCCCTACTCCCTGCCCCCCCCCTGACACCCCCTACTCCCTGACACCCCCTACACCCCTCTGACACCCCTACTCCCCTCTGACAACCCCTACTCCCTGCCCCCCCCCCTGACACTCCCTGCGCCCCTCTGACAACCCCTACTGCCTGCCCTCATGACACCCGCTACTACCTGCACCCCTCTGACAACCCCTACTGCCTGCCCTCATGACACCCCCTACTCCCTGCACCCCTCTGACACAACCTACTCCCTGCACCCCTCTGACACCCCCTACTCCCTGCACCCCTCTGACACCCCCTACTCCCTGCACCCCTCTGACACCCCCTACTCCCTGACACCCCCTACTCCCTGCACCCCTCTGACACGCCCTACTCCCTGCACCCCTCTGACACCCCCCTACTCCCTGCCCCCCGACATCCCTTGCCCCCTGACACCTCCCTCTCCCTGCCCTACTGACAACCCTGACTCCCTGTCCCCTACTCCTTGACGCCCCCTACTCCCTGTCCCACCTACTCCACTTCCTGACTCCCTGCTCCCTTGACTCCACCACTCCCTGACCCCTAGCCCTCCCCCACAGCTTGGAGGGAGAGGTAAGCGCTTGCGATGGGGCATATTTTAGTACTAGTAAGCAGCAGCTGCCATTGCCGCCTGTTTCTCCTTCTCACCCTTTGCCCGTCTTACAGTGTGGACAACAGCGAGTACATGAGAAATGGCGACTTCCTACCCACCCGGCTCCAGGCCCAGCAGGACGCCGTAAACATTGTCTGTCACTCCAAGACCCGCAGCAACCCGGAGAACAATGTGGGGCTCATCACGTTAGCCAAGTAGGTGTGGGCCATGCAGGCAGGGCCCCTCGGCTTCTCCTGTATGTGTCACTGTAACAGATGTGTATCTCCCCGTCCTCTCTTCCAGTAACTGTGAGGTTCTCACCACGCTCACACCAGACACCGGCAGAATCCTCTCCAAACTCCACTCTGTACAGCCCATCGGCAAGATCAGCTTCTGCACAGGGATCCGCATAGCACACGTACGTCAGGGGCGGTGTGATGGGAGAAGCGGGTACTAGGGAGCACTGTCTGTCATATGTCATTTCCACTAGAACAGGTCCAGACTTGTGGCAAATGGACCTGTGCTGTTATATACTGATTATGTGGTCATAGCGTTCTCAGGGGATGATGGGACTTGTAGTACGTGATGTCCGTTCCCCTGTCTGACCCGCTTCTGTTCTGTTATCCAGCTGGCTTTGAAACATCGCCAGGGTAAGAATCACAAGATGAGGATCATCGCCTTTGTGGGGAGCCCAGTAGAGGACAATGAGAAAGATGTAAGTTCCCCTCGTGCTGCCATACCCAGCCCTCCTCTCCGACACTGGCCCTGACATCTGGGGCACCAGCCTTCCCCTGAGTCGCTGTGGTGTGATTGTGTGACCCGTGGCTTTGTGACAGGGTGTGTTGTGCCCTATACCCCCACCTTAAATGACTGGGCGCACGTGTGTTTGGTGCCCTCACATTCTCTCCGTTTTCCTGCAGTTGGTGAAAATGGCAAAGCGGCTAAAGAAGGAGAAGGTCAGCGTGGACATCATAAACTTTGGGGAGGAGGTGCGTATGTCTCCGGCCATTTCCCCGCACCTGTGGGAACCCGCTAACACTGCTGACCTCTGCTCCGCTTCTTTTAGGAATCCAACACGGAGAAGCTGACTGCGTTCATCAACACGCTGAACGGCAAGGACGGAACGGGGTCACATCTAGTCACTGTACCCCCGGGTCCTAGCTTGGCAGATGCCCTCATCAGCTCACCCATCCTGGCTGGAGAAGGAGGAGCTATGCTTGGTTTGGGGGCCAGTGACTTTGAGTTTGGGGTTGATCCCAGTGCGGATCCAGAGCTGGCCTTGGTGAGTGTGTAGCTGCAGGGGGCAGTGATGCCCATCCAGCAACTCTTACCCTGTGACTACGGTTCTCTTTACGCTACATGTTGTGTGTTTGGTGACAGGCTCTACGTGTGTCTATGGAGGAACAGAGACAGCGACAGGAAGAGGAGGCTAGAAGGGCGGCAGCAGCCTCTGCAGCTGAGGCCGGCATAACCTCCACCGCCGGAGATGGTGAGAGAATGGGGGTAACACATGGACTATCTGGTGTAATGGGGGGGAGCCCTGCTCAGGTGTTGTCTCTCTCTCCTTAGATTCAGATGAGGCTCTGCTGAAGATGACTATTGGGCAGCAGGGAGGAGGCCGCAGCGGACTTCCAGACTTCAGCAGCATGACGGAGGATGAGCAGATCGCGTACGCCATGCAGATGTCACTACAGGGAGCTGGTACGTTCACAGGAGCATCTTCCGTGATCTTTTGGGGAAGGTGCTGTGTGTAGTTGTTATGTGATATAGCGTGGAGGGTGCTGTGCGTATGGTATGGATGTGATCTAGCGGGGAGGGCGTTGTGCGCGTGGTATGGATGTGATCTAGCGGGGAGGGTGCTGTGCGCGTGGTATGCACATGATCTAGCGGGGAGGGCGCTGTGCGCCTGGTATGGATGTGATCTAGCGGGGAGGGTGCTGTGCGTATGGTATGGATGTGATCTAGCGGGGAGGGTGCTGTGCGCGTGGTATGTACGTGATCTAGCGGGGAGGGTGCTGTGTGCGTGGTATGCACGTGATCTAGCAGGGAGGGTGCTGTGCGCGTGGTATGCACGTGATCTAGCAGGGAGGGTGCTGTGCGCGTGGTATGCGTGTGATCTAGCGGGGAGGGTGCTGTGCGCGTGGTATGTACGTGATCTAGCGGGGAGGGTGCTGTGCGCGTGGTATGTACGTGATCTAGCGGGGAGGGTGCTGTGCGCGTGGTATGTACGTGATCTAGCGGGGAGGGTGCTGTGCGCGTGGTATGTACGTGATCTAGCGGGGAGGGTGCTGTGCGCGTGGTGTGTACGTGATCTTGCGGGGAGAGTGCTGTGCGCGTGGTATGTACGTGATCTAGCGGGGAGGGTGCTGTGCGCGTGGTATGTACGTGATCTAGCGGGGAGGGTGCTGTGCGCGTGGTATGTACGTGATCTAGCGGGGAGGGTGCTGTGCGCGTGGTATGTATGTGATCTAGCGGGGAGGGCGCTTTGCGCGTGGTATGTACGTGATCTAGCGGGGAGGGTGCTGTGCGCGTGGTATGTATGTGATCTAGCGGGGAGGGTGCTGTGCGCGTGGTATGTATGTGATCTAGCGGGGAGGTTGCTGTGCGCGTGGTATGTATGTGATCTAGCGGGGAGGGCGCTGTGCGCGTGGTATGGATGTGATCTAGCGGGGAGGGCGCTGTGCATAGACGTTATATAGCAGGGAGGGTGCTGTGTTGATGTGATCCAGCGGGGAGTGTGCTGCGCTTTATAAATACAGTGGGCAGGGTGCTGCGTTCGGACGTGATCCAGCAGGGACGGTGCTGCTCGCTTGTTGTGGATGTGATCCAGGGCGGAGGTTGCTGCGCACATGGTGTGGGCGGAATCTGTGCATATGTGACGTTGCTGTTTGGAGATTTGGGGGTGTGGTACGTACCTTGTGACTCCCCATACTAACATTATTACGCTCTCTCACCAGCAGAGTTTGGCCCGGCCGAGCAGAGTGATTTGGACAATAGCTCCATGATGGAAATACCAGAACTTGCCAAGGTAACTGTCCCACTGCCCACCTCTCCATAATAAACAGAGTTCTCCTAATCCAGGGGTCCTCTTCCCACCTTTGAATCTGAGAGGCCAATTTTCCTCTCCCCCTGCTATATACCGATAGTGATATAACAACAGAGTCTTTTGTATATACCGGTAATCGTATAACACCAGAGTCTCCTGTATGGGAATAATCCCAGAGTCCCGTCCATATATACCGATAGTGATATAACAGCAGAGTTTCCTGTATGACTGTTCTGTAATAACCCCAGAGTCCCGTCCTCCCCTCCCCCTGCTATATACGGGTAATGGTATAACACCAGAGTCTCCTGTGTAACTGTACGGGAATATACCCAGAGTCCCGTCCTCCCCTCCCCCTGCTGTATACGGGTAATGGTATAACACCAGAGTCTCCTGTATGGGAATAATCCCAGAGTCCCGTCCATATATACCGATAGTGATATAACAGCAGAGTTTCCTGTATGACTGTTCTTTAATAACCCCAGAGTCCCGTCCTCCCCTCCCCCTGCTATATACGGGTAATGGTATAACACCAGAGTCTCCTGAGTGACTGTTCTGTAATAACCCCAGAGTCCCGTCCTCCCCTCCCCCTGCTATATACGGGTAATGGTATAACACCAGAGTCTCCTGTGTAACTGTACGGGAATATATCCAGAGTCCCGTCCTCCCCTCCCCCTGCTATATACCGGTAATGGTATTACACCAGAGTCTCCTGTGTGACTGTTCTGTAATAACCACAGAGTCCCCTCCCCCTGCTATATACCGGTAATGGTATAACACCAGAGTCTCCTGTGTGCAGTGGCGTAACTATAGCGCGACAGTGTGGGCGCCAGGGGGACTGCGGGCGCTATTGTTACGCCCCCAGCTCCACCCTTCTTGTGGGTGCAGGGGGTTCCATGCGGGTGTACCTGCGGCGCTGTCTAGAAGCCACGGTGAGAAGGTTCCCTGCGTCGCTGTGTAGTAAGTTGGTGCCGGGTTCCTGCAGTGTCTTGCAAATAACAAGTCTGACTCTAGCGCTATCCGCCGGGCGGCGGCGCGGGAAGCGCTTCTGATTTTGAAAACACTGGAGAAACTCACTGATTGGCTGAGATTTAGCCAATCAGTGTGCGGCCAGTGTTCTCAAAATCAGAAGCGTTTCCCACGCCGCCGCCCGGCGGATAGCGCTAGAGTCAGACTTGTTATTTGCAAGACACTGCAGGAACCCGGCACCAACTTACTACACAGCGACGCAGGGAACCTTCTCACTGTGGCTTCTAGACAGCGCCGCAGGTACATCCGCGCTGCACGGTCCCCCCTGCCCGCTCCCCAGGGGGGGTGTTTTAACTGGGGGGGGAAGGGGGCGCAATTTTTTTCCCGGCGTGGGGTGCGCAATATTTATTGTTCCGCCACTGCCTGTGAGACTGTACGGGAATAACCCCAGAGTCCTGTCCTCCCCTCACCTCCCCCTGGTATGTAATGGTATAACACCAGAGTCTCCTGTATGACTGTATGGGAATAACCCCAGAGTCCCGTCCTCCCCTCCCCCTGGTATGTAATGGTATAACACCAGAGTCTCCTGTATGACTATATAGGAATAACCCCAGAGTCCTGTCCTCCCCTCCCCCTGGTATGTAATGGTATAACACCAGAGTCTCCTGTATGACTTTATGGGAATAACCCCAGAGTCCTGTCCTCCCCTCCCCCTGGTATGTAATGGTATAACACCAGAGTCTCCTGTATGACTTTATGGGAATAACCCCAGAGTCCCGTCCTCCCCTCACCTCCCCCTGGTATGTAATGGTATAACACCAGAGTCTCCTGTATGACTGTATGGGAATAACCCCAGAGTCCCGTCCTCCCCTCCCCCTGGTATGTAATGGTATAACACCAGGGTCTCCTGTATGACTGTATGGGAATAACCCCAGAGTCCCGTCCTCCCCTCCCCCTGGTATGTAATGGTATAACACCAGAGTCTCCTGTATGACTGTATGGGAATAACCCCAGAGTCCCGTCCTCCCCTCCCCCTGGTATGTAATGGTATAACACCAGAGTCTCCTGTATGACTGTGTGGGAATAACCCCAGAGTCCCGTCCTCCCCTCCCCCTGGTATGTAATGGTATAACACCAGAGTCTTCTGTATGACTATATGGGAATAACCCCAGAGTCCCGTCCTCCCCTCCCCCTGGTATGTATTGGTATAACACCAGAGTCTCCTGTATGACTATATGGGAATAACCCCAGAGTCCCGTCCTCCCCTCCCCCTGGTATGTAATGGTATAACACCAGAGTCTCCTGTATGACTATATGGGAATAACCCCAGAGTCCCGTCCTCCCCTCCCCCTGGTATGTATTGGTATAACACCAGAGTCTCCTGTATGACTATATGGGAATAACCCCAGAGTCCCGTCCTCCCCTCCTCCTGTATGTATTGGTATAACACCAGAGTCTCCTGTATGACTGTGTGGGAATAACCCCAGAGTCCCGTCCTCCCCTCCCCCTGGTATGTAATGGTATAACACCAGAGTCTCCTGTATGACTGTGTGGGAATAACCCCAGAGTCCCGTCCTCCCCTCCCCCTGGTATGTAATGGTATAACACCAGAGTCTCCTGTATGACTATATGGGAATAACCCCAGAGTCCCATCCTCCCCTCCTCCTGGTATGTAATGGTATAACACCAGAGTCTCCTGTATGACTATATGGGAATAACCCCAGAGTCCCGTCCTCCCCTCCCCCGGTATTTAGAGACAGCAAGTCTCACAGATCTCTCCTCTCTCCAGGAGGAAGATGACTATGACGTTATGCAGGACCCCGAGTTCCTACAGAGCGTCCTGGAGAATTTACCTGGCGTAGACCCCAACAATGAAGCCATACGCAACGCTATGGGGTCTCTGGCCTCCCAAGCCTCAAAGGACAACAAGAAGGACAAAAAGGATGAGGACAAGAAATAACATTGGGCCCTGGGGCCACACTACTCGTTATCACTATATATGGGGGGATCTGGGGTGATGCTGTTTGTTTCTAGTTATTAATAAACTCACTGCGCTTGTGAATGACCCCAGCCCCGCACTGGATCTCTGATTGGGTGGTGGGAAAGGCAAGGTCCTAGGGATGGGTTCACAGGTCAGATGGGGGTTACTGGTTCATAGGTCATATACTGCACTGGATCTGTGATTAGGTGGTGGCCAGAACAGTTCACAGGTGTCATGAAAGGGTTCATAGGTCAGGTGGGGTTACTGGTTCATAGGTCATATGCAGTGCTGGATCATTGTATTATGTGTCTGCAGCGGCCGAGTGACCTGTTATAACGTTCTATACAGACGTGATGCTGGGATTTATCTGGTGATTCCTAGGGCCGGTCATGTATGTTACACAGCCCTGCGGCCATGTAGCTTTGCAGCATTGCACTGTGTATGGGCACCACCACCTTCATTGCATCATTATGCTGCAAAGCTACATGGCCGCAGGGCTGTGTAACATACATGACCGGCCCTAGGAATCACCAGATAAATCCCAGCATCACGACCAGAGATTACGATGATCGCACTCATTGCACAGTACACAAATGTATGTGCTGCACATAATGGGTGCGATCATCGTAATCTCTGGTCTCAGACCGGGTACCAAGGAGTTAACTTCCTGTGTGCAGGGGAAAGGCCCCTCCTCCCCAGACCCCCGAGGAAAGGGCACATGTTTAGCCCTGATTAACTAGATTTTTAACGCAGTGCTGGCAAGAGCTACTTCTGAGCTGCTCTGCCTGTGTCTGCTGGCGGGGTCCCTGTTCCACGAGTCCAGCTGCCCCAGCACCTCCCAGGCTCCGGGGGAGGCCACCTGCAGCACAGTGAGGTAAGCAAACACCCGCGGTGGTTGGGGCCAGCGCTGCTTGGTCCTGGCAGTGGGGATCAGTGTATCCTGAGCTGCCGCTAGACCAAGAAGGGATGGTCGCTTGCGGGAAGCAGGTCCCGGGGGAGGCTACAGACGTGGGGGACTGTAGCTCCGCCCCCACAACCCTGCATATGGATTCCTTCATGGGCTTCCTACCCTTCCTCTCAACTCCCCTCCCATGCTCAGTGGCCATTTATAACCCATGTGCTGGGTTGTGCGGAGCTGTCATGCCAGCTACTGCCAGAGAGTATTCTTTCACAAGAGACTTACTACTGCCCCATACCAGCATTGTCCTAGTGGGCGGGATGTATTAAAATACATCGCCGCCCTTCGCGCCCCCCCCCCCCGCCGCGATGCCGCCGCATATGTACTAACATATGCGGCTGGCATCGCGATGCGGTGACGGAGGCCCCCCGCGATACCTGTACTGTGGTCTGCGGGGGGTCTCCGTCACCTCCCAGCCGGCTTCTGCAGCATCCACGCCGGGGACAGCTAAGCAAGCTGTCCCCGGCGCTTCCTCCTCCCCCTGCAGCCGGAAGGACGTCCGGCTGCGTTGCTAGGGGGAGGAAGGGCTTACCTTCCGGGGTCCAGGAGGACCTGCAAGAAGGTAAGCCCAAGGGAGGGGGGAAAGGGGGGGTCGGCGAGGCGGCGGGATGCGGCGACGCGGCGAAAAGAAGCCCATAGGCTTCTATAGGGTATCGCCACCCAAAGGTGGCGATACCCTGCCCTGCGAAACCGCTGCGAACGGGTTTTAGTACATAGGAAAATGCGGTAAAACGGGGGTTTTACCGCATTTTCCCTTTAGTACATCTCGCCCAGTGTCAGGTTACATGTCCCCCTACCTCACCTCATGGTGTTTGGTATCTGGGATCAGTGTTATATAGAGAGGGACAGAGGAAGGTTACTACTGCCCCATACCAGCACTGTCCTAGTGTCAGGTTACATGTCCCCTACCTCACCTCATGGTGTTTGGTATCTGGGATCAGTGTTATATAGAGAGGGACAGAGGAAGGTTACTACTGCCCCATACCAGCACTGTCCTAGTGTCAGGTTACATGTCCCCTACCTCACCTCATGGTGTTTGGTAGCTGTGATCAGTGTGACATAGGAAGGTTACTACTGCCCCATACCAGCACTGTCCTAGTGTCAGGTTACATGTCCCCTACCTCACCTCATGGTGTTTGGTAGCTGTGATCAGTGAGACATAGGAAGGTTACTACTGCCCCATACCAGCACTGTCCTAGTGTCAGGTTACATGTCCCCTACCTCACCTCATGGTGTTTGGTAGCTGTGATCAGTGAGACATAGGAAGGTTACTACTGCCCCATACCAGCACTGTCCTAGTGTCAGGTTACATGTCCCCTACCTCACCTCATGGTGTTTGGTAGCTGTGATCAGTGTGACATAGGAAGGTTACTACTGCCCCATACCAGCACTGTCCTAGTGTCAGGTTACATGTCCCCTACCTCACCTCATGGTGTTTGGTAGCTGTGATCAGTGAGACATAGGAAGGTTACTACTGCCCCATACCAGCACTGTCCTAGTGTCAGGTTACATGTCCCCTACCTCACCTCATGGTGTTTGGTAGCTGTGATCAGTGAGACATAGGAAGGTTACTACTGCCCCATACCAGCACTGTCCTAGTGTCAGGTTACATGTCCCCTACCTCACCTCATGGTGTTTGGTAGCTGTGATCAGTGTGACATAGGAAGGGTACTACTGCCCCATACCAGCATTTTTTTATATTTTTTAAGGGGGGGGAGAGAAAAATTTCTAGCTGCGCCATTGGTCACAGCGCAGTACCTGAACTATTTACCTGTGTATAGACATCAGTTTCAGTGTCATTTGCACCACTACTCACTGACTTAAGTGAGTGTGTCTCTGCGTGCATGCACCATTGGTTCCTCCTGTACAAAAGGTACAAAGATGTCTTCACAGGGACCCCCCAAGACCTCCCAAAAGAGCAAGGGTGCTCCAGGACTGCACACTTATGCTTGTACTGAGTGCATTCACTTCCTACACGTACTACACAGGGCTGTGTGATCGCTGCTCTGCGGCGCCACCATTTCTCACCGCTGCAGAGGATTCTGGTTCTGCTGAGGCCATGTGTGAACTGGCTTCTCAGTTTGCTGCGTCTAGAGCGCCCCCTGTTGTTGCGTCACATCCAAACCACGCGTCTATCGCTTCTTTGGTTGCTCCAGTCATCCAATCTGGACAAAGGTCGACCCTTCCTGATCCTGGATTGGGTCATCGTGACAACCGACGCCGGTCTCAGGGGTTGGGGTGTTCTGTAGTTGAGATCTCTTCTGTGGCTGGAGACCCCGACCCACATTTACAAAATGGCACACCTTGGCACTGACAGGGTTTAATCCCTGTGCTGCGGCGCCATCTTTACACGAAAGTGGGCACTTGACATGGTTAAAATGTGTTTTAAGCATTTGTATATATATTGCTGTAGTGCCTGTGTATGGGAAGCCTGCTGGGCACAAGGCACAAAGTATATGTATTTATGTAATGTATGTTCAGCACTGAGCTGGGACTGCACCATATATATTCAATGTATATATAAGTATTGAGGAATGCATTCTAAAAGTAACATGCACCTTGTAAATGACTGGAGGAAGGAATCCCTGTGATGAGGAGATGAGATGCTAATTGTCATTTCCTAAGCAGGCCGGGTGCACTGATCAACAGAAGAACCTGGTCCTGTGGACAAGGTGTCGGTAACAGAGATGTTGTGTTTCTTTATGTAAACGTGTCCAGGAGATAATTAAATGATCTCCACCTGTCCTGGAAGTTAGATATTCTAAGGAAGTTGGATTCATCCTTGTGGTACGTAATCATGATTTAGTTATGCACTGGAAGTAAGATGGTCTGATTGATGTGCACACCCCTAAGGTATATGGGGGAGGCCCTGATTGGGTGGAATTCTCTGTGGATTTTGGATAAAAAGCCACAAGGTTTACCTGTAAAGTTGTACATCTACCTGGATCTGAATGCTGTGCCACCTAGAGATACATAGGAGAGGGTCCTTTTAAGGACTTCTATTTGAGCAATAAAACATCTTTTGCCTCAAGACGACCATTTTCATCTTGCGACCAACAGGATTACTGCATTAATCCCATTCTCTGGCTGTACTGGGTAAAGGATACAGCATCCCCCCCGCTCTGCCAGCTACCGAAGCAGAGGTCTGGTTCGTGACCAGTGGGGAACCAACCGATGGCAGCAGCATGTCGACGCATGCACCCTAGCAGGTCGTACTCAGGTGCCAGTTTGGTAGGTCACTGGGTGAATTGCCCACTCGTAAATAATAGTTTGGTGTTCCCTTATTTATAGGTATTACCTTGCGATAGAGTAGAAAGTGATAAAGTTACTGAAAATGCCTATCTCTGTGGGCCTGCGTCTATTGTATTTGTGCAATGCAGTGCAAAGTGAAGTTTGATGTATTGTACTGCACAAGTGTGCTGCGCCTGTTCTCCTGGACCTCTCACTTCCACTGGCCGAAACACTGTTGTGGCCACTTCCTCTGAGACCATACCTTCTCAATCAAGGTCCGTGTCCTCATCCCATTCTCCTGTGTCTAGCTTTGACGGCCTGGTGTTGAACGGTCAGTCCTAAAGACTTGGGGATTGGTCATACACACTATGGTTTCGGCGAGTAAACCTTCCCCCCTGCGAATATACCATCATGTGTGACACACACATTTTATTTGGCCTTCTACAGTTCTGTTTGGAGCCCGGTCTTCATCCGGCCTTCTTGACAGTTCAGTTCCTCTCTGTGTGCTTCCAAATACCAATGACCCGGTTTTCCGCAGTTCACACTTTCTTTGCAATAACTTCTGCACCTGCAGCCCCCCTTTGTAACCCCTGTTTATCATTGGGACTTGACGTTGGTTCTCAAGGTGTTGTCTAAGGTTCTGTTTGAGCCTTTTGATGACATCATTGCTCTATGTTGGCTGACATGGAAAACTTTTTTCTGTTGACTATTCCTTCTGCATGCTGCATTGTCGTACAGAGTTCCTTATTTGGTTTTTCATCCGGACCACGCTGTTCTGAGTTCCCGTCTCCCAGCACACTGATAGCTAAGGCGGCCAGTGCCCCCACCTTAATTATATGTATGTATATATATATATATATAGTGTGATTTCACCAAAGGCAAAAAAGAGATCCGCACACCTGTTCATTTAAGTTTTTAAAAATGTATTATTAAAAAAATCAAGATAAGTGGAAAAAACAACAACACATGGCAACATATGGGCAAAAAAAGTTGAAACATGGGTCCAGGTATAACTTATCTAGTGTAGCTCAACCATGGAGACCTGCGACCAGCCAAATAGCCCCGATACCCGACAGCCTGTTTCGGTGGGTGCTCCACCTCCCTCAAGGGTATACTGCTAACTGACCAAATTGTGCCTTAAATAGAGCAAAGGGTGCCGCCAAAATCACCTGAATCAAACTCACCTGTCTCGTGTAGCACTGCCATGCATGTGTATCGTGGATGCTGGTGCGCCTGGAACGCAATTGACCCGCATCCCTGTTAACGGTTCCGGCATATGAACTACTGAGGTGGACGTCAGAGTGCCTGGAACGCAAGTGACCCGCATCACTGCTTCCGGTTCCGTTCCTATAATGGCACACTGGATATGATCAACATGGTCTAATACTTATGATACATACTTAGTGTGCTGTAGGTGTCTCCTTTTTTACCTGTGGTGGTTCTGCCGCCTTACTTCTGTTTTTTCAAAACCGGAAGTGCTAATTCTGCCGTTTTTCATATCCCCAAAAATTATTCTGGCAGCTAAACATGTAATGAGGGGTTCCCCCGCTCCCCCAAGGTAAGGCAGGCATCTATCTTTTATCACGGAGTATTAAGACCTGTCACTTCCAGACTCGATCTCACTTCCGGCCGCCGCGTCCTGCTATTCCACATGGCTCGCGGATTACGCCCGACGATGGGGTTAGTTTCGGTGTCTTGTGCTGGTGGCTTCCGGTAGAGGCTATTTGTGTGTACACATGGCCTGGACGTCGATGGTCGTACTTCCGGTCTATTTGATCTCACTGGACACTCCTCCTTCAGATCACTTGATGGTCATCAGTCAATATTCGAATTTAAATACTTTTATTCTCAGTTATTTTCTCGCGGGGTGTAGGGGATACACTTTATGGTATATTTTTATTATTTATGCATGGATGTGTCCTTAGTTTTACCTGAAAATAAAGTTTTTAATGTAAGTAGGGGCTATGAATGATTTAAATAATTCAAAAAAAAATCTACAGTTTGTCTAGATAAAGTATATAGAGGTAAATTATTTTAGAATTAGGAACAAGGATAAAATTAGGAATAAAATCAAACAAAAATTGATAAAATGGTGGTTTTTACAAGAATTTGTCAGGTCTTAGAGATTCCTTTCTGCAACCCCTAGTCATCCATCCTATACGAAAGACACAGGAGACATTTTAAGATGACTAAAAGATTAACTATGGAACAGATCCAAGGGACAGGAGACGTCACATACTGTACTTATATACATATATTTCCCATGAGGATGGCCTACGGGCCACCAGCTTCTTCTACAAAAAATCAGAATACTCAGAAGCAAGAAAATATTTCCTACTTGAATCCATCGCCTTCATACTCAATAATAATTTCTTCTACTTTGAGAGGAAATACTACCTACAACTGAGGGCAACAGCAATGGGGACAAAATTTGCCGCAAACTATGCAAACCTATTTATGGCCCGATGGAAGGAGGAGTCCATTTATTGGAGCAAGGCTTGGGGTACAAGTTTAGTCCAGTGGAGACGCTACATCGATGATGTTCTACTAATCTGGGAAGGGGAAAATCGGAGTTAGAAGAACTCACAAACTTCCTCAATAAAAATCCACACAATATCCATTTCAGATTCGACTACAGCTGTGTAAGTGTAAACTTTTTGTATCTGACCATTTACATTGCATCCCATTTGTTCGAATAGTGGTATTTTCAGTTTAAATCCCGGCGGTCGGGATCCCGGCGTTCGGAAGCACGACCGCCGAAATCCCGACACTTTCTCCCTCCGTGGGTGTCCACGACACCCCTGGAGGGAGAATAAATGAGTGTGCCGAGCGTAGTGAGACACTGGGCCCGCTGCGTGGCGAGCGCAGCGAGCCCGCAAGGGGGGGCAATCCACGCCCCCCCTTGTCGGGATTTCGGCGGTCGGGATTCCGGCGTTGGGATTTTGAATGCCGGAAACCCGACCGCCGGGATTTTATACTGAATCCGTATAAACACTTACAATAAACCTACAGACGTGAATACCTTTATACCATTAGACAGTCAGCACCATCATGCGTGGTTGAAAGGAATACCTTGTGTTGAAACTTACACTGTTGTATTATAATTTACAGCATAATTGTACTCTTTTACAAACCACTTCTCTCGCCCCTGATGAAGTCATTCCGGTGCCGAAACGCATTGGGCTCGCTATACTGTTTGGAAATCTAAAATTACTGCAAATTATTCATCAATTCTATTACATTTTTTTTATTAAATATCATTATTTTAGCAATTTTTTAGTATTTGCTGTTAGCGCACTCTGAAAATCTCTCTTTCCCTGCCGCTATTTTCATGACAGATATATTTATTTATTAACAGTTTCTTATATAGCGCACACAGATTCCGCAGCGCTTTACAGAGCATAGTTATAATCAAAAACACATAACACATAACAAATTACAGTACAAGACAGTTTAGGACAAGTACATGGTTAATATGGATAGTTGCACCAGGGGACAGGACACTGAAGCAATTATCAGGGTGGCAGAGGTTTATATATTCTAAGAAAGGCACATAAGGAGAGAGGGCCCTGCTCATGAGAGCTTACATTCTAAAAGGGGAGGGTTAGACAGACTGGGGTGACACAGAAGGGAAAGGTTAGGTTGAGAGATTGTCAGGTTTTAAGCAGGAGGGTGGGAAGATGACAGCTTAGTCTTTAATATTTTAAGTCTAAAAAAGCGCTGGGTCATCCAGGAGTAGACAGCAGAGAGACAGTTGGAGATATGAGTGTGGATAGAGGGAGAGAGATCAGGAGAGGAGAGGTAGATTTTAGTATTATCAGCATAGATGTGATAGAGGAAGTTAAGTGAGCAAATAAGCTCACCCAGAGAGGACGTATAGAGATAGAGAAGAAGAGGTCCAAGAATAAAATGTTGGGGGACACATTATCAATGGAAGAGCAGGAGAGGTGAAGGCAATAGAGGTACAGCTGGGCATTTTCAAAACAGACAGTGATATGCAAGCAGAAAGTGTGATATTCAAAGTTTTAGCAGTTAATGTTGCACTTATGTTGATTGTAGTTTCCTTCAGTTTCTGTCCAGTGTAAGTCCAGGCTAAGTCTAGGCGACAGTGTGCGGTTGTATATTCTTACTTAGAATCTTCCTACTTTGAATTCTGACTAATTTCTAAAGCCAGATTTCTATAGTCAGCCTCCAATACTCTAATAAGTAGGTCTGTAAAAGCTGTTTCTAACTTCAGTAATTAAGACCGCACCCAATGCCCCTCTCCCACTAAAGAAAGAAAGTGAGCAATACAACTGAGATAATCAAATGGTGAGATGTTACAGACTATGTCCAAGTCACTAGTCAATTTTAAGTCACTATCTAATTTTAAACATAAATTTGTACATTTACCTAGAAAATGCAGTATACTAATCACAGTGATGCTAGTTCATATATTGACTGGTTCATCATGGAGGGTACCAGAGCATAATATTTACAGCGTTTAAAGTGCCGGGATCAAGCGTCTATATACTTTTCACTGGAGTAATTGATAGCAATTGAGGAAATCTGATTGCTATATCTCAAATAACCTTATGCTCTCTGTGTGTCGGCCATTGCACTGAGGTGAATTGATAACAATGAGACCTATCACCATGTTACTATAAGCTCTTCCATAGCCCAGTGGTTATATCGGCAGGTAACCTGTGCTGTGAGGATATGGAGACCAGGGTTCAAATCCCATGGTAGGTTATAAAGGTTTTTTTATTTAAAGGATTTTGTAAGGTTCATCAAAATTCGGCTGCGTATCTTGCCCTGTACCTACCCTCTCTACTGGCAATGATGGCGGTGCCCTGGCACACTTCTCTAGCTACACACCTAACTATTGGGATTCACCATAGAGCTGTCAGGGAAGGGGCTGTGCTTGTGGTCCGACATTTACGTCATCCTCCCAGAAGCACAGCGATTGTCCATCATCCAGCGGGATCATTATCCGGGTGCTAAAGCAGGTCTGGCCCACCTGTGACTCTTCAGCCGCTGCGAAACCACAAGTCCCAGCATGCTGAGACTTGTGGTTACACAGCAGCTGGAGAGCCACAGGCAGGCCAGGCCTGTACTAGAGGGATTCGAACCGGGGGACTCACCATCATTGCCAGTAACGAGAGCAGATACTTTACCACTGGGCTACGCAGCCGACTGATACTCAGGTCTTCGTTTCTAAATGTTATTGTCTAGGCCGGTGTAAAATCCACAGAACTAAATAGTAACATACACGGGATTCGAACCGGGGGACTCTCCATCATTGCCAGTAACGAGAGCAGATACTTAACCACTGGGCTACGCAGCCGACTGACACTCAAGTCTTCGTTTCTAAATGTTATTGTCTAGACCGGTGTAAAATCCACAGAACTAAATAGTGACCCACATGGGAATCAAACCAGGGGACTCACCATCATTACCAGTAACGAGAGCAGATACTTAACCACTGGGCTACACAGCCGACTGATACTCAAGTCTTCGTTTCTAAATGTTATTGTCTAGGCCGGTGTAAAATCCACAGAACTAAATAGTGACCCACATGGGAATCAAACCGGGGGACTCACCATCATTACCAGTAACAAGAGCAGATACTTAACCACTGAGCTACGCAGCCGACTGATACTCAAGTCTTAGTTTCTAAATGTTATTGTCTAGGCCTGTGTAAAATCCACAGAACTAAATAGTGACCCACATGGGAATCAAACCGGGGACTCACCATCATTGTCAGTAACGAGAGCAGGTACCTTACCACTGGGCTACGCAGCCGACTGATAGTCAAGTCCTCGTTTCTAAATGTTATTGTCTAGGTCGGTGTAAAATCCGCAGAAGTAAATAGTGACCAACATGGGATTCAAACCGGGGGCCTCACCATCATCAACAGTACATACAGCAGACACTAACCACTGGGCTACGCAGCCGACTGTGCCAATGTGTTTGTTCCATAATGATATCATGGAGCCAAGTGCAAAATCCACAGAACTAAATCGTAACCTTCATGGGACTCGAACCGGGAGACTCACCATCATTGCCAGTAACGGGAGCAGATACTTTACCACTGGGCTACGCAGCCGACTGATGCAGACGTGTTTATTTCTTAATGATATCATTGAGCCAAAATCCAAAGAATTAAACAGCAATCCAAATGGGATTCAGACTGGGGGACTCACAAAAAAGCAATAGTACAAACAGCAGATACCCAACCACTGGGCTACGCAGCCAAATGTCACTACAGTGTCCATTTCTTAATGATATCATGGACACAAATGCAAAATCCACATAGGATTTTAACCAGGGGACTCGCCATCATTGGCAGTAACCAGGGCAAACATTCAACCACTGAAATACTGGTATTGGCACCTTGGTGTTAGTTTCTTAATGATGTCATGGAGACAAATGCAAAACCCACAGCATTAAATAGTGATCTACATAAGATTTGAACCAGCGGACTCACCAGCACTGCCAGTATAGGGAACAGATACTAACCAGTGGCAGTTTTTACCTATGGACTGCAGGGCTGCAGGGCTACAGCCCACCCAGGTAAAACTCACCACTGTGAGACTGCACTGGCTTCACTGTGACTGGCTCTGACTTCCTATTGGAAGCTTGACCTGCCAGTCATACAAGGCAGTCCCATTTGGACATGTTCCCTCCCTCCGTGTGGGCTGCTGCAGGATGATGCTGCACATGCCCTGACCCAGGACTCTGAATGTTTATGGGCTGCTCCCGAAGCAGCCCACAGAGGCTGGGGCCAGCACATGCGCAGTACCGATGAAGCGCCGGAAACCAACAGCAGAGACCAGCAGCATCGGTGGCAGTGGAGGGGGGGCATCACGGCAGCCCCCCTCATCCATAGAGGTAAGAGCCACCGCTGATACTAACCATTGCGCAACGCACCCAATAATAAACAAGTTATAAGCATGCTGAGACATGTAGTTACACAACAGCTGCAGAGGTTGGCCAGGCGTGTGTGAGAGTGAAAATTCTGCAAGATGGTGCTGGAGAGTACTATGGTCTGAGGAGAGCCGGGGTCATCACTGGGGACCGGGATGCTGGGGAGAGGAACACACTGATGCTGGCATATACTGCACAGGAGGCGTGGACACTCCGGAGGGTGAGAGAGAGACAGGGAGCCCCTGACCCAAATCCCTGAGTCATCACCAGCAGGGGCAGCAGGGAGCAGGGCGTGGGCTCCGGGAGAGTGGTGTCCCCTGAATCCCCCGCTCCCTGCCCCCTGACACCCTACCCACCTAACACTCCCGCTCCCTGCCCCAGTGACACCCCCTCTCCACTCCCTGCCCCCTGACACCCTATCCACCTAACACTCCCGCTCCCTGCCCCAGTGACACCCCCTCTCCACTCCCTGCCCCCTGACACCCTATCCACCTAACACTCCCGCTCCCTGCCCCAGTGACACCCCCTCTCCACTCCCTGCCCCCTGACACCCTACCCACCTAACACTCCCGCTCCCTGCCCTAGTGACACCCCCTCTCCACTCCCTTCCCCCTGACACCCCCACTCCCGACCCCCAAATCCCGATACCCCTACTCCCTGCCCCCCTAACACCCGCAACTCTCTTCCCCCTGACACGCCCATTCCCTGCCCTCTAACACCCCCTACTCCCTGCCCCCCCTGACACCCTTATTCCCTGTTCCCAAACTCCTGACACCCCCACTCTCAGCCCGTAAACTCCTGACACCCCCACTCTCAGCCCCTAAACTCCTGACACCCCCACTCTCAGCCCCTAAACTCCTGACACCCCCCACTCACTGCCCTGCTGCACCCCCCACTTACTGCCACTCAGGCACGCCCCACTCACTGTCCCTCTGGAACCCCCACTCCTGCCCCTGTACCCTCTCCTCTCACCCCCTCTCCTTGTCCCCCAGCCCATCCCCTGTTTGTAAGTACAGGAGCCTGTTTACTATTTGATTGTTCCCTTTTTCTGCTTGGGCCTACTGCAGAAAGGGAGAGTCGCTAATCTGGGGACAATACCCGGAAAGTACAACCCAATATAAGCAATTTGGGGCACATTTTAGTACTAGTAAGCAGCAGCTGCCATTGCCGCCTGTTTCTCCTTCTCATCCTTTGCCCGTCTTACAGTGTGGACAACAGGGAGTACATGAGAAATGGCGACTTCCTACCCACCCGGCTCCAGGCCCAGCAGGACGCCGTAAACATTGTCTGTCACTCCAAGACCCGCAGCAACCCGGAGAACAATGTGGGGCTCATCACGTTAGCCAAGTAGGTGTGGGCCATGCAGGCAGGGCCCCTCGGCTTCTCCTGTATGTGTCACTGTAACAGATGTGTATCTCCCCGTCCTCTCTTCCAGTAACTGTGAGGTTCTCACCACGCTCACACCAGACACCGGCAGAATCCTCTCCAAACTCCACTCTGTACAGCCCATCGGCAAGATCAGCTTCTGCACAGGGATCCGCATAGCACACGTACGTCAGGGGCGGTGTGATGGGAGAAGCGGGGACTAGGGAGCACTGTCTGTCATATGTCATTTCCACTAGAACAGGTCCAGACTTGTGGCAAATGGACCTGTGCTGTTATATACTGATTATGTGGTCATAGCGTTCTCAGGGGATGATGGGACTTGTAGTACGTGATGTCCGTTCCCCTGTCTGACCCGCTTCTGTTCTCTGTTATCCAGCTGGCTTTGAAACATCGTCAGGGTAAGAATCACAAGATGAGGATCATCGCCTTTGTGGGGAGCCCAGTAGAGGACAATGAGAAAGATGTAAGTTCCCCTCGTGCTGCCATACCCAGCCCTCCTGTCCGACACTGGCCCTGACATCTGGGGCACCAGCCTTCCCCTGAGTCGCTGTGGTGTGATTGTGTGACCCGTGGCTTTGTGGCAGGGTGTGTCGTGCCCTATACCCCCTGTCATGGACCCACCGGTCACTTCTCCAGATACGGCAATCTGAACAGCACCAGCTATTACTCTTGTTCACTTTGTATACATGGGTCCCCTATATAAGGTATGTGGCCACCAACGCAAGATTTGAAGGGACACAAGCACCCCCAATACACAATACAATGTATACAAAGACTGTAGCGAAACCACACTCTAGGCGTAAATCCTAAGAACACAGATTCAGGACTAGAAATATGAATTATTTATTTCCAAGAATACTTCAGAGCCTTAGTTACAAAAATGGTGATCTAGCGGGGATGGCTCTGTGCGCATGGTACGGACGTGATCTAGGGGGGAGGGCGCTGTGCACATGGTATGTACATGATCTAGCGGGGAGAGCGCTGTGCGCATGGTATGTACGTGATCTAGGGGGGAGGGTGCTGTGCGCATGGTACGGACGTGATCTAGGGGGGAGGATGCTGTGTGCATGGTATGTATGTGATCTAGCGGGGATGGCTCTGTGTGCATGGTATGTACGTGATCTATCGGGGATGGCTCTGTGCGCATGGTATGTACGTGATCTAGCGGGGATGGCTCTGTGCGCATGGTATGTATGTGATCTAGCGGGGATGGCTCTGTGCGCATGGTATGTATGTGATCTAGCGGGGATGGCTCTGTGCGCATGGTATGTATGTGATCTAGCGGGGATGGCTCTGTGCGCATGGTATGTATGTGATCTAGCGGGGATGACTCTGTGCGCATGGTATGTATGTGATCTAGCGGGGATGGCTCTGTGCGCATGGTACGGACTTGATCTAGGGGGGAGGGTGCTGTGCGCATGGTATGTACATGATCTAGCGGGAAGGGCGCTGTGCACATGGTATGTATATGATCTAGCGGGGAGGCCGCTGTGCGCATGGTATGTATATGATCTAGTGGGGATGGCGCTGTGCGCATGGTATGTACGTGATCTAGTGGGGATGGCGCTGTGCGCATGGTATGTACGTGATCTAGCGGGGATGGCTCTGTGCGCATGGTATGTACGTGATCTAGCGGGGATGGCTCTGTGCGCATGGTATGTACGTGATCTAGCGGGGATGGCTCTGTGCGCATGGTATGTACGTGATCTAGCGGGGATGGCTCTGTGCGCATGGTATGTACGTGATCTAGCGGGGATGGCTCTGTGCGCATGGTATGTACATGATCTAGCGGGGAGAGCGCTTTGCGCATGGTATGTACGTGATCTAGGGGGAGGGTGCTGTGCGCATGGTACGGACGTGATCTAGGGGGGAGGGTGCTGTGTGCATGGTATGTATGTGATCTAGCGGGGATGGCTCTGTGTGCATGGTATGTACGTGATCTATCGGGGATGGCTCTGTGCGCATGATATGTATGTGATCTAGCGGGGATGGCTCTGTGCGCATGGTATGTATGTGATCTAGCGGGGATGGCTCTGTGCGCATGGTATGTATGTGATCTAGCGGGGATGGCTCTGTGCGCATGGTATGTATGTGATCTAGCGGGGATGGCTCTGTGCGCATGGTATGTATGTGATCTAGCGGGGATGACTCTGTGCGCATGGTATGTATGTGATCTAGCGGGGATGGCTCTGTGCGCATGGTACGGACTTGATCTAGGGGGGAGGGTGCTGTGCGCATGGTATGTACATGATCTAGCGGGAAGGGCGCTGTGCACATGGTATGTATATGATCTAGTGGGGAGGCCGCTGTGCGCATGGTATGTATATGATCTAGTGGGGATGGCGCTGTGCGCATGGTATGTACGTGATCTAGTGGGGATGGCGCTGTGCGCATGGTATGTACGTGATCTAGCGGGGATGGCTCTGTGCGCATGGTATGTACGTGATCTAGCGGGGATGGCTCTGTGCGCATGGTATGTACGTGATCTAGCGGGGATGGCTCTGTGCGCATGGTATGTACGTGATCTAGCGGGGATGGCTCTGTGCGCATGGTATGTATGTGATCTAGCGGGGATGGCTCTGTGCGCATGGTATGTACATGATCTAGCGGGGAGAGCGCTTTGCGCATGGTATGTACGTGATCTAGGGGGAGGGTGCTGTGCGCATGGTACGGACGTGATCTAGGGGGGAGGGTGCTGTGTGCATGGTATGTATGTGATCTAGCGGGGATGGCTCTGTGTGCATGGTATGTACGTGATCTATCGGGGATGGCTCTGTGCGCATGATATGTACGTGATCTAGCGGGGATGGCTCTGTGCGCATGGTATGTATGTGATCTAGCGGGGATGGCTCTGTGCGCATGGTATGTATGTGATCTAGCGGGGATGGCTCTGTGCGCATGGTATGTATGTGATCTAGCGGGGATGGCTCTGTGCGCATGGTATGTATGTGATCTAGCGGGGATGACTCTGTGCGCATGGTATGTATGATCTAGCGGGGATGGCTCTGTGCGCATGGTACAGACTTGATCTAGGGGGGAGGGTGCTGTGCGCATGGTATGTACATGATCTAGCGGGAAGGGCGCTGTGCACATGGTATGTATATGATCTAGTGGGGAGGGCGCTGTGCGCATGGTATGTATATGATCTAGTGGGGATGGCGCTGTGCACATGGTATGTACGTGATCTAGTGGGGATGGCTCTGTGCGCATGGTATGTACGTGATCTAGCGGGGATGGCTCTGTGCGCATGGTATGTACGTGATCTAGCGGGGATGGCTCTGTGCGCATGGTATGTACGTGATCTAGCGGGGATGGCTCTGTGCGCATGGTATGTACGTGATCTAGCGGGGATGGCTCTGTGCGCATGGTATGTATGTGATCTAGCGGGGATGGCGCTGTGCGCATGGTATGTATGTGATCTAGCGGGGATGGCTCTGTGTGCATGGTATGTACGTGATCTATCGGGGATGGCTCTGTGCGCATGGTATGTATGTGATCTAGCGGGGATGGCTCTGTGCGCATGGTATGTATGTGATCTAGCGGGGATGGCTCTGTGCGCATGGTATGTATGTGATCTAGCGGGGATGGCTCTGTGCGCATGGTATGTATGTGATCTAGCGGGGATGACTCTGTGCGCATGGTATGTATGTGATCTAGCGGGGATGGCTCTGTGCGCATGGTACGGACTTGATCTAGGGGGGAGGGTGCTGTGCGCATGGTATGTACATGATCTAGCGGGAAGGGCGCTGTGCACATGGTATGTATATGATCTAGTGGGGAGGGCGCTGTGCACATGGTATGTATATGATCTAGTGGGGAGGCCGCTGTGCGCATGGTATGTATATGATTTAGTGTGGATGGCGCTGTGCGCATGGTATGTATGTGATCTAGTGGGGAGGCCACTGAGTGCGTGGTATGTATGTGATCTAGAGGGGATGGCTCTGAGCGCATGGTACGGACGTGATATAGGGGGGAGGGTGCTGTGCGCATGGTATGTATGTGATCTAGTGGGGAGGCCACTGAGTGCGTGGTATGTATGTGATCTAGCGGGGATGGCTCTGTGTGCATGGTATGTATGTGATCTAGAGGGGATGGCTCTGTGCGCATGGTACGGACGTGATATAGGGGGGAGGGTGCTGTGCGCATGGTATGTATATGATGTAGTGGGGAGGGCGCTGTGTGCATGGTGCTGCGTTCGGACGGGATCCTGCAGGGACGGTGCTGCTCGCTTGTTGTGGATGTGATCCAGGGCGGAGGTTGCTGCGCACATGGTGTGGGCGGAATCTGTGCATATGTGACGTTGTTGTTGTTGTTCAGAGATTTGGGGGTATGGTACGTACCTTGTGACTCCCCATACTAACATTATTACGCTCTCTCACCAGCAGAGTTTGGCCCGGCCGAGCAGAGTGATTTGGACAATAGCTCCATGATGGAAATACCAGAACTTGCCAAGGTAACTGTCCCATTGTCCTATATAGTGGCCCCCCTTCTAATCCAGGGGTCCTGCTCCCACCTTCGAATACCAAAATCCCATCCTCCCCTCCCCCAGTATATACCGGTAATGGTATAACACCAGAGTCTCCTGTAGGACTGTACGGAATAATCCCAGAGTCCCGTCCTCCCCTCCCCTGGTATATACCGGTAATAATATAACACCAGAGTCTCCTGTATGAAAATAATCCCAGAATCCCATCCTCCCCTCCCCCTGGTATGTAATGGTATAACACCAGAGTCTCCTGTATGACTATATGGGAATAACCCCAGAGTCCCGTCCTCCCCTCCCCCTGGTATGTAATGGTATAACCCCAGAGTCCCGTCCTCCCCTCCCCCTGGTATGTAATGGTATAACACCAGAGTCTTCTGTATGACAGTGTGGGAATAACCCCAGAGTCCCGTCCTCCCCTCCCCCTGGTATGTATTGGTATAACACCAGAGTCTCCTGTATGACTATATGGGAATAACCCCAGAGTCCCGTCCTCCCCTCCCCCTGGTATGTAATGGTATAACACCAGAGTCTCCTGTATGACTATATGGGAATAACCCCAGAGTCCCGTCCTCCCCTCCCCCTGGTATGTAATGGTATAACCCCAGAGTCCCGTCCTCCCCTCCCCCGGTATTTAGAGACAGCAAGTCTCACAGATCTCTCCTCTCTCCAGGAGGAAGAGGACTATGATGTTATGCAGGACCCTGAGTTCCTACAGAGCGTCCTGGAGAATTTACCTGGCGTAGACCCCAACTATGAAGCCATACGCAACGCTATGGGGTCTCTGGCCTCCCAAGCCTCAAAGGACAACAAGAAGGACAAAAAGGATCTGGACAAGAAATAACATTGGGCCCTGGGGCCACACTACTCATTATCACTATATAAGGGGGGATCTGGGGTGATGCTGTTTGTTTCGAGTTTCAGTAGGACTTTGCGCATGTAAGTCCAGTTGAGGCGATCGAAGGTCTTCTCTGTGTCCAAAGCAAGTAAGAGAAGGCCCTGGTCTTTTGAAAGGGAGTGAGGTTTTTGGGGGGTTTCAATCGCACTAGACTTGAGGAGGTAAAGTACAGATATATATATCTCCGGCCCCCCGTGAATACATATATTATTAAGACTTTCTTCCATAAATATTCAGGGGTGTGCTACCACAGACAAAGAGTCATCAGGAAATTGGGGAAATAATATGGTTTGTCACATTGTGGTGCGCCTCTCAAGACAAAATAATACACAATAAAATTGACCTTTTATTGAGTTTTAACGTAAAACTGCGAAATATGACGAACGACATAAAACATTGAACAAGGTGAATACAGTGCATGTTACAAGATGCACGTGCGGTGTCTGCATGTATTGATCTCCTGTCTGCAAGATCTCTTGAATAAATACTTTGAAGCTATTATTTGAGTCGCCCTCTTATTGATAATGGCTATATCTGCCTATATTCAATCTGACAGGGCTAAATAACGCTGATTTTACAATAATCAGGATCAAGTCTGTGTCAACAGCTTAACTTGGATGGTGCAGTCTATGGGATATGTCAGTTCTTATTGCAAAAATAGAAATTTAACGTTGGCAACTGCCCCTTATCACATAAAGTGTCAGTAGGATCTTTCAGATATCTCCCAATCGTTAGATCTCCTGGTGTATACGTTATTTGTGCAATTTTCCAATTGTACTTAATTCCCTCCGGAGGATTAGGTATTTAGGTAATACAGTAAGTATAGGTTAATCCCACATCAAATTGTATCAATTGATGCCTAAGGTGGCTGTTGATACTGTTGCGTGTTACCGCATCCAATATTTCAGCTCATAGGATGTGTAATTTAATTCAGGGCTGTTAATCCTATAGTTATCCCCTGCTTAGTAGGTTTCCACGTGAATCTAGAGGTGAATGATTCACTTGTTTAATATATATTGGCGGGGTCCCTAGATATACAATTGACATAAGTACATTGCACATTTTACTGGGCATAAATGACACGTATTGATTTTTCATATGGTGGTCCTTTGTAGGACCTAGGATTATGAATTGATATATATTCTCTGCATCTTTCACTGTGTATGAGCAGTATAGCTGTTTAAACAGTGCTGCAATTTCGTTTGATACTTTATTTGTTTTTGTAACAATTTCACGTAGCAATACTGTAGATAGGGCTATGTTGTTACTCTGCAGCAAGTACTTTATATAATGCCCCAGTTTACACATGCTGAATAATAGGGTCTCTTAAATTGAATATAACGGGGCCATCTAATGGGATTCTTCGTATACAAGTTAGTATGTGTAAGCCGCTGCTAGGTGGGTATTGACAAGCAATCCCGACACTGGCAGTCCACCGTCCGTGGGGAGGCTCTCAAAGGTCTCCTAGCAAGCCAGTCAGTGTAGCAACAACAGTCTGGAGCACTATCTCATGCAATAATATATATTAGAGTCCTTAAAAGGACTAGTATAAGCAGACAATGACAGGAGTCAACTGATACATGCAGAGCACCCGCACGGCTAGCATTGCCGGTGTATGCTTCGCAGATCTTCCTCAGGGCAAAACTCTTCTTGATGAAGCATTAGTGAAACACATGTTGAAGACAATACAATGTTATGTAAACTATGAAAAGAAATGTCATAAATGTGTGCTGAATAATAGAACAACAATAATAGGCAGCAGCCCTGTCTAATAGGGTTAGGACCCTGTGTGGGCAATTATAAATCAGCCCTACATATTATATATATATATATATATATATATATATATATATATATAACCGTGCTGTCTAAAAAGGCAAGCCGAGACACTATAGAGGTGAACTCTGTGATACAGGGGTGACATTTTGATGATCGTCCACTAGATGTCAGCAAAAGTACATAAGAGAATACAAATCATGCATGATATTTAAACTATGAAATTAAAATGCTGTAGCAGTATAACAAAATAACAAATAACCATAATAACAAACAGCAGCCCTGACTAGTAAGGTTAACCCAATGTGGGTAATGACTTTTAACCCAGCAGACCTCCAAAAGGACATACATTGTTCTGAATAAAAGAATGATATCTTTGCTGACCGGCTACTAGAAGTCAGCAAAATTATAAAAAAGATATACTCAAAATATAGAATCTTCACTGCTGGTGGTTTAATGGGAAACGGTCATCTGTCAGACCACACTTAGGTCGACAGCCATTAGGTCGACCCTGGAAGGTCGACTGGCCCCAAGGTCGACAGGGTTGAAGGTCGACATGGGTCAAGGTCGACATGGGTTTAGGTCGACAGTCATTAGGTCGACATGAGGTTTTCACTTTTTTTTTGAGCCGACATGTGCCGACAGGCGGTATTTCATGCCCTACCATCCACTAGGGCGTGGTGGGAGAATAAAATAGTGTGCCCGAAGCATAGCGAGGCACCGTGACCGAAGCATAGCGAAGGGCTGCGGTTTAACTCCAACTGTGTCCATGTCGTGTGTCGACATTTGGGTAAACAAAAACAGTGAAAAACTCATGTCAGCCTTGACCCATGTCGACCTTGGGGCCAGTCGACCTTCCGGAGTCGACCTAATGACAAAATAACAAATAACCATAATAACAAACAGCAGCCCTGACTAGTAAGGTTAACCCAATGTGGGTAATGACTTTTAACCCAGCAGACCTCCAAAAGGACATACATTGTTCTGAATAAAAGAATGATATCTTTGCTGACCGGCTACTAGAAGTCAGCAAAATTATAAAAAAGATATACTCAAAATATAGAATCTTCACTGCTGGTGGTTTAATGGGAAACGGTCATAGCGAAGCATAGCCCGTTTCCCCGCAGTCGACCTTCCGGAGTCGACCTAATGACTGTAGACCTAAGTCTGGTCTGACAGATGTACCGATTCCGGTTTAACTTATCTCCAATACTGAAGGCATTGACCCAACCCTTCAACGCCGAAAGTATTGACCTTATCAACCAGAGAAACCTTGGATTGTAAATTAAATCAAATAAAATCCCTCAATCCAAGACCCATAAACAGGGTTTAAGGTCATATTATAACCCAATGTAGGGAAATGTATTTATATGCAAATCTTGTGACTACACGACTACCCTAACTGAAATAAACCTTGGGAAAAGGCAACATGAACCAGCCCTAGAATTACACTTCTCTTAAAATAAGAGTGGAAATACCAATCTAATCTGGGCTGACTTCCGAAAATTAGAAACACTGTATCAGCGACTGTGAAATACAACAAATAAACGGATTGATACAATTTATACAAATTCCAAATATAGAAACAGTGCTATTCTGTAGATTGAAACAGCCACAATAAAAAGTCACCCAACTAGTAGCCTATTTAAAAAAAAAAAAAAACTATATACACACACTTTTTTTCTTCCTAAAAGTGCAAAAGCACTTCACAATATATGTATTTATGTAAATTAGTGTCCAAATAATTTTAAACTTCTGTAAAAATTTCACTAGAAGGAGGAATATTTCTTGTGAACTTATAAATTAAACGAACACAGAAAAACTTATTCCTCTCTCCTTTTTAAGGAATAATCAATAAAGTATAAATTTTAAATATATAGAAAAGAACCTCCACAGTGCAACCCCTTATTCCTCTCTTTGCAACTACAATCTGATATTTAGACAGGGAAAGTTTTAGTCAGTCGCACAGATATTAGAGAATTATTTTATGTAAATGGACCCTCCTTTGGTTGTAATCTTAAATTAGTATAGCAAATACGAGGGTGTGCTACCAATGACACTAGACAGATATGCTAGTAAGAGACAGAAAAGAGCGTCATTTGCTGGTGCACCTAGAGAAAATTAGACTAATAAAATGTGACTTTTAATAATGAATTAAAAATAGTTGCGAAATAAAACCAAACAAACAATGTGACAACATATAGTGAGTTATAAAGGATGAAACCCTCCCCTACTGGGACCCCACTACTCAGTATCCATATATATATTGGTTAATGTAGTGTGGCAGGATCATTTAGGATGTAATCAGCTTTCTATTAGATAAGAGAGGAAAATGTTATGTGCATTTAATCACAGTATTATATATTCTTATGTCGCTATTGCACAGTAGTAAATACTCTCTCTACTGTGAATGAAATTATTCCTGGGGGTCTCTTATGCAGGGATGGCACACGCTGCACCCGGGTAGGAATCCCGCTTTAGCGCTGCCATTGTCTGCTGTGACCGCTGGTTGACCAGATTGCATACTGCCCGTGGAGCTGAGTGTGGGGTGTGCCGGTAGGCACTGCCTCGCTCGTTCGGGTTAGTAAAGGCACAGTAACCAATGCTTTCTCTATTATAAAAGGAATAGTTCCTGGGGGTCTAACGTGCAGTGACGGCATGCCCTGTACACGGGTAGTAATTCCGCTACAGTGCTGCCGTTGTCTGCTGGGACGCAAGTGTTGAAACGTTGCTGGATATATTTTGTCTCACCAATAAGAATCTTCTTTATCTACGCTGGAGTGCTGCATTCGTTTTTTCTATATGTGCCATTTGTGCTATGCGGGCACCCGCGGTTAATTGATTGGATATGTGGATGTGCTGGACCATACCTGCTTGTTATATATATATATATATATATATATGATATAGATAGGTGCAAACAGCGCTAGTAACCAAGTCCAGCAATAAACAGTTCTCTCAGAGTCCTGGGAGAAATATCACCAAAGTCCCAAAAGTTTATGGACTGCAGCTTCCTTTCCAGTAATATCATCCAGGGTCAGGATGTAGCAATCTAGAAACAAAATAGAGGAAAGGTGCACCCACGTCTACACACATCCCAGCATCTCTCCTGCGTGTACCTCCGGCTCCAGCTTTTCCGATGTCATACGGCGCAATCCAGCGTCCCTGATTCCGGTGGATTCGGTTGTCTGGAGATTTCCCCTGTGAGCAGCTCTGCCTGTGGTATTTATTTACATCTCATGTGGTATCCAGCCCACAGCGTGTTTGTATATGGTACTAGCACTTGCCTTTTAAACTTGTCGGAGTATATTTGTTTGTCTCCAAAATAAAATCTTTTACCTGCACCATGGAGCGCACCTTTCCTCTATTTTGTTTATATATATATATACATATATATATATATACACACATTGTTAAAGTCGAGTTACATACACGCCATTTTAGGATAGTATGGCCGCCATTTTGGTTCGCAGAGTTGCGCAAATAAAGTTTCCATACCCGAGTATGTGTGACAAAGTGGACCAGAAGCGCAGCCATACTATTACACATAAATTCATAATAACATACTGACACTAAGTAAAATGTAGTTAAAGGTTTAGAACGCCACACATAGCTTAGTTAGCATTGCATACATCCGTCTGTATCATGTTTAGTACCGTTACGTTCCGTTTCTTATGCGCAGTATTCCGGTCATTGCGAATAAATCGCAATCCATACGGCCCGATAGTTATGGACAAAATCCATATTCCCAAGACAGTTTCTGTTAAAAAGTGTATAACAAAGGAATCTAGTTGTAACCGGTTCTACTGCTATTTACAACCCCTGACGACGATACCAACAGACAAAGGACTCCAAAGTTCACCTTCCCCATGCACCTTTGCCCCAATCACAGAGGACTTGACATACGAACCCTGACCAATAGGAATGGCCTTTGACCTCCCCCTTCTGACCCTATAAGATAGGTGACCCAGGGCGGCCTCGGTCACTTCGGCACATCTTCCTTTCCCTGACCTTCGACCGGGCTATAGTTCAACCCTGAACGATAGCGAGCTCCGACCGGACTGCGCTGCGCATATTTGATGAGACGGTAAACGGTTGCATTCACTGTACTTTCTTTTATTATATTGTGGGCTGATTGTATCCTGTATCTGTTTTTCTTCCCCTAGCAGAGCCTGATTATTGTACTCGTTGTTAGACTACTGTATTACTTGTTATACCTGTATTTTCTATCCCTGTAAACCCCTTTTGTCCATTAGGGACTTAAATACATCTTTTTACGGAGTTTCTACCTCCTTACTTCTATACTGTGGTTGTGTCTGTTATTCGCATAGCGATAAGGTATATTACGGACACTGTCCTAAAAGGTATATTCGCAGATTAGAGTCAAAGTACTGCGAAAGGATCTCTTATTAAGGTATTGGTTCTTTGGTGTGTAATATACAATAAAGGTACGCTACGCTGCGCTACGTTTTGTTCGCACGTAGCTAGGTATAAAGGGTACGCAGGTTACAGACCTAATACGTAACCTGTGCTTTTCACTTATTGTTTCTTTGGTCATATTTAATCGCCATTAACAACATACATACATTTATACATATACATATACACACACACACACACTAGCTGACCCGCCTAGCGTTGCCCGGGAAAACCTTGTTTGTTTGTTTTTTCATTTCTAAAATTGCTGTAAAATGTTGTTTTATGCTGCATTAAAGGCTCAAGATTGTAATTTATTAAAACCTCCACCATAATGTTAGAATGTGTTTGCGTTGATACTCAATGTCAGCAATGAAATCAGGTGTGGTATTGTTGTTGTTGTTTGAAACGCACCACTCCTGACTTTATAGCTTGTGTGTGTTGATGAGTTCCACATCCACTCCTGAGATTTAGCACCTATGATGCATCTATTTTTGTGTGTTTGTGTGCGTTGTACTGTTTTTGTGTGTGTTGTAATGTATGTGGGTGTGTGGTGTGTTGTATTGTATCTGTCCAATGTGTAAGTGTGTGAGGTGTGCTACGTATATATATATATGTGTGTGTGCAATGGTCGAAGTGGAATTTTTTAAGTGGGGCTATGGGAAATGAAGGCTGAAGTTATGTGCACACTCCAGAAAAAGAGGGTGCCGCCACTGAAAAGGGGGCATGTCCTTGAGTGTAGTGCACCATGCTGTATGCCCCTTGTACACATTATGCAAACAGTAGTAGACCCCCTTATACTTGCCCCTTAAATATTTTGCGACGTGGAAAGAGCCAAAATTCCCCTTATGTGACACAGAATGAGCAAAAAAATTCACATTATACCACCCAGATTGAGCCAAAATTCATGTTATGCCAAACTGGAAGGGCCAAAATTCCTGTTATTCTACATAAATTGAGCCAAAATTCACGTTATGCAACATGGATTGAGGCAAAATTCACGTCATGCCTCCCAGATTGAGCCAAAATTCACATTATACCACACAGAGAGAGCCAAAATTCACTTTATGCCACCCGGATTGAGCCAAAATTCACATTATGCCACCCGGATTGAGCCAAAATTCACATTATGCCACCTGGATTGAGCCAAAATTCACATTATGCCACATGGCGGAGTGACGCATGGACAGAGACATTGGGGTGATACAGGGTCAGAGACGGCGGGGTGATGCAGGGACAGAGACGGCGGGGTGATGCAGGGACAGAGACGGCGGGGTGATGCAGGGACAGAGATGGTGGGGTGATGCAGGGACAGAGATGGCGGGGTGATGCAGGGACAGAGATGGCGGGGTGATGCAGGGACAGAAATGGTGGGGTGATGCAGGGACAAAGATGAAGCGGTGATACAGGGACAGAGATGGCAGGGTGATGCAGGGACAGAGATGGCGGGGTGATGCAGTGACAGAGATGGCGGGGTGATGCAGGGACAGAGATGGCGGGGTGATGCAGGGACAGAGATGGCGGGGTGATGCAGGGACAGAGATGGCGGGGTGATGCAGGGACAGAGATGGCGGGGTGATGCAGGGACAGAGATGGCGGGGTGATGCAGGGACAGAGATGGCGGGGTGACGCATGGACAGAGACGGCGGGGTGATGCAGGGACAGAGACGGTGGGGTGATGCAGGGACAGAGACGGCGGGGTGATGCAGGGACAGAGACGGCGGGGTGATGCAGGGACAGAGATGGCGGGGTGATGCAGGGACAGAGATGGCGGGGTGAAGCAGGGACAGAGATGGCGGGGTGACGCAGGGACAGAGATGGCGGGGTGACGCAGGGACAGAGATGGCGGGGTGACGCAGGGACAGAGATGGCGGGGTGATGCAGGGCCAGACATGGCGGGGTGATGCAGGGGCAGAGATGGCGGGGTAATGCAGGGGCAGAGATGGCGGGGTGATGCAGGGACAGAGATGGCGGCGTGACACCGAGACAGAGATGGCAGGGTGATGCAGGGACAGAGATGGCGGGGTGATGCAGGGACAGAGATGGTGGGGTGATGCAGGGACAGAGATGGTGGGGTGATGCAGGGACAGAGATGGCGGGGTGATGCAGGGACAGAGATGGCGGGGTGATTCAGGGACAGAGATGGCGGGGTGATGCAGGGACAGAGATGGTGGGGTGATGCAGGGACAGATGGCGGGATGATGCAGGGACAGAGAAGGCGGGGTGATGCAGGGACAGAGATGGTGGGGTGATACAGGGACAGAGATTGTGGGGTGACACAGGGACAGAGATGGCGGGGTGATGCAGGGACAGAGATGGTGGGGTGATGCAGGTACAGATGGTGGGGTGACGCAGGGACAGAGATGGCGGTGTGATGCAGGGACAGATGGTGGGGTGACGCAGGGACATGCACCTCTATGTCACACTACATGTCACATTCATCCCACCTGCTACCTGTCTCGTTCACCTGACCCGGCTCCTGTTTACATCAATGGGGGAAGCCCAACCTCCGGACCGCAGCATCCTGTGGTCAGTGTGGGGGGTCACACACAGCCTCCGCTGCTGTCTGCTGTACTCTTCAAGCGCCACCTCCGTCTACACTGCAGGTAGGCACCACAGTGTAAAAGGTGCAAATCCCGGATCTGACCTGGCTTAGTTCCATGTTCCAAATGCCATGTGGGATCTGGGATTTTTGGTGTAAAAGAGGTATAAGTGTGTGTTCTGTGTGTTTGTACTGTTTTTGGGTGTGTTGTAGTGTATATGGGTCTGTGTTGTACTGTTTGTGGTGTGTTATATATGTGTGTGTGTTGTGTGTATCTGTCCAATGTGTAAGTGTGTGAGGTGTGCTACGTATGTATGTGTGTGTAGTATGCTGTGTGCGCGTATATGGTGTACTGTGTGTGTGATGTGCATGTGTACGTGTGTGTGATGTGTGGTCTATGTATTTCCCCAATAATTCCCAATTATTGAAAGCCTTCACCATAATGCTAGAATGTGTTTGCATCAGGGCCGGCGCCACCACTAGGCAAACCTAGGCATTTGCCTAGGGCGCCGGCCACTGGAGGGCGGAAAATGCCGCCCGGGTACCTGTACCTGTCTATTTAAATCTGGCGGCGGAGGCAGCGGGGGTCCCTGCAGTCCATTAAAAATCAGGAGCGCTATCCGCCGGGCTATGCGGAAGCGCTTCTAGTGTGAAAACTCTGGCAGCACGGCGCACGCTGATCTCAGCCAATCAGCGTGCTGCCAGTGTTTTCACACTAGAAGCGCTTCCGCATAGCCCGGCGGATAGCGCTCGTGATTTTTAATAGACTGCAGGGACCCCCGCTGCCTCCGCCACCAGATTTGATTAGAGAGAGCGCCGAACGACAGGTACCCCCCCCCCCCAGGCACCGGGGCGCCCCCAGCCCGACTCGCCTGCCCGACTTGCACTCATACTTAATGACAGCAATGAAATCAGGTGTGGTGTTGTTCCTTTGTCTTCGTTTTCCCAGATCATCAATCTTTTTTCCAGATCATCAATTAAGGCAAATTGAACCTTGGTGTTTTTTACATTTCTAAGTGAAATTTCCCCAAAACGGCTTCGAGGTGCACACCACCAGGTCCAGAGGTACCTTTTTGCAGAATTTGGCGTCTCTGAGTACCACGGTGTGCCCGCAATGCAACAGACACACACACACACACACACTTCACACTCTTCAACTTATTATATAGAAGATATATATAGATAGATACATACTGAGTAGTGGGGTCCCACTAGGTGAGGATTTTATCCTTTATAACTCACTATATGTTGTCACATGTTTGTTTGTTTGGTTTTATTTTGCAACAATTTTTCATTAATTATTAAAAGTCATGTTTTATTAGTCTAATTTTCTCTAGGTGCACCAGCAAATGACACTTTTTTCTGTCCCTAACTTGCCCGGATAGCACCCCCGCCAAACTTCAATAAAAAGAGGCGGTCCTCCAAGATCTCAAAAAAAAAAGGGATCTAAGAAATTTGTGTGCGGATCACCCATTCCCAGTCCCGCCACTCCCCTCTTTAACGAGTATCCAGTGTATGACCTCGGCTGGCCTTGTGACCATTCCATTGACTGCTCCCAGTGTACCACATTCCGTGACTCCCTGTGAATGACTCGGCTAGTTCTTGGTCTCTCGCTCACGCATGCTCCTTCATTACCTGTATCTGTCTGCAAGTTCCTGACCCGGCAAGTCTGACCATGAGCATTCCAGAGCTTACCCTGCCTTTCGCCCAGTGTTTACCAGCACCATGTGGGAAACCTAATCAGGGGACCGCGACCGGCGTACCGAGTGCAGCGAAGCCCAAATCCCACTCGGAGGGGTCACTCGTGAAAACCACCGGTCCGGTTAGACTCCGCACCCCTGAGTCAGGTCAAGCCAATTCTCGGTCTGGTATTCACCATTCCGAGTCTACAACCATGAAACCAACGGTCTACCAACCACAGGAACGCCTCTGAAGGGAGGGTCCATTCGCCGGCATCCTGAGTCTGCCTCCCAGTTGTGGACCCCCGGAATAAAGATTGCCAACAAGGCTGGGATCTTGCTGAAGAAGCAGGAGGCCTCCGCCATGGCTGCCCCACTCAGAGTGCCACCCTAGTGGTTGATATAAACCACCATTTTCGCATTGTCCGACTGGACCTGCCCAGGGTGACCTTGAAGCCAAGGCTCTGCCTGGCGGAGATCCCGCAGGACTGCCCTTTTTACTTTGGTTTCCAGACAGAAGCAGGTTGTGCGTTATAGCATTACACAGTCTACACACGGACTTACCAAAAGGAATCATAGTTTTGGTTATAATGTATGTGCATGTAGATACATTAGAAAAGAAACAAATTAGGAAACTGATTGAATGTAAGGAGTGAGAATGCTGGCCCGCACTGCTAAATATATACAAATGCATATAGACATAAATATATGCATACAGGTACCTTCATATCGTAGGTCATACAGATAAGAGGCAGCAAATTGGTATATGGCATATGGTGGCGCTGAAGTGAACACGTCCGTCAACATTGGCAGCCAGTAAAAACTTTTACCAAAGTGAGATTGCGTCCATGAAGGGATACGTAGTAAAGGGCGTATCAGCTAGTGATTATAAAAGCTGCAGCCAGTGTTACTCCGCTAACATAATCTAGAGGAGAACTGTAAGAAATGACTAACCGAATCGTTTGTAGGAGTAAACCCCACAGTCTGATCACAGAACCTGGGGGAGCTGCTGCAGTCATAGAGGCAGTTACTGGGAGACCAGAACATGAGACAGCAGCCGTCAGGAGCCTCCAGCAGCGTGCAAGGGCGCCAAGTATGTTAATATGGCCGCCAGAGCTGCGTGATAGCTGGGGAAGTGCCATGGCCTCTGGGAGCAAAGCCTGCGGTAAGCTCCCCTCCTGGCCAGCTCCGTCCTCCTAGGACAGCCATCAGGCTATACTCACAACTGCCCGGGCTGGCCGGAGGTGGTATGGCTGGGGGAGGATCGACACGTGCACTGTACGTGGTGGTGTCTGTTACAGCTCCAGAGACAGTGGTCTCAGCAGTCAGGGACCGGGGCACAAGCCGCATGCAGCTGTTCCGGGCCAGCCTTGCAATGTGTGCAGGACACCAATATAGGAGCCCCTGTGTCACTATCGCTGTCCTCTGACATTGTACAAGAGGCAGCTACACCGGTACAGGTAACACCTATACTTCTGACATGCAGTGATGGTGTTAACACAGTATAAGACATAGCACACATATAATGCAAATAATAAAGTGGCACTGAGCTCAGCAAAGCACTATGGCCGGCAGGAGCATACATTGCTGTAACCTGTGCTCCAGTAGGAGAGGTACAGGGGGGATTTGCCCAAGTGGCCCGGCAGTGAAGAGGTGGACCCCGGACTGGCTGAGTGCCCCTCTATCACTATGCAGCAGGCAGGCAGGAAGGGATCAGGGGAGGAGACTCACATGGGTATATCCTTCCTCCTGTCCCCAGGGGAGGGGCTGTGTGAGGGGAGCAAACTCCCCCTACTAGCAAATGGCCATCCAGGGATTTTGACGTCATGCGGATCCGGCGCGTGCCGAGTGGCCCCACTTACTGGCGCTGCTGCCCACACACACCGTTCCCTGGTAGTCCAGTGGGATGGATAGCGGACCAGTCTGCCTTCTAGCTAGCGCAGCCCCCAACAGAAAGCGCATTGCCTTAATCGGTGTCCTGGTGCCCGGTGACGGCTGTCAGTCCTCCAGTGCCAAGGCCAGCCTGACACACCTCCTCTGCAGTAGCCAACTTGGGAGGTGTGCGGCTGCCGGGCCCAGGTGATGGGGTGGCATCACAGGGTTCTAACAGACCCCCAGCACTGCAGGTTGGCACATCTAAAACTGAAAGTAGCTGAATCTCGAAGAGGGGTAGAGGAGGGGCGGAGCCGGGGCTGTCCTGGGAAGCCAAGAAGTTTAACCTTTCTGGTGCTGGAATGGTTCCCACTCTCTACCCCCTGTAATCCCTGTGGTCGCTAATGTCTGCCACAGAAGGGGTAATAAGAATGGAGATTGGGGGAGGGGGTACCGGCTGAGCAGGGTATGGACACACAGAGGGGTATTAAGACTGGAGATTGGGGGAGGGGGTACCGGCTGAGCAGGGTATGGACACACAGAGGGGTAATAAGACTGGAGATTGGGGGAGGGGGTACCGGCTGAGCAGGGTATGGACACACAGAGGGGTAATAAGACTGGAGATTGGGGGAGGGGGTACCGGCTGAGCAGGGTATGGACACACAGAGGGGTAATAAGAATGGAGATTGGGGGAGGGGGTACCGGCTGAGCAGGGTATGGACACACAGAGGGGTAATAATACTGGAGATTGGGGGAGGGGGTACCGGCTGAGCAGAGTATGGACACACAGAGGGGTAATAAGAATGGAGATTGGGGGAGGGGGTACCGGCTGAGCAGGGTATGGACACACAGAGGGGTAATAAGACTGGAGATTGGGGGAGGGGGTACCGGCTGAGCAGGGTATGGACACACAGAGGGGTAATAAGACTGGATATTGGGGGAGGGGGTACCGGCTGAGCAGGGTATGGACACACAGAGGGGTAATAAGACTGGAGATTGGGAGAGGGGGTACCGGCTGAGCAGGGTATGGACACACAGAGGGGTAATAAGACTGGAGATTGGGGGAGGGGGTACCGGCTGAGCCGGGTATAGACACACAGACGGGTAATAAGACTGGATATTGGTGGAGGGGGTACCGGCTGAGCAGGGTATGGACACACGGGTATTAAGAGTGGATCTAGTACAGGGATAGAACTGGATCCCTTCTGCTGTGATTGAGTCGCCAGATAATATATACAGAGGAGGCACAAGAGCTTGCATTCATTTATTGAGAAAGTAATAAGATAGCAGGTCTATGGGTGCTATGGTGTGAAGCCAGAGGAGTCTGGACTGTGATTGGCTGGATTTCACTTGGGCGGTGTTATCCACTAGGAACCTCCAATATCATCGTACAGAGGCTGCTTATCACTAGCGATGCTACTGTGACCTTATATCCGCAGGTCATGGACGTCCAGTACGTTCTTGCTAGGCGTGTAATACACAAGACCAGGGTGTCAGGCAGCAAGACTGGTGTGCCCTCTGCTGGCCGCTGTGGAGACAGCAGCTGTTAGTGTTTTCTACTAGCATGGGCGGGTAGTAACCAGGCATTAGGAGGACAATACTTACATGGGAGGGTGGTGAGTAGGTAGGTGGGCTTGTTGTTACAGAGCAAGGTGACCAGACTCCCCAGTGACCCCACACCTACCACCTGCACATCCAGCGACAGGCCGAGAGTGACGTTTCTCTGTGGGGGAGAGAGAGGTGATAACATTCATGTCTGCTCATCACGGGCTGGGTGAGTACTGTGGGGTGTGTGATTGCTGGGTGCGGGCTGCGGGTGTGTGATTGCTGGGTGCGGGCTGCGGGTGTGTGATTGCTGGGTGCGGGCTGCATGGGGAGGTGATTCCTGGGTAAGGACAGTGTGATGAGTGATTCCTGGGTGAGGGCTGTGTGATTCCTAGGCGAGGACTGTGAGGTGTATGATTCCTAGGCGAGGACTGTGAGGTGTATGATTCCTGGGTGAGGACTGTGAGGTGTATGATTCCTGGGTGAGGACTGTGAGGTGTATGATTCCTGGGTGAGGACTGTGAGGTGTATGATTCCTGGGTGAGGGCTGAGGGGTGTGTGATTCCTGGGTATGTGATTCCTAGGTGAGGGCTGCAGGTGTGTGATTCCTAGGCGAGGGCCGCAGGTGTGTGATTCCTGGGTGTTAGCTGTGGGGTGTGTCACCGTAGTGAGGGCCGCGGGTGTGTGATGACAGTGAGGTGTGTGATTCCTGGGTGAGGACAGCGAGGTGTGTTATTCCTGGGGCAGGACTGTGGTGTGTGAGATAACGGGGTGAGGGCCATGGGGTGTGGGATTCCTGGGTGAGGACAGCGAGGTGTGTGATGGCTGCAGGGTGTGTGATTCCTGGGTGAGGGCTGCAGGGTGTGTGATTCCTGGGTGAGGGCTGCAGGGTGTGTGATTCCTAGGTGAGGGCTGCAGGGATGTATGATTCCTGGGTGAGGGCTGCAGGGATGTATGATTCCTGGGTGAGGGCTGCGGGGATAGGCTGCAGGGATGTGTGATTCCAGGGTGAGGACAGCGAGGTGTGTAACTCCAGGGTGATGGCTGCAGGGATGTGAGATCCCTGGGGAGGTCAAAGGGGTGTGTGCCTCCTGGGCAAAGATTGCGAGTGTGTGATTCATAGGTGTTGGCTGCGGGGTGTGTGATTCCTGGGCGAGGGCTGTGGTGTGTGAGATTCGTGGGCGAGGGCTGTGGTGTGTGAGATTCGTGGGCGAGGGCTGCGGGGATGTATGATTCGTGGGCGAGGGCTGCGGGGATGTATGATTCGTGGGCGAGGGCTGCGGGGATGTATGATTCGTGGGCGAGGGCTGCGGGGATGTATGATTCGTGGGCGAGGGCTGCGGGGATGTATGATTCCTGGGCGAGGGCTGCGGGGATGTATGATTCCTGGGTGAGGGCTGCGGGGATGTATGATTCCTGGGTGAGGGCTGCGGGGATGTATGATTCCTGGGTGAGGGCTGCGGGGATGTATGATTCCTGGGTGAGGGCTGCGGGGATGTATGATTCCTGGGTGAGGGCTGCGGGGATGTATGATTCCTGGGTGAGGGCTGCGGGGATGTATGATTCCTGGGTGAGGGCTGCGGGGATGTATGATTCCTGGGTGAGAACTGCGGGGATGTATGATTCCTGGGTGAGAACTGCGGGGATGTATGATTCCTGGGTGAGGGCTGCGGGGATGTATGATTCCTGGGTGAGGGCTGCGGGGATGTATGATTCCTGGGTGAGGGCTGCGGGGATGTATGATTCCTGGGTGAGGGCTGCGGGGATGTATGATTCCTGGGTGAGGGCTGCGGGGATGTATGATTCCTGGGTGAGGGCTGCGGGGATGTATGATTCCTGGGTGAGGGCTGCGGGGATGTATGATTCCTGGGTGAGGGCTGCGGGGATGTATGATTCCTGGGTGAGGGCTGCGGGGATGTATGATTCCTGGGTGAGGGCTGCGGGGATGTATGATTCCTGGGTGAGGGCTGCGGGGATGTATGATTCCTGGGTGAGGGCTGCGGGGATGTATGATTCCTGGGTGAGGGCTGCGGGGATGTATGATTCCTGGGTGAGGGCTGCGGGGATGTATGATTCCTGGGTGAGGGCTGCGGGGATGTATGATTCCTGGGTGAGGGCTGCGGGGATGTATGATTCCTGGGTGAGGGCTGCGGGGATGTATGATTCCTGGGTGAGGGCTGCGGGGATGTATGATTCCTGGGTGAGGGCTGCGGGGATGTATGATTCCTGGGTGAGGGCTGCGGGGATGTATGATTCCTGGGTGAGGGCTGCGGGGATGTATGATTCCTGGGTGAGGGCTGCGGGGATGCATGATTCCTGGGTGAGGGCTGCAGGGATGTGTGATTCCTGGGTGAGGACAGCGAGGTGTATAATTCCTGGGTGATGGCTGCAGGGATATGTGATTCCTGGGGAGGGCAAAGGGGTGTGTGCCTCGTGGGCAAAGATTGCGGGTGTGTGATTCATAGGTGTTGGCTGCGGGGTGTGTAATTCCTGAGCGAGGCCTGTGGCGTGTGAGATTCCGGGGTGAGGGCCGTGGGGTGTGTGAGTCATGGGTGAGGGCTGCGGGGATGTGTGATTCGTGGGTGAGGGCTGCGGGGATGTGTGATTTGTGGGTGAGGGCTGCAGGGATGTATGATTCCTGGTTGAGGGCTGTGGGGATGTGTGATTCCAGGGTGAGGACAGCGAGGTGTGTGATTCCTGGGTGAGGACAGCGAGGTGTGTGATTCCTGGGTGAGGGCTGCGGGGATGTGTGATTCCCGGGTGAGGACAGCGAGGTGTGTGATTCCTGGGTGATGGCTGCAGGATATGTGATTCCTGGGAAGGGCAAAGGGGTGTGTGCCTCCTGGGCAAAGATTGCGAGTGTGTGATTCATAGGTGTTGGCTGCGGGGTGTGTGATTCCTGGGCGAGGGCTGTGGTGTGTGAGATTCGTGGGTGAGGGCTGCGGGGATGTATGATTCGTGGGTGAGGGCTGCGGCGATGTATGATTCCTGGGTGAGGGCTGCGGGGATGTATGATTCCTGGGTGAGGACAGCGAGGTGTGTGTGATTCCTGGGCGAGGACAGCGAGGTGTGTGTGATTCCTGGGTGAGGACAGTGAGGTGTGTGTGATTCCTGGGTGAGGACAGCGAGGTGTGTAACTCCTGGGTGATGGCTGCAGGGATATGTGATTCCTGGGGAGGGCAAAGGGGTGTGTGCCTCGTGGGCAAAGATTGCGGGTGTGTGATTCATAGGTGTTGGCTGCGGGGTGTGTAATTCCTGAGCGAGGCCTGTGGCGTGTGAGATTCCGGGGTGAGGGCCGTGGGGTGTGTGAGTCATGGGTGAGGGCTGCGGGGATGTGTGATTCGTGGGTGAGGGCTGCGGGGATGTGTGATTTGTGGGTGAGGGCTGCGGGGATGTATGATTCCTGGTTGAGGGCTGTGGGGATGTGTGATTCCAGGGTGAGGACAGCGAGGTGTGTGATTCCTGGGTGAGGACAGCGAGGTGTGTGATTCCTGGGTGAGGGCTGCGGGGATGTGTGATTCCCGGGTGAGGACAGCGAGGTGTGTGATTCCTGGGTGAGGACAGCGAGGTGTGTGATTCCTGGGTGATGGCTGCAGGATATGTGATTCCTGGGAAGGGCAAAGGGGTGTGTGCCTCCTGGGCAAAGATTGCGAGTGTGTGATTCATAGGTGTTGGCTGCGGGGTGTGTGATTCCTGGGCGAGGGCTGTGGTGTGTGAGATTCGTGGGTGAGGGCTGCGGGGATGTATGATTCGTGGGTGAGGGCTGCGGCGATGTATGATTCCTGGGTGAGGGCTGCGGGGATGTATGATTCCTGGGTGAGGACAGCGAGGTGTGTGTGATTCCTGGGCGAGGACAGCGAGGTGTGTGTGATTCCTGGGTGAGGACAGTGAGGTGTGTGTGATTCCTGGGTGAGGACAGCGAGGTGTGTAACTCCTGGGTGATGGCTGCAGGGATGTGCGATTCCTGGGTGAGGGCTACGGGGGTGTGTGATGCCTGGGTGAAAGCTGTGGGTGTGTGATACCATGGTGAGGGCCGCGGGGTGTGTGATTCCTGGGTGAGGGTTGCGGGGTGTGTGCGATTCATGTGTAAGGGGCGAGGGCTGTGTGAAGGCAACAGGGTGTGATGTCTGTGTGGAGGGGACATGTGTTAATGCTTGAATCTGAATTTATACTTTGCCAGCTCAGCTCCCCCAACCCCCTCTGTGTACCAGCACAACCCCTCCATGTATCAGCGCATCACCCCCACCCCCTCCATGTACCAGCATACAACCCCCCGCCTCATTACGTTACCCCCTGAATGTACCAGCACAGCCTGGAAGTACATCTCGAGCTCCTGGCAGGAGGGGAGGGTCTCAGTGGAGTCCATTCTCCGGGCTATGCAGCCCTCAGGCTGTCCATGATAAACCATCAGGTGCTGGGGGAATAAAGACAGGGGATAAATGCCCACCAGTCACAGCTATATAATGACTGAGTGATAGAATCTGTGAGCCTCTCCTGGGGATACTTACATTCCTCAGGTCACAGGTGATACCTGGGGTGGAGCCCTGGTCTGTGAGCTCACTAAACGCCAGCAGCAGGGAGGCCTCATTCTGCACATTCAGCTGTGGGGGCAGATAGCCCAAGGGCTCCCTCTACAGGCAGAAAAAGGACACACAGCTGTACATAGTATACACCTTCATACTGACACAGTATACAAATATGCAGCCACCCCGGATCTTCACATACATAGGATTAGTGCCCCCAGTGCTATGATGGCAACAGAACAGCACCCCCAGTGGTAGAATGGCAACAGAACAGTGCCCCCCAGTGGTTGGATGGCAACAGAACACCTATATACCAATACAATAGTACAGCGCCCCCAGTGGTAGGATGGCAACAGAACAGCACCCCCAGTGGTGGAATGGCAACAGAACAGCACCCCCAGTGGTGGAATGGCAACAGAACAGTGCCCCCCAGTGGTTGGATGGCAACAGAACACCTATATACCATTATAATAGTACAGCGCCCCCAGTGGTAGAATGGCAACAGAACAGCGCCCCCAGTGGTAGGATGGTAGGAGTACAGCATCCCCAGTGGTAGGATGGTAAGAGTACAGCATCCCCAGTGCTAGGATGGCAACAGAACAGCACCCCCAGTGGTAGAATGGCAACAGAACAGCACCCTCAGTGGTAGAATGGCAACAGAACAGTGCCCCACCCAGTTGCTGGATGGCAACAGAACAGAGCCCCACCTAGTGGCTGGATGGCAACAGAACAGTGCGCCCCCCCCCCCCCCACCAATACAATAGTACAGCACCCCCAGTGGTAGGATGGTAAGAGTGCAGCGAACCCAGTGGTAGGATGGTAAGAGTGCAGCTCCCCCAGTGGTTGGATGGTAAGAGTGCAGCGTCCCCAGTGGTAGGATGGTAAGATTGCAGCGCCCCCAGTGGTTGGATGGTAAGAGTACAGCTTCCCCAGTGGTTGGATGGTAAGAGTACAGCGCCACCAGTGGTAGGATGGTAAGAGTACAGCGCCCTTAGTGGTTGGATGGTAAGAGTACAGCGCCCCCAGTGGTTGGATGGTAAGAGTACAGCGCCCCCAGTGGTTGGATGTTAAGAGAACAGCGCCCCCAGTGGTTGGATGTTAAGAGAACAGCGCCCCCAGTGGTTGGATGTTAAGAGAACAGTGTTCCCAGTGGTTGGATGGTAAGAGTACAGCGCCCCCAGTGGTTGGATGGTAAGAGTACAGCGCCCCCAGTGGTTGGATGGTGAGTACAGCGGCCCCAGTGGTAGGATGGTAAGAGCACAGCGCCCCCAGTGGTAGGATGGTAAGAGTACAGCGCCCCCAGTGGTTGGATGGTAAGAGTGCAGCGCCCCCAGTGGTAGGATGGTTAACAGTACAGCGGCCCCAGTGGTAGGATGGTAAGAGTACAGCTTCCCCAGTGGTTGGATGGTTAGAGTGCAGCGCCCCCAGTGGTAGGATGGTAAGAGTGCAGCGCCCCCAGTGGTTGGATGGTAAGAGTACAGCGCCCCCAGTGGTAGGATGGTAAGAGTACAGCGCCCCCAGTGGTAGGATGGTAAGAGTACAGCGCCCCCAGTGGTAGGATGGTAAGAGTACAGCGCCCCCAGTGGTAGGATGGTAAGAGTACAGCGCCCCCAGTGGTTGGATGGTAAGAGTACAGCGCCCCCAGTGGTTGGATGGTAAGAGTACAGCGCCCCCAGTGGTTGGATGGTAAGAGTACAGCGCCCCCAGTGGTAGGATGGTAAGAGTACAGCGCCCCCAGCGGTAGGATGGTAAGAGTACAGCGCCCCCAGTGATTGGATGGTAAGAGTACAGCGCCCCCAGTGATTGGATGGTAAGAGTACAGCGGCCCCAGTGGTTGGATGGTAAGAGTACAGCGGCCCCAGTGGTAGGATGGTAAGAGTACAGCGCCCCCAGTGGTTGGATGGTAAGAGTACAGCGCCCCCCGTGTAAGAGCAGACACTAGGCATGGAGATAATTGCTCCCCACATGACAGACTTACCTGGCTGCAGTGTTCCCTTCCCAGGTAGGTGGCCAGCAGTACTCCCAGCACACTGATAGATAAGGCGGCCAGTGCCCCCACCGTCATTATAAGCAGCTTCCTTCCAGAGGGGGGAGGCGGCGAGGGGAAGTCCAGGCCTGGGGGGAACGGCTGCAATACAGTAAAGCCCAGTGATTCGGGTGCGCCACTATCTTTATGTGCATATATATATATATATATATTATCCGGTATTGTATATAGGGGCATGTAATTACCTGCACTAATAGCTATATTGAATTGTTAGCAGTAAGTGATATTTATATAGCACACGTTATCCAACAGGACTCCGGCTTTACAGACATCACAACATTGCACATATTACATAGGATTTGGGTAGTACAGCAATAGGTCAGGGTTGCCGACCCTCCCGCATTTCGCAGGAGTATCCCTCTTTTTTTATTCTTTCTCCCGGTCTCCCGGGAATGTACTGGATCCTCCCGGATTTTAGCCTACCTGGCAAAAAAATCAGTGGCTGCCATGCGCAAGTCACAAAGCGCAGCGCCGACGGTAACATCTGTGCGGCTGTCCTATTAAATGACGGCCGGGGACCGGATGTGGTCACCATCATAGTGGCAGCAGCAGCACAGCACAAGCGAGCAGCAGAGGAGGCAACAGGACTCAGGAGCAGCAGAGGGCAGGCCGGCAGCGCTGCAGATGACATAGTAAGATAGCGGCTGGCTGCGTCAGCACTTCCCTCCTGCTTCTCTCCCACTGCTCCCCGCTGCGCTGTTTACTTTAATAAGAATCAGGCTGTATCTCAAACCCCCGCCCCCCTCAATACAGACACCCACGCTGCTTCATAAAATTTGTTCCCCACCACCTTATAACATTTTTCTGAAGCAGTAATGAGGGTGCAGGAGGAGAGGAACAATTATTTTTATAAAGCAGCAGCAGCGTGGAGGGAGGGAAGAAACAAGGATTCCAAGTTTAAAAAAATGTACGTAGCGCTAACTTTCTAAAGTACCATCTGAAATGTACTTTGGATAGCTCCGCCCCTGGCCCGATCCGTTTACATGCCGTAAATGGGGTGGGGCCATGGGCGGAGCTATCCAAATTACAATTGAGTGCTCCCACGCCCCCTCTCTCCCGCAAAGCCCAGCTAAGAAGTCGGCAAGTATGCAATAGGTAAGTCACACTGACATAACAGAAAGCCTTGCGCGCACACAGTAGGCACAATGCAGTGTTGGTGCGGACAGTTTGGGTGATAATGAGTTGTGTATTCTACCCTAACAAGGTACCAGGGGAGGCAGCCATCTTGTGCGCACCGTGTAGGATTACCCTGGGGGGAAGGAATAGGTTACCCCTAGAAGAAATGACACAGAATGGGGTGATTGCAGTGCAGAGTAGGGTCCCAATATGACAGTCAGGTCCATGAATACACAAGTATAGCAGGTGAGGCAGCCATGTTGGGCGCACTATGAAGGTTACACTGTGTGAGGTGAGCCATATAAGGACAGAATGCAGATATGGGAGAGCGGGTGCTTGTGTAGTAGTATGATATACAGTGTATGGAAACATCCACAGGGGAACTATCCGGGGCAATCAGCTGGGAGGGTATGCAGCCAGTGGGGTACACATTACAGGAATAGCACATGGTGGGGTAGAAGTACATTGTTGGGAGGGGAAAAACAAAAAAAACCCATGATAAAAACACCTTTGCAGGGGACCATGAAATGGGGATCATTTGGAAAATCTTTATTTTGATAAAGTTATAAATGTTCTGGTCTCATTGGAGCAGTAAAGGTGGGTGTGAGAAAGTGAGGAGCACATTAACATGTGTTCCTACTGAGGCTGACCCTGGTGCTCTTCCCCACAGCTCCAGGCTCACCATGGGGTTTATTCTAGTCCATTCTTTCTGACAAAATCCTTCTTAGATGGACAAAACCATGTGCACTGCGGGTGGGGCAGATGTAACCTGTGCAGAGAGAATTAGATTTGGGTGAGTTATTTTGTTTCTGTGCAGGGAAAATACTGACTGCTTTATTTTTACACTGCAATATAGATCTCACTTTGAAGAAAAACCCCACCCAAATCTAATTCTCTCTGCACATGTTACATCTGCCCCCCTGCAGTGCACATGGTTTTGTCCATCTAAGAAGGATTTTGTCAGAAAGAATGGACTAGAATAACCCCCCATGAATGGTAGGCCTGGGAACAGTCCTGGTGCTCTCCCCCCCACAGCTCCCCATGAGGGGTAAGCCTGAGAACAGTCCTGGTGCTCTCCCCCTACTCACCATGAGAGGTAGTCCTGGGAAGTCCTGTGCTCTTCCCCTACAGCTCCCAGCTCACCATGAGAACAGTTCTGGTGCTCTCCCGCCAGCATACCTCCCAACTTTCAAGCTCCAGGTGGCGGGACACGGCTGATGCGCACCGCAGGAGCGCCAATTTTTCCTGGGGGCGTGGCCTATACCACAGCTCTTCCACGAGGCCACACCCCCATTTTAACTTTATGGGGGCATGACCCAGAGACTTTGTGAGCCTCTAGCCATGCCCCCAGCCCCCTGGCTGCGGGCATAGACGCTGTGCGCATAGCGTTTATTCCCTGCTGCCTAGCAGCCGACATGGGGGACTCCCAACAGCACCCCCTCACCGCGGGACACTGCCGGCCGCGGGAGGGACAGCGGGACAGGCCCTTATAATCGGGACTGTTGGGAGGTATGCGCCAGAGCCCTCAGCTCACCATGAGGGGTAGGCCTGGGAGCAGCCCTGCTGCTCTCCACACCACAGCTCCCTGTCACCATGAGGGGTAGGCCTGGGAGCAGTCCTGGTGCTCTCCCCTCCCACAGCCCCCTGTTCACCATGAGGGGTAGGCCTGGGAGCAGTCCTGGTGCTCTCCCCCCACAGCCCCCTGTTCACCATGAGGGGTAGGCCTGGGAACAGTCCTTGTGCTCTCCTCCCACAGCCCCCTGCTCACCATGAGGGGTAGGCCTGGGAAAAGTCCTGGTGCTCTCCCCCACAGCTCCCTGCTCACCATGAGGGGTAGTCCTGGGAACAGTCCTGGTGCTCTTCCCCCACAGTTCCCAGCTCACCATGAGGGGTAGGCCTGACGCCAGCCCTGGTGCTCTCCCCCCCACTCACCATGAGGGGTAGACCTGGGAACAGTCCTATCCATATTAGTGCAGGTGATAAGGCCATATTATCACAGGTAATAACACCCTTGCTGTATGTATATTAGTACAGGTAATAACACCCCTATGTATATTAGTACAGGTAATAACACCCCTATGTATATTAGTACAGGTAATAATGCCCCCTGTCTATACAAGTACAGGTAATAACGCCCCCTGTGTATACTAGTACAGGTAATAACGCCCCCTATGTATATTAGTACAGGTAATAACACCCCCTATGTATATTAGTACAGGTAATAACACCCCTATGTATATTAGTACAGGTAATAACTCCCCCTGTGTATTTTAGTACAGGTAAGAACGCCCCCTATGTATATTAGTACGGGAATAACGCCCCCTATGTATATTAGTACAGGTAATAACTCCTCCTATGTATATAAGTACAGGTAATAACACCCCCTATGTATTTTAGTACAGGTAATAACACCCCTATGTATATTAGTACAGGTAATAACTCCCCCTGTGTATTTTAGTATAGGTAATAACTCCCCCTGTGTATATTAGTACAGGTAATAAGGGCCCCTATGTATATTAGTACAGGTAATAAGGGCCCCTATGTATATTAGTACAGGTAACAACACCCCCTATGTGTATTAGTACAGGTCATAACGCCCCCTATGGATATTAGTACAGGTAATAACGCCCCCTATGGATATTAATACAGGTAATAACACCCCCTATGTATATTAGTTCAGGTAATAACGCCCCCTGTGTATATTAGTACAGGTAATAACGCCTCCTGTGTATATTAGTACAGGTAATAACACCCCCTATGTATATAAGTACAGGTAATAACACCCCTATGTATATTAGTACAGGTAATAACGCCCCCTATGTATATAAGTACAGGTAATAACGCCCCCTATGTATATTAGTACAGGTAATAACACCCCTATGTATATAAGTACAGGTAATAACGCCTCCTGTGTATATTAGTACAGGTAACAACGCCCTTATGTATATTAGTACAGGTAACAACGCCCCTATGTATATTAGTACAGGTAATAACGCCCCATGTGTATATTAGTACAGGTAATAACGCCCCCTGTGTATATTAGTACAGGTAATAACGCCTCCTGTGTATATTAGTACAGGTAATAACGCCCCCTATGTATATTAGTACAGGTAATAACGCCCCCTATGTATATTAGTACAGGTAATAACGCCCCCTATGTATATTAGTACAGGTAATAACGCCCCCTATGTATATTAGTACAGGTAATAACGCCCCCTATGTATATTAGTACAGGTAATAACGCCCCCTATGTATATTAGTACAGGTAATAACGCCCCCATGTATATTAGTACAGGTAATAACGCCCCCATGTATATTAGTACAGGTAATAACGCCCCCTATGTATATTAGTACAGGTAATAACACCCCCATGTATATTAGTACAGGTAATAACGCCCCCTATGTATATTAGTACAGGTAATAACGCCCCCATGTATATTAGTACAGGTAATAACGCCCCCTATGTATATTAGTACAGGTAATAACGCCCCCTATGTATATTAGTACAGGTAATAAAGCCCCCTGTGTATATTAGTACAGGTAATAACGCCCCTATGGATATTAGTACAGGTAATAACGCCCCCTATGTATATTAGTACAGGTAATAACGCCCCCTGTGTATATTAGTACAGGTAATAACGCCCCCATGTATATTAGTACAGGTAATAACTCCCCCTGTGTATATTAGTACAGGTAATAACGCCCCATGTGTATATTAGTACAGGTAATAACGCCCCCTGTGTATATTAGTACAGGTAATAACGCCTCCTGTGTATATTAGTACAGGTAATAACGCCCCCTATGTATATTAGTACAGGTAATAACGCCCCCTATGTATATTAGTACAGGTAATAACGCCCCCTATGTATATTAGTACAGGTAATAACGCCCCCTATGTATATTAGTACAGGTAATAACGCCCCCTATGTATATTAGTACAGGTAATAACGCCCCCTATGTATATTAGTACAGGTAATAACGCCCCCTATGTATATTAGTACAGGTAATAACGCCCCCATGTATATTAGTACAGGTAATAACGCCCCCTATGTATATTAGTACACGTAATAACGCCCCCTATGTATATTAGTACAGGTAATAACACCCCCATGTATATTAGTACAGGTAATAACGCCCCCTATGTATATTAGTACAGGTAATAATGCCCCCATGTATATTAGTACAGGTAATAACGCCCCCTATGTATATTAGTACAGGTAATAACGCCCCCTATGTATATTAGTACAGGTAATAAAGCCCCCTGTGTATATTAGTACAGGTAATAACGCCCCTATGGATATTAGTACAGGTAATAACGCCCCCTATGTATATTAGTACAGGTAATAACGCCCCCTGTGTATATTAGTACAGGTAATAACGCCCCCATGTATATTAGTACAGGTAATAACTCCCCCTATGTATATTAGTACAGGTAATAACGCCTCCTATGTGTATTAGTACAGGTAATAACGCCCCCTATGTATATTAGTACAGGTAATAACGCCTCCTATGTGTATTAGTACAGGTAATAACGCCCCCTATGTATATTAGTACAGGTAATAACGCCTCCCATGTATATTAGTACAGGTAATAACGCCCCCTATGTATATTAGTACAGGTAATAACGCCCCCTATGTATATTAGTACAGGTAATAACACCCCTATGTATATTAGTACAGGTAATAACACCCCCTATGTATATTAGTACAGGTAATAACGCCTCCTGTGTATACTAGTACAGGTAATAACGCCCCCTATGTGTACTAGTACAGGTAATAACGCCCCCTATGTGTACTAGTACAGGTAATAACGCCCCCTATGTATATTAGTACAGGTAATAACGCCCCCTGTGTATATTAGTACAGGTAATAACGCCCCTATGGATATTAGTACAGGTAATAACGCCCCCTATGTATATTAGTACAGGTAATAACGCCCCCTGTGTATATTAGTACAGGTAATAACTCCCCCTGTGTATATTAGTACAGGTAATAACTCCCCCTATGTATATTAGTACAGGTAATCACGCCTCCTATGTATATTAGTACAGGTAATAACGCCTCCTATGTGTATTAGTACAGGTAATAACGCCCCCTATGTATATTAGTACAGGTAATAACGCCTCCTATGTGTATTAGTACAGGTAATAACGCCCCCTATGTATATTAGTACAGGTAATAACGCCTCCCATGTATATTAGTACAGGTAATAACGCCTCCTATGTGTATTAGTACAGGTAATAACGCCCCCTATGTATATTAGTACAGGTAATAACGCCCCCATGTATATTAGTACAGGTAATAACACCCCCTATGTATATCAGTACAGGTAATAACGCCCCTATGTATATTAGTACAGGTAATAACGCCCCCTATGTATATTAGTACAGGTAATAACGCCCCTATGTATATTAGTACAGGTAATCACGCCTCCTATGTATATTAGTACAGGTAATAACGCCTCCTATGTGTATTAGTACAGGTAATATCGCCCCCTATGTATATTAGTACAGGTAATAACGCCTCCTATGTGTATTAGTACAGGTAATAACGCCCCCTATGTATATTAGTACAGGTAATAACGCCTCCCATGTATATTAGTACAGGTAATAACGCCTCCTATGTGTATTAGTACAGGTAATAACGCCCCCTGTGTATATTAGTACAGGTAATAACGCCCCCTGTGTATATTAGTACAGGTAATAACGCCCCCTATGTATATTAGTACAGGTAATAACGCCCCCTATGTATATTAGTACAGGTAATAACGCCTCCCATGTATATTAGTACAGGTAATAACGCCCCCTGTGTATATTAGTACAGGTAATAACGCCTCCTATGTGTATTAGTACAGGTAATAACGCCCCCTATGTATATTAGTACAGGTAATAACGCCCCGATGTATATTAGTACAGGTAATAACGCCCCCATGTATATTAGTACAGGTAATAACTCCCCCTATGTATATTAGTACAGGTAATAACACCCCCATGTATATTAGTACAGGTAATAACGCCCCCTGTGTATATTAGTACAGGTAATAACGCCCCCTATGTATATCAGTACAGGTAATAACGCCCCTATGTATATTAGTACCGGTAATAACGCCCCTATGTATATTAGTACAGGTAATAACGCAGGTAATAACGCCCCCTGTGTATATTAGTACAGGTAATAACGCCCCCTATGTATATTAGTACAGATAATAACGCCCCCTATGTATATTAGTACAGGTAAGAACACCCCCTATGTATATTAGTACAGGTAAGAACACCCCCTATGTATATTAGTACAGGTAATAACGCCCCCTATGTATATCACTACAGGTAGTAACGCCCCCTATGTATATTAGTACAGGTAAGAACACCCCCTATGTATATTAGTACAGGTAATAACGCCCCCTATGTATATTAGTACAGGTAATAACGCCCCCTGTGTATATTAGTACAGGTAATAACGGCCCCTATGTATATTAGTACAGGTAATAACGCCTCCTATGTATATTAGTACAGGTAATAACGCCCCCTATGTATATTAGTACAGGTAAGAACACCCCCTATGTATATTAGTACAGGTAATAACGCCCCCTGTGTATATTAGTACAGGTAATAACGCCCCCTATGTATATTAGTACAGGTAATAACGCCCCCTATGTATATTAGTACAGGTAATAACGCCCCCTATGTATATTAGTACAGGTAATAACACCCCCTATGTATATTAGTACAGGTAATAACGCCCCCTGTGTATATTAGTACAGGTAATAACGCCCCCTATGTATATTAGTACAGGTAATAACGCCCCCTGTGTATATTAGTACAGGTAATAACGCCCCCTGTGTATATTAGTACAGGTAATAACGCCCCCTGTGTATATTAGCGAAGGTGATAAAGGGATGAGTATATATATCTCGCTCCTGTACCCTATTACTCTGACATATTGGCCGAATGGAGGCAGTTTAGCGCTGGATACTTACATAAGGGGGGGTCTTCAGTTGTGCCCACGATTCAGTGGTCTTCTCCTCAGATGACATGGTCTGTATGTGCCGGTAAAGGCGTCTGGGGTATGCGAGGGCTCCGGTGTAGAGATGGGGATTAAATACAACAATTACTTATCCTATCCCCAATGGAATTCCAGGCTCTGGCCAGGTGTAGAAGAGACTGGATACAGAGGAGGGGTGGGCTGGCACACAGGTGAGTGACAGGTAGATGATTCGGGTGGGTATTCCTGTCTTTTTGCTGATCACTGTGATAGAGGATGATAATACTAGGGGTTTATTACCTGCCTGGTTATCACTCCCATCACACTGAGGACAGTACCTGGCACAGACCCCAGGACAGGGCTGCATAATATTCCTATAGTAGACAAAAGTGTAGCTGGTCCTGCCGGTAGCCGGTAACCTGATCCAGGTGAGTGTCCTGTCTCATACAAGGGCCTCTGTGTGCTCCAGTCTAGATGAATGGCGCCCAGTGTCCGGAGATACTCACAGAGTTACGTGACCAATTACCCAAAATCCTGCCTGTGTCTCTTGTAAGCCCTCTTCATATCATATGGAGATTGTCAGCTCTTCTGTCAAGGTTATACCACAAAAACCATATCCATTATGCCCAAGAGAGAAATCCAATCAGCACCTCATTGGCTCTACTCTGACCTAATGTTGCCTTGCTATAAGTGCATATAGCAAACAGTGCCAACCCACAGTGCCACACTGGGACAAATAAATCCACCGTTCAGTTTACCCAGCAGCACTCAGATCACATCCCAGCTGCACTCAGATCACATTCCTTATGACTGTATGTTACCGACCATATCTCACCACCTGCTGTGCATGAGATGGGAGGATGTAACCACTGTATGGTGCGTACCCAATATCACCAACAGCATCTTCCCACCTGCTGTGCATGAGATGGGAAGATGTAACCACTGTATGGTGCGTACCTAATATCACCAACAGCATCTCCCCACCTGCTGTGCATGAGAAGCAGGATGTAACCACTGTATGGTGCGTACCTAATATCACCAACAGCATCTCCCCACCTGCTGTGCATGAGAAGCAGGATGTAACCACTGTATGGTGCGTACCCAATATCACCAACAGCATCTTCCCACCTGCTGTGCATGAGATGGGAGGATGTAACCACTGTATGGTGCGTACCCAATATCACCGACCATATCTCACCACCTGCTGTGCATGAGATGGGAGGATGTAACCACTGTATGGTGCGTACCCAATATAACCGACCGCATCTCCCCACCTGCTGTGCATGAGATGGGAAGATGTAACTACTGTATGGTGTGTACCCAATATCACTGACCGCATCCCCCCACCTGCTGTGCATGAGATGGGAAGATGTAACCACTGTATGGTGTGTACCCAATATCACTGACCCTATCCCCCCACCTGCTGTGCATGAAATGGGAGGATGTAACCACTGTATGGTGCGTACCCAAGATCACCGACCGCATCCCACCACCTGCTGTGCATGAGATGGGAGGATGTAACTACTGTATGGTGTGTACCCAATATCACCGCCTGCATCTCCCCACCTGCTGTGAACGAGATGGGAGGATGTAACCACTGTATGGTGCGTACCCAATATCACCAACTGCATCTCCCCACCTGCTGTGCATGAGATGGGAAGATGTAACTACTGTATGGTGCGTACCCAATATAACCGACCGCATCTCCCCACCTGCTGTGCATGAGATGGGAAGATGTAACCACTGTATGGTGTGTACCCAAGATCACCGACCGCATCTCCCCACCTGCGGTGCATGAGATGGGAGGATGTATCCACTGTATGATGCGTACCCAATATCACTGACCCCATCCCCCCACCTGCTGTGCATGAGATGGGAGGATGTAACCACTGTATGATGCGTACCCGATATCACTGACCCTATCCCCCCACCTGCTGTGCATGAGATGGGAGGATGTAACCACTGTATGGTGCGTACCCGATATCACCGACCGCATCTCACCACCTGCTGTGCATGAAATGGGAGGATGTAACCACTGTAGGGTGCGTACCCAAGATCACCGACAGCATCCCACCACCTGCTGTGCATGAGATGGGAGGATGTGGTGCGTACCCAATATCACCGCCCACATCTCCCCACCTGCTGTGCTGTGCATGAGATGGGAGGATGTAACCACTGTATGGTGCGTACCCAATATCACCGCCCGCATCTCCCCACCTGCTGTGCTGCGCATGAGATGGGAAGACGTAACCACTGTATGGTGCGTACCCAATATCACCGACCGCATACCCCCACCTGCTGTGCATGAGATGGGAGGATGTAACCACTGTATGGTGCGTACCCAATACCACCGACCGCATCTCCCCACCTGCTGTGCATGAGATGGGAGGATGTAACCACTGTATGGTGCGTACCCAATATCACTGACCGCATCTCCCCACCTGCTGTGCATGAGATGGCAGGATGTAACCACTGTATGGTGCGTACCCAATATCACCGACCGCATACCCCCACCTGCTGTGCATGAGATGGGAGGATGTAACCACTGTATGGTGCGTACCCAATATCACCGACCGCATACCCCCACCTGCTGTGCATGAGATGGGAGGATGTAACCACTGTATGGTGCGTACCCAATACCACCGACCGCATCTCCCCACCTGCTGTGCATGAGATGGGAGGATGTAACCACTGTATGGTGCGTACCCAATATCACTGACCGCATCTCCCCACCTGCTGTGCATGAGATGGCAGGATGTAACCACTGTATGGTGCGTACCCAATATCACCGACCGCATACCCCCACCTGCTGTGCATGAGATGGGAGGATGTAACCACTGTATGGTGCGTACCCAATACCACCGACCGCATCTCCCCACCTGCTGTGCATGAGATGGGAGGATGTAACCACTGTATGGTGCGTACCCAATATCACTGACCGCATCTCCCCACCTGCTGTGCACGAGATGGCAGGATATAACCACTGTATGGTGCGTACCCAATATCACCGACCGCATACCCCCACCTGCTGTGCATGAGATGGGAGGATGTAACCACTGTATGGTGCGTACCCAATATCACCGACCGCATCCCCCCAACTGCTGTGCATGAGATGGGAGGATGTATCCACTGTATGGTGCGTACCCAATATCACTGACTGCATCTCCCCACCTGTTGTGCATGAGATGGGAGGATGTAACCACTGTATGGTGCGTACCCAATATCACCAACTGCATATCCCCACCTGCTGTGCATGAGATGGGAGGATGTATCCACTGTATGGTGCATACCCAATATCACTGACCGCATCTCCCCACCTGCTGTGCATGAGATGGCAGGATGTAACCACTGTATGGTGCGTACCCAATATCACCGACCGCATCTCCCCACCTGCTGTGCATGAGATGGGAGGATGTACCCACTGTATGGTGTGTACACCCAATTGCACCGACAGCATCCCCCCACCTGCTGTGCATGAGATGGCAGGATGTAACCACTGTATGGTGTGTACACCCACTACCAACCGACCACATCTCATGTCGACCTTTTGACTGTCAACCTAGATCATGTCAACCTAACGCTTGTGTCGACATAAGCACCTGTCTACCTTGCTGTATGTCGACCCAGCGGTGTTGACCTAATGACTGTCGACCATCTTTAGGTCAACCCAATGATCCCTTTCCAGCCTTTAGATCCATTATTAAACAGGGAGGCAGATTGCCTTTCGTAAATAGAATGAATTAAAGCAGCGGTTCTCAAACTGTGGGTCCTGACCCGAAAGTGGGTCCCCACCTGCTCAGCATGGGGTCGCGATCTTCAGACTGATGACTTTTCTAATCTCAGTCAGTGATTCAAGGAGTTTGAACAATCTGTTGAATTGTCTGTTATATCAGACTCCTCCCATCAGGGAGGTTTCCCTACGCTCCTCTCGGCTCAGAGTTGAGTTGGTTCTGCAATGAGGCGGTTGCTTGTCAGATTCAGTGTATATGGATTTGTGCTTCTCCTTTCTGGTCTTGTTGAGTAAATAATTGAGCTGGCCTGAGGCAGGCTGGGTGGCCCCTTCCACTGCAATTAAGAATTTAACTCCTTGGTGTCCGGTCTGTGGAGACCAGAATACCCAATCTCCCAGTGGTCCACACCATGGCTTCAGAAAAATGGATTTTACAGGTAAGACAAAAATCCACTTTTCACACAGTATACCTAGCTCCTTAAGCAGGTCTGTACTTAAAAGTGAGATACGGGCAACACCGTTCATAGACTACCTATAAACCTTAAGTTGTTTCTGCGTGACCTGTTTTCCAAATCTTCAATCTTCTCTTGAAGTTGTTGTATGAGCCTCTCCTGAGCAGTGATCCCATTGTGGCAGGGCTGCAGACCATCCTCTGCATCACTTACCCGGGTTTCAAGGGCAGTAATACGAGAGGTGTTTGCATTGCATCAATGCATGCTAGTCCTGCATCTAAACGAGATGGCAGGTTATCAAACCTTTTATCTGGCAGGGGCATCATAAAATCTGAGATTTCCTTAGCAGTGAGGGGAGAGGGTCTGTCCTCAAGGTGTTTAGAAGGGTCCGCTTCTGGTTTACTAGGAGAGAAGGGACCAGATTTCTGGGCTGATCCCTTGACTTTCCCCAATCTACTAGAAGTATTAAGTTGTTTAGCAGGCATGTTCATAAATGTATCCATACCCTAAGGGTATTGTTATTAGCAGGGGAAAAAAAGTGTACAATTTCTCCAAAATTGAAATATCAACAAAGTTGTACAAGCAAGGTCTGTGACCGGGGCAGGGCGCTTAAAATTATCCCTTAACAAAATATTTCTCATAAGGATCTGACACCAAACCCAAAATATCATACATATAGAAAATAGCAGAACATTGTGATGTAACAACTTCTGCCCTCACCGAACGTCACATCCTGTAAACAAAACTGAAGGGGGATCTAGTCTCTACCATCCCGCTGTTGCCAGGAATCCACTCCATCTCTCTGCTCAGTGCCTCTCTCTTGCCTGGACTCTCACCTCAGCCAGCAGCAAGAGGTCTTCCCGCCCACGATCAGCTCACTCTGGATCCACAGGATACTTCAGGTGAATAAAGGGGGATGCATCTGGGTGCAGGATGGTATGGGTGCAGTCCACGCTGTGATTGGGCAGGACACAGGCCGTTAGGAGGTATGAGCCAATATGGCGCCTCCAGCTGTCACGAGGGGAGAAGGAACGGTTCGAAGAACTGCCTGATCAGTGTTGAAGATCAGGCATGGAAACCCACAAGAAGGACTGAAAGGTCGTACACTCTCCTGGCCGAAAGCAAGTGCCAACAGAAAAACCCTCTTCCAGGTGAACAAACAAAGGTCCACTGACTGTAAGGGCTCAAATGGCGGGGCCTGAAGAGCAGACAGTACCAGGGAAAGGTCCCATGGGGCAACCAGGTGAACAAAGGAAGGCTGGATATGTAGGACAACCTGCAGGAATGTGCGGACATCCGGCAACACAAGATGGACCAGCCGAAACTTGTACCTTCAAAGAAGATAAGCGTAACCAAGCCTCCAGGCCCTTCTGTAAGAAGGACAGAAACCTGGCAAGGCAGTAAATCTGACACGCCAGATGCAATGGTAAGCACCAGCTGACAAAGGTTTGCTTGCCCTGAGCATGGTCGAAATTACCCTGGATTTAAAGACTCTGGCTCTCAGCAAGGAGGTCTACTCTCAACATCCACCCCATCAAAGCCAGATGGCCCAAATCTGGGTGAAGACATGGACCCTGACAAAGCAAGTCTGGACGCAGCGGTAGACAGATCGGAGGTGCCACTGACAGGGCCTGCAGATCAGAGAACCAGATCTATCTGAATCTACTGGGATCCACCAGTATCAACGTGCCACCCACCACTTTCAACTTGCGGATCTCTCAGGAGGAGCGAAATCAGAGGGAATGCATACATCAAAGCAAACAGCCACGGGGTTGACAGGGCATCCACCATGCAAGCCCCTGGGTCGCGAGTCCTGGACCCGTATAGAGTGACTTTGTTGTTGTGGTGCAACGCCATCAAGTCCACCTCGGGTCTGCCCCAGCGTTGTATCAACATCTGGAACACCTCCGGATGAAGGGCCCATTCGCCAGCATCCAGAGTCTGACGGCTCAGGAAATCTGCTTCCCAACTGAGAACTCCCCAGATAAAGATCGCAGAGAAACCCACTGAAAGATGCGGGAGGTCTCTGCCATGGCAGCCCGACTACCGCCCTGGTCATTGATATAAGCCACCATTGTTGCATCTGCACCTGTCCCTGGAAAGATCACTGGCAAGTCACTGCTCACCATCCGGGAGTGGAATTGTGCATATTTTGCCATGTCGTAGGTCTAAACCAATCGACCCTAAGACAATCAAACAGGCATGAACCGACACGGGTCTGGGTGAGAGAAGACCTTGTATGCAGGACTTCAGGGTCTGGGGACGCACAATACACAGCAAGCATACAAAGCATACAATGCAAGAAAAATGTCACTCAGCTCCTTAACCCCTTCCCGACATTGGACGTACATTTACGTCATGGTCGGGAAGTACTTCCCGACACATGGCATAAATGTACGTCATGGATTTAAACTGTCACCGCGTCTATAGACGCGGTGACAGTTTGGAGATGTCTGCTGTCCCTGACAGCAGACATCCCCCCTCGCCGCCCGGGGGGGGCAGGAATGCCCCCCCCGGTCGGCGATCGCTGTGATTGGCTGTTCAAATGTGAACAGCCAATCACAGCTATTTCTGTGTTACCGGCGGCTATGCCGCTCGGTAACACAGAAAACGGTGGTGATCGGTGCTGTTAAGTACAGCACCGATCACCACCGATCCGTGGACACCCCCTCCCTCCCACCCGGCAGCACTATGTGCTTACCCGGCAGCCGCTCTCCTCCCTCTGTTATGCGCCGCAGCGCTGCCTCCCCCCTCCCTCCCTCCCTCCCTCCCTCCCTCCCCCCGCCAGCAGCAGCAGCACTAGGGACATAGTAAAAATGAAAAAAAATAAAATGAAATGATTATATATATATATATATATATATATATATATGTGTGTGTATGTGTGTATATACACACACACATATATATATATATATATATGTGTGTGTGTATGTGTGTATATACACACACATATATATATATATATATATATATATATGTGTGTATATACACACATATATATATATATATATATATGTGTGTATATACACACATATATATATATATATGTGTGTATATACATATATATATATATATATATATATATATATATATATATATATATATATATATATATATATACAGATAGATATTCCCGACCGAAGACGTATATATACGTCATGGTCGGGAGGTACTTCCCGACCGAAGACGTATATATACGTCATGGTTTTAAACTGTCACCGCGTCCATAGACGCGGTGACAGTTTGGAGATGTCTGCTGTCCCTGAGCCCCGGTCGGCGATCGCTGCGATTGGCTGTTCAAATGTGAACAGCCAATTGCAGCGTTTTCTGTGTTACCGGCGGCTAAGCCGCTCGGTAACACAGTGATCGGTGGTGATCGGTGCTGTTAAGAACAGCACCGATCACCACCGATCGCCAGCCCCCCCCCCCTCCCACCCGGCAGCCCCCCTCACTCCCACCCACCCGGCTGCCGCAGCGCCAGCACCCCTCCCACCCCCCCGCCAGCCGCAGCGCCAGCCCCCCTCCCAAAGCTGGTGACCAAAATGGGGTCACTTGTGGGGGGGTTCCACTGTATTGGTGCTTCGGGGGTCTTGCTAATGCGACATAGCACCCACCATTCATTCCACCACCAAAAATCACTCCTTCCCTTCTGAGTCCTGCCATGCACCCAACTGGTATTTTTTGGTCACATGTGAGGCATTGCCGTACTCGGGAGAAATTGGGGCACAGATTTTGGGGTGCTTTGTATCCTTCATTCCTTGTGAAAATGAAAAATTTTGAGCCAGATCTGCATTTTTGTGTAAAAAAATGTAATTTTTTACAGAAAAATGCAGTTCTGGCTCAAAATTTTTCATTTTCACAAGGAATGAAGGATACAAAGCACCCCAAAATCTGTGCCCCAATTTCTCCCGAGTACGGCAATGCCTCACATGTGACCAAAAAATACCAGTTGGGTGCATGGCAGGACTCAGAAGGGAAGGAGTGATTTTTGGATTTTGCAGCACAGATTTTGGTGGAATGAATGGTGGGTGCTATGTTGCACCAATACAGTGGAACCCCCCCACAAGTCACCCCATTTTGCAAACTACACCCTTCAGGGAATTCATCAAGGGGTATAGTGTACATTTCAAACCCCCAGGGGTTTCACCAATTTTGATACAACTGAGCTGTGAAAATGAAATTTTTTTTTTTTTTATTTTCACTGCCCAGTTGTACCACAATTGGTGAAACCCCTGGGGGTTTGAAATGTACACTATACCCCTAGATGAATTCCCTGAAGGGTGTAGTTTGCAAAATGGGGTCACTTGTGGGGGGGTTCCTAACTTTTAGCATCTTATGGTGCCTAGAAACCTACATGGTGCCTAAAAAATAATCTCATAAAAAGGAGGCTCCAAAATCAAGTAGGTGCTCCTTCTATTATGAAGCCTGTGGTTTGGTCACCGTGCACACTAGGGCCACATATAGGATATTTATGAAAACAAAAGAATTGGGGGAATCAATTTTTAGTCACATTTCTCTAGTAAAATCTACTGTATTCGTTAGAAAAATGTATTAAAATTGAAACTCTGCAAAAAAAATGAAATTTTGAAATTTCACCTACACTTTGTTTTAATTCCTGTGAAACACCTAAAGGGTTAACAAACTTCCAAAATGCTGTTTTGAATACTGTGAGGGGTGCAGTTTTTGAAATGGCATCATTTATGGGGGTGTCTCACATACAAGTCCCTCAAAGTCACATCAGAACTGAACTGGTCCCTAAAAAAATCAGTGTTTGAAATTTTCTTGAAAATTTGAGAATTTGCTATTCATATTTTACGCCTCCTAGTGTCCAAAAAAATGAAAAGGAAGTTGAAATAATGATGGCAACATAAAGTAGACATATGGTCTATGTTAGTTATTAACTATTTTGAGTGGTATGATTATTTGTCTCACAAGCAGAAAATTTAACATTTTGCAAATCGCTAAATTTTCCATTTTTTCACGACATTTTGGTATTTTTCACAAAAAAACACAGACTGTATCGACCCAAATTTACCACTAATTTGAAGTACAATGTGTCACGAAAAAACAATCTCAAAATCACTGGGATAAGTAAAAGCAAAAAAAAGTTATCCCCACTTAAGTGAGACATGTCAGATTTGAAAAAAATGGCTCTGTCAGGAACGCAAAAACTAGCTCTGTCAGGAAGGGGTTAAACAGCTATGGCTGACTGGAGCACACTCTGTAACCTGTGTCCTGTGAGGAGAGGTACAGGGATGACTGGCCCAGGCTCTCTGGCAGCGAAGAAGTGGATCTCCGGGTGGCTGAAGAGCTCCCCTTGTCCCTGGCCGCATTTAGCTGAGGGCAGGAAGGATGAGTGGCGAGAATCTACTGTGGAATGTGCCACCTACTGTCTCCCTCTATGGTTCGTGTGGCTCCTGCTAGCACCGAAAAAAACTGACCTGCCTAGCATGGAGGTGGGGTAGAGGAAGGAGGAGCCTGGTCTGCCTGTTAGGCAGACGTTTAACCCCTTAGCTGCTGGAAGCTTCCTCTACTCCAACTACCCAGTGTTAGCCTGTGGCCCCTGACGGGTCCCGAATAATAAATAATTTCTGGTTGGATTTTTCAATAAATTGATACAAATAGTGGTCATTCAGGACATCCAATAAAGCATTTCACCTAGCGGTACTACTTGACCTATCCTTCTAATTTATTTCTGGGTAGTAAGTCACCCATAATAATAATGTCCCCTAAGCTGGCCGCTTTTCCCACCTGTAGCAAGAGGTCTTTCTCCTCCTCCGTATTTATGCTGGGTGGCATATAACATGTTCTTACTATAAGTTTTTAGCCCCTGTAATATTACCTGTGATTTCTACCCATACCGGTTCTACCGACTCCATTGTGCTCTCGTTTATGTCTTCCCTTATGGATGGTTTAAAGGATGGTTTAACATATAAACTGTTTTTCCTAACCAGACTATAACCTTCTATGTTAGCCTCCCACTCATGTGATTCATCCCACGTTTCGGTAATACCTATGAGATCAAAATCTTCCTCCAAAACTAGGGTCTCTAGTTCCCCCAATATACCAGTTAAACTCCTAGCATCTCAGATCTAGGTTTTCCTTTGCCCTTGTTGTGTTATCCGTTACAGTTGCAAAAGGTTCCTGAACGGATAAATCAGCATTATGGACAATACTTGTATTTGGTTGTGTGACTCCCATACTCCTGTCATATGCCTTCCTCAACAATGTAGCTGTCTTTGCCCTCCATTCTACACTCATTAATTGGTCAATGATTTCTTACTATTCCCTCCCCCCACCCGCCTAGTTCTCCTCCAGCCTTCCCACCATTCTACCCCTACTCAGTCAGGTGCATTACTTTGTGGCAAAACATTCACTTCACATCTGTGCCCATCATTGCTGTCATCCGGCACCTGAATCCCCCGTCATGCTGCCTTTCCACTAGGTTTAGTTAGAGAGCTGCAGGAGGAGTCACCGCACTCTGCTATACCCCGGTTCCCGGTAGGCACACTTACAGGCGACCCACAGGAGAAGTCACTACACGCTCCTATCACCCGGCTCCCAGTAGGCAGACTTACAGGCGACCCGCAGGAGAAGTCACTACGCGCTCCTATCACCCGGCTCCTGGTAGGCAGACTTACAGGCGACCCACAGGAGGAGTCACTGCACGCTCCTATTACCCGGTTCCCAGTAGGCAGACTTACAGGCGACCCACAGGAGGAGTCACTGCACGCTCCTATTATCCGGTTCCCAGTAGGCAGACTTACAGGGGACCCACAGGAGGATTCACTGCACGCTCCTATCACCCGGTAGGCAGACTTACAGGCGACCTGCAGGAGGAGTTACCGCACGCTCCTATCACCAGGCTCCCAGTGGGCAGACTTACAGGCGACCTGCAGGAGGAGTTACCGCACGCTCCTATCACCAGGCTCCCAGTAGGCAGACTTACAGGCGACCTGCAGGAGGAATTACCGCATGCTCCTATCACATGGCTCCCAGTAGGCAGACTTACAGGCGACCTGCAGGAGGAGTTACCGCACGCTCCTATCACCCGGCTCCCAGTAGGCAGACTTACAGGCGACCTGCAGGAGGAGTTACCGCATGCTCCTATCACACAGCTCATAGTAGGCAGACTTACAGGCGACCTGCAGGAGGAGTTACCGCATGCTCCTATCACCCGGCTCCCAGTAGGCAGACTTACAGGCGACCTGCAGGAGGAGTCACCGCACGCTCCTACCACCCGGCTCCCAAGAGGCAGACTTACAGGCGACCCGCAGGAGAAGTCACTACAAACTAGTATAACCCGGCTCCCAGTAGGCAGACTTTTTGGGGATTTATTTTATTTAAATGGAGTACTTTATTTAATTTTTCTAAAAACATACTAAATATATCTATAATAATAATAATACACAGTCTGTAATTCCAGCACTCGCTGATATAAGGGTAACTTATACGGATGTCTTCCACTTTAAAGGACTCCAATGACAGAACGGTCCCATAATAATGGACTGGATGACGGTGGCACTCCCCAATAAACACGCGTACACATGCTGGTTAAATCCTACATATAATAATACTAATTGTTGTAGATGACATGAATCACATGAAGCAGATATTGGATCCACAATGGGGACATACCACACAAATTACAGTAGCCGTCCTAATCGGAGCCTGTAGCGGTCTCTCTGTCAGACTTGTCACACGGCGTACATGCGTAGCAGATCCTTCTCATCACCCTCCAGCACTGCTGGCAGTATACCGTACCACAACATACTGTAGAGCAGACATAAGAAGTCCTGGACTCACTTCCGTCACAGACTATACAGTGCCGGCGAATAAACACTCGCGTCCATGGGAAGATGGCCACCAGCCCCGTCTTCATCTGCTCAAAGACAGAGTACAGTGGTTAAAGGATTGGGTAGAAGATCAAAGACTGAAGGAAAGAGAAAAGTCTAGGAGGGTCCACCAGAGGCCAGCTGTTAAGTGGGGTGGCGGAGAGAAGACGACAGCCGGCAGAGAGAGAAGACGACAGCCGGCAGAGAGAGAAGAGGACAGCCGGCAGAGAGAGAAGAGGACAGCCGGCAGAGAGAGAAGAGGACAGCCGGCAGAGAGAGAAGAGGACAGCCGGCAGAGAGAGAAGAGGACAGCCGGCAGAGAGAGAAGAGGACAGCCGGCAGAGGGGCAGATGTATGATGCGTCGTTATGGGGGAGAAGGGGTATTAGCGCACGTTATGTGCACTGATACCGCTTCTCCCCCATGTATGAAGCGGCCGGGATGCGGTAATGGACAGGGGCGCTATGCGCCCCTGTCCATATCGGCGCTGCTATCAAAATGATAGCAGGCCGAATGTATGAACGGTCAGCATCGCTGACCGTTCCGCACGAAGCCGGGTTTGGCTTCGCCAGCATCAGGCTGGCGAAGCCCTATCTAAACAGCAGGGACAGCGCTGTCCCTGCTGTTAGGTCTGGGCTGCGCTGGGGATCTCGCGTGAACAGCGAGATCCCGCGCATGCCCAGTGCTGCCGGCCGGGGGACAGGAGATAGCGCATCAGTTACTGATGCGCTATCTTCAGAAAGGGACATCGCCGAAAGGGGGAGTTAACGCTCCCCCGCTTCGGCAGACAAGATGTTAATACATCTTGTCGATGTCCCTTCCTGCTTCGCCTTGCTATTGAGGCGAAGCAGGAAGTATCATAGCGGCGCGATAAGCGCTGCTATGACACATCTGCCCCAGAGAGAGAAGAGGACAGCCGGCAGAGAGAAGACGACAGCCGGCAGAGAGAAAACGACAGCCGGCAGAGAGAGAAGACGACAGCCGGCAGAGAGAGAAGACGACAGCCGGCAGAGAGAGAAGAGGACAGCCGGCAGAGAGAGAAGAGGACAGCCGGCAGAGAGAGAAGAGGACAGCCGGCAGAGAGAGAAGAGGACAGCCGGCAGAGAGAGAAGAGGACAGCCGGCAGAGAGAGAAGAGGACAGCCGGCAGAGAGAGAAGAGGACAGCCGGCAGAGAGAGAAGAGGACAGCCGGCAGAGAGAGAAGAGGACAGCCGGCAGAGGGGCAGATGTATGATGCGTCGTTATGGGGGAGAAGGGGTATTAGCGCACGTTATGTGCACTGATACCGCTTCTCCCCCATGTATGAAGCGGCCGGGATGCGGTAATGGACAGGGGCGCTATGCGCCCCTGTCCATATCGGCGCTGCTATCAAAATGATAGCAGGCCGAATGTATGAACGGTCAGCATCGCTGACCGTTCCGCACGAAGCCGGGTTTGGCTTCGCCAGCATCAGGCTGGCGAAGCCCTATCTAAACAGCAGGGACAGCGCTGTCCCTGCTGTTAGGTCTGGGCTGCGCTGGGGATCTCGCGTGAACAGCGAGATCCCGCGCATGCCCAGTGCTGCCGGCCGGGGGACAGGAGATAGCGCATCAGTTACTGATGCGCTATCTTCAGAAAGGGACATCGCCGAAAGGGGGAGTTAACGCTCCCCCGCTTCGGCAGACAAGATGTTAATACATCTTGTCGATGTCCCTTCCTGCTTCGCCTTGCTATTGAGGCGAAGCAGGAAGTATCATAGCGGCGCGATAAGCGCTGCTATGACACATCTGCCCCAGAGAGAGAAGAGGACAGCCGGCAGAGAGAAAACGACAGCCGGCAGAGAGAGAAGACGACAGCCGGCAGAGAGAGAAGACGACAGCCGGCAGAGAGAGAAGAGGACAGCCGGCAGAGAGAGAAGAGGACAGCCGGCAGAGAGAGAAGAGGACAGCCGGCAGAGAGAGAAGAGGACAGCCGGCAGAGAGAGAAGAGGACAGCCGGCAGAGAGAGAAGAGGACAGCCGGCAGAGAGAGAAGAGGACAGCCGGCAGAGAGAGAAGAGGACAGCCGGCAGAGAGAGAAGAGGACAGCCGGCAGAGAGAGAAGAGGACAGCCGGCAGAGAGAGAAGAGGACAGCCGGCAGAGAGAGAAGAGGACAGCCGGCAGAGAGAGAAGAGGACAGCCGGCAGAGAGAGAAGAGGACAGCCGGCAGAGAGAGAAGAGGACAGCCGGCAGAGAGAGAAGAGGACAGCCGGCAGAGAGAGAAGAGGACAGCCGGCAGAGAGAGAAGAGGACAGCCGGCAGAGAGAGAAGAGGACAGCCGGCAGAGAGAGAAGAGTACAGCCGGCAGAGAGAAGACGACAGCCGGGAGAGAGAGAAAAGGACAGCCGGGAGAGAGAAAAGGACAGCCGGGAGAGAGAAAAGGACAGCCGGGTGAGAGAAAAGGACAGCCGGGAGAGAGAAAAGGACAGCCGGCAGAGAGAGAAGAGGACAGCCGGCAGAGAGAGAAGAGGACAGCCGGCAGAGAGAGAAGAGGACAGCCGGCAGAGAGAGAAGAGGACAGCCGGCAGAGAGAGAAGAGGACAGCCGGCAGAGAGAGAAGAGGACAGTCGGTAGAGAGAGAAGACGACAGTCGGCAGAGAGAGAAGAGGACAGTCGGCAGAGAGAAGAGGACAGTTGATGGAAGGTGCAGGAGATTGCGGAGAGACCACAGTTGAGGTGTAGCTATCTCACCGGGTGGAGTTCCCTGGATTTCATCACTACTTTCCTGCGCATGGTATTGGCATAATCAGCTCTCTTCTTTAGAGACATATTATATAAAAAGAGGACTCTGTCCTTTTCTGCCTGCAGGAACCGGGAGACACATGTGAGAATGGCTACATTCAGGCAGGTTTCTATTATGCTCCTGCTCCAGAGATTGGCAGAAAGTTTGTGGAAACTCTGCCCTTGATTAAGTTCATAGAGGATGGGAATCAACAACCCAGTGTTACAGCATCTCCTTCCCACTGTGACCGCCCATTGCGCATAATACCTGACCTTTTCTAATTATTAAAAAAAAAGTATATATATATATATATTATTATATTAAGTGGAATTATACAATTAAGGTGGCCTACATTGCCCCGGGGTACCTAGCCTGGATCCACCGCAATTCATGAAGGCACTCGCACACCCCGCTGTTACTGCAGGAAAGCAGATTACTGGTCTCTTGCTGGGCGTGGTGGCCCAGGAGGTGGAGCGTGCCCATGCTCATTACCACAGGAGTTACCTTTGGGAAGAAAAACAATGCCACCACCCTGCGGAGCCGGTAGAAGTAGATCTGTATTACGCAGAGAGACAGGACACCGGCCACAGGTAAGCAGCTCCACAGATAGTCCTGGTAAGTCATGCTGACTGGGTGTGGTAGGCACACTGTGGAAGAGAGAGCACGTAGAAATCAGTGCCCTAACATATGCATCTGCTCTCTGCATGATCCGGAGCCTATACGCGTCCGCTATACGCAATGTAACTGCGCACGTCTAGCAGGGACACCTATAAACCAATAGGAACACACAGAGGCGTGACAGCCCCCATCTCATCACTCACTTACCAGTGAAGTTGCTGAGGTGCAACGTTGTGGACGAGGTGTTAAAAGCGCTGATCGTGTGCCTCAGGAGCTGAGCAATGAAAGTCTCGCCCCCTACAAACATCTCCAGGTTGTGATGACCTACAAAGAGACACAAGTCATGGTTCGGTGTGATTGCCAATGCATCTGCCCGGACGTACTGGCACATTTCTGTGCCAGTACATCCCATAGGTTTGTATGTGAATGTGGCAGCATCATTTGTTACCCAACTAGCGGCCCCTAGTGGTCCCTGCCCGTACTTACTGGAGAAGACGTAGGACACATCGGTGGAATGCTTTGAGATTATATGTAGGAATTTGAAGAGGGTCCGGTCGAGGACTATGGCCACGGTCAGAAAGAGTAACAACGGTATACACTGAAAGAACTCATTCACCTGCACAGGACAGGAGAGGTCTATTGTTATTACGCAGTGCGGTGAGCCAGCATCCGGCATCGGCTGCAGCTGCGATGTACTCACCACAACCTTCACCTCCGGACCCTGAATCGCCAGCTTGGATGGAAACACAAAATCTGTCTTTTCACATTTTAGAAGAGGTAACAGGTGCCTCTTTCCCTGCAAGAGTGGTGGGGAGAGGTCATACATTCCCTTCTCGGGGAGTTAGAGAAATCCCGTCCATTGTGTAATTGCATTCTCTAGTGCCCTACACTTACTCTCTAGCACTGCCATTGACGCACTTTGGGCCTAATTCAACTGGGACTGCTTCTGCGGCAAGCAGACCAGTGCCCATGGGGGACTGCGCACTAGCAGGATGGGTCATGTGATGACATTACAAACCTGCAATCACCTCTACCTGATTTCTCTAGGAAATAGAATAGGCTATATGTGCTCAGCCAGCCACGACTGCTGAGACGCGGGGACACGTGCTGTGGCCGATAGCCACGACAAGCCAGTGCACTGCAGCACCAAGTCAGTGTCACGGGGGAAAAATGACCCAGCCGCAGCCCTCCACTTTACTCGCTGCATACACCATGACAGGAGTCCGATCCGCCTCAATACATCCGAGCTGGGAGATGGCTCTCCGGGAACATGAACTCTCCTTGCAGCTGATAAAATCAAAATAGCTACCTCTATACAGGTACAGCGCTTACAGAACCGGGGACACACAGGATAACGTCTCTCCTCTCACACTCGCCTATATTACAGGATAACGTCTCTCCTCTCACACTCGCCTATATTACAGGATAACGGCTCTCCTCTCACACTCGTTATATTACAGGATAACGGCTCTCCTCTCACACTCGCCTATATTACAGGATAACGGCTCTCCTCTCACACTCGCCTATATTACAGGATAACGTCTCTCCTCTCACACTCGCCTATATTACAGGATAACGGCTCTCCTCTCACACTCGCCTATAATACAGGATAACGTCTCTCCTCTCACACTCGCCTATATCACAGAATAACGCCTCTCCTCTCACACTCGCCTATATCACAGGATAACGTCTCTCCTCTCACACTCGCCTATATTACAGGATAACGTCTCTCCTCTCACACTCGCCTACATTACAGGATAACTTCTCTCCTCTCACACTCGCCTATAATACAGGATAACGGCTCTCCTCTCACACTCGCCTATATTACAGGATAACGTCTCTCCTCTCACACTCGCCTATATTACAGGATAACGTCTCTCCTCTCACACTCGCCTACATTACAGGATAACGTCTCTCCTCTCACACTCGTTATATTACAGGATAACGGCTCTCCTCTCACACTCGCCTATAATACAGGATAACTTCTCTCCTCTCACACTCGCCTATAATACAGGATAACGGCTCTCCTCTCACACTCGCCTATATTACAGGATAACGTCTCTCCTCTCACACTCGCCTATATTACAGGATAACGGCTCTCCTCTCACACTCGCCTATATTACAGGATAACGGCTCTCCTCTCACACTCGTTATATTACAGGATAACGGCTCTCCTCTCACACTCGCCTATATTACAGGATAACGTCTCTCCTCTCACACTCGCCTATATTACAGGATAACGCCTCTCCTCTCACACTCGCCTATATTACAGGATAACGCCTCTCCTCTCACACTCGCCTATATTACAGGATAACGTATCTCCTTTCACACTCGCCTATATTACAGGATAACGTCTCTCCTCTCACACTCGCCTATATTACAGGATAACATCCCTCCTCTCACACTCGCCTATATTACAGGATAACGTCTCTCCTCTCACACTCGCCTATATTACAGGATAACGCCTCTCCTCTCACACTCGCCTATATTACAGGATAACGCCTCTCCTCTCACACTCGCCTATATTACAGGATAACGTATCTCCTCTCACACTCGCCTATATTACAGGATAACGTCTCTCCTCTCACACTCGCCTATATTACAGGATAACGTCTCTCCTCTCACACTCGCCTATATTACAGGATAACGGCTCTCCTCTCACACTCGCCTATATTACATGATAACGTCTCTCCTCTCACACTCACCTATATTACAGTATAACGGCTGTCCTCTCACACTCGCCTATATTACAGGATAACGGCTCTCCTCTCACACTCGCCTATATTACAGGATAACGTCTCTCCTCTCACACTCGTTTTATTACAGGATAACGGCTCTCCTCTCACACTCGTTATATTACAGGATAACGGCTCTCCTCTCACACTCGCCTATATTACAGGATAACGGCTCTCCTCTCACACTCGCCTATATTACAGGATAACGTCTCTACTCTCACACTCGCCTATATTACAGGATAACGTCTCTCCTCTCACACTCGCCTATATTACAGGATAACGTCTCTCCTCTCACACTCGCCTATATTACAGGATAACGTCTCTCCTCTCACACTCGTTATATTACAGGATAACGTCTCTCCTCTCACACTCGCCTATGTTACAGGATAACGTCTCTCCTCTCACACTCGCCTACATTACAGGATAACGTCTCTCCTCTCACACTCGCCTATATCACAGAATAACGCCTCTCCTCTCACACTCGCCTATATTACAGGATAACTTCTCTGTGAACTTTTAAACATTTGACGGATTATTTTTTTCAATTAATTAAATACAAAGACATTACTTAGCGATCCTTATACATCGAAGGACCTTTACTGATTACTGCATAAAGTATGTGATCATTTGTCCTTTATTATACTACTTTTAAATTAAATGAATGCAATAGTATGGGTCATTCTTTTATTAATATGGAGAACAATAATATTGACCACCCCCAAGCACAGCTTATTACCCCTCTCTTCCAATTTCTGCTATTTGCAATCAGTTGCTATTGAAGCTGCAGCAGGAGGTGCTTGATTCATTCTTGATCAAACTACTGATGTATTCCATTGAGTCCCATGAGTTTTACTTTAAACCCCTTGTTTCTACTTTTGTTGGTCTCTGAGCCTTTTTTCCCCATTCTCTGACCTCACTGGGCCTACTGGGGTGTGTATCTTAGGCTTGTGTAATTCTAGTGCCAGGCCACTCCCCAACTTCCTATACCCCAGTGTAATCCCCAGCGGTTACCGGGTGATTATGCATAGAGGTCGGTTTTACCACATTTTGGACCTCCTTAACATTCCCCTTAAGGTATCAGAACTGTAACCCTATTCTAGGAAACTCACTTGCTGTCTCCTGCGTGCATCAATCTGCATGAAATACGTTGTCACATAGAAGTTGTCATAGAGGATATCTGTTTTATACTTGTTGGTGTAACCGTACGCCCTGCGTTAGGGAGGAAGGAGAGCAGAACGCTGTTACTCACAGAGGAGGTTGTGTGGTACCAGATCACCCTACATACATTGGTATAGAAGTGGTACATGCAGAGCCTTGCTCACCGCTTGCTATGTACTTCTAGAATAGCTAGGGATTTAACGCGTCAGAAAATGCAGCGGTGGAAGAAAGGTTTCATGTATTCCTGGTATGTGAAGAACCCCAACACATCAGTGATGTACCCACAAACCTTCCCGGATCCTACTGCCCCAGCCTGATGTAGGGGTATATGACAAAGAATTCCTGGAAGCATGGCATGCCAAAATACCAGAGAGGAGTGTGGTTATGAGGTACTCACGAGATGAAGAGGAAAAGGAAGGCACAGGACATAATGACCTCCATCAGTGATCTAGCCTTCTCTATCAGCACCCTCTTCCTGCTGAAGTGTTCCATGATGTCCTCTGTGATGAGCTTCCCCGAGATGTTACCTCCAACAAACATGCTCCGATACTTACCACGACAAGAGGAGAAAGAGAAAGGACATGATCATGTGGGAGTGTGGCAGGTGGTACATGAGGCGGTCGGCAGGAAGACACTTACTTTTATGATCTTCTCAGTGGAGAACGGGGAAGGACATGATCATGTGGGAGTGTGGCAGGTGGTACATGAGACGGTCGGCAGGAAGACACTTACTTTTATGATCTTCTCAGTGGAGAAGCTGCTAGTCAGATTGATCACAGTTGCGTTCACCATGTCATACAGATCTCCAAAGTTGCCTCCAAGTGGCAGATTGTTCTTGCACCAGACATTCACCACTAGATGAGAAAGACATTGGACAATCAGAAATGCCTGCTGCTTGCCAATCAGGTGAATTGCTGTAATGGTTAGGCTGCAATGGGAGAAGTAAGGATCAGGCAGCAATCGGGGGCGTTAGTCTTAGGCTGCAATGAGAGATGGGGGTGGGGGCAGTAAGGATCAGGCAGCAATCGGGGGACGTTAGTCTTAGGCTGTAATTCCGCAGCATATCCACTCCACACCATAAATTACACATGGTTGGGAAGACGAAAATAGGATTTCTGTACTTACCGTAAATCCCTTTCTCCGAGTCCACAGGTGTCACTGGAGCGTAGACAGTGGGGGATAGAAGGGCGACCTCAGGGAGCTAGGGCACTCTATTGTAAATTCAGTGTGGCCAACTCCTCCCCTTCTACTCCCCCCCCGGCAGTCTCAAGGATCGTGCCCAGAGGGAGCTGGAAGATAGAAACACACTTCCGAAGAGGAGGTAAACTTTTAATCAACATTCATGCAGACATGGAAACTGAGTCAAGCAGTGATGAAATAACCAAACACTGAACATAGTTAACCACACAAAAACTAGTTAGCAGGAAGAAACCCCAAACCAGGACTAGAAGGTCCTTCCTAGGTAAGTCGGCAACAGCGCCGAGGAGGGCGTCCAGTGACACCTGTGGACTCGGAGAAAGGGATTTACGGTAAGTACAGAAATCCTATTTTCTCCTTCCTCCACTAGGTGTCACTGGAGCGTAGACAGTGGGGACGTCCCAGAGCTCCCAACACGGGTGGGAAGGCGCTGAGAACCCCCAAGAACTGCTCGGCCAAACTGAGAGGCCGATGAAGCAAATGTGTCGAATCTATAGAACCTAACAAAGGTTCGCCTGCCCGACCACGTAGCAGCTCGGCAAAGCTGAGTAATGGAAACCCCTCGAGCAGCCGCCCAAGAGGGTCCTACTGAACGCGTAGAATGCGCCGAAATGGAAGCCGGAGGAGTCTGAGCCGCTTTCACGTATGCTTGTCTTATCGTCAGCCGTATCCATCTGGCCAAAGTCTGTTTAGATGCAGGCCATCCCCGACGGATTGGATCATAGGTGACAAAGAGACAGTCCGATCTTCTAACTGAGGCTGTTCTGGCCACGTAAACTTTTAAGGCCCTCACCACGTCCAAAGATTCTGCTTGAGGATCTTCGGTAAATGCAGGAACTACAATCGGCTGGTTAAGATGGAAGGAGGAAACCACCTTTGGAAGGAAGGATAAGGATGTACGAAGCTCGGCTCTATCTGAGTGAAATACCAAAAAAGGCGAGCGACATGAAAGGGCTCCCAGCTCTGAAACCCTTCTGGCTGAGGCCAAAGCTAGTAAGAGAACCGTCTTCCAAGTGAGGTATTTGAGATCTACCTCTTCCAAAGGTTCAAAAACCGAGGAGCAAAGATAATCAAGGACCAAGTCTAAGTCCCATGGGGCCGTAGGAGGGCGAACCGGAGGCTGCAATCGTAAAACCCCCTGAAAGAAGGTTTGTACCTCAGGTAGCAGTGCTAGCCGTCTTTGAAAAAAAACGGATAAGGCGGACACCTGAACCTTCAGGGATGCCAGACGCAAACCTGCAGACAGCCCAGCCTGAAGGAATAAAAGAAGTCTAGCCTTTTTGAATGCCGTTGTGGAGACCCCGCGGCCTTCGCACCATGCCACATACGACCTCCAAATACGGTGGTAATGTCTTGATGTTACCTCTTTCCTTGCACTCATCATGGTCGGGATTACTGTTCTTGGAATCCCTGCTTGTCTTAAGATGGACTTTTCAGCAGCCACGCCGTCAAATGTAGCCGCTTTAAGTCTGGGAAGACGAAAGGGCCTTGACTGAGAAGATCTTCTTGTAACGGCAGAGGCCACGGCTCTTCGACCAGCAGGGTTGTGAGGCTGGTGTACCAAGCTCGCCGAGGCCAGTCCGGAGCAATTAGGAGGGCCAAGACCCTCTCCCTCCTTATGCGCTGTAGAATCTTGGGTATCAGCGGAAACGGAGGGAACAGGTATACAAAGCTGAATGGCCAAGGAGCCGTCAGGGCATCCACTCCCGCCGCTGCTGGGTCTCGAGTTCGTGCAAAATACAACGGGAGTTGATGGTTGAGACGTGAAGCCATCAGGTCTACCTGAGGACACCCCCATTTTCGAACCAGTCGCTGAAAAACCTGAGGATGAAGGCACCACTCTCCCTGGTGGACATCCTGCCGACTTAGGTAGTCGGCCTCCCAATTTTCCACTCCTGGAATGAAGATCGCTGAGATGGCCATCGCATGAACCTGAGCCCACACCAGGATTCGGGTCACTTCTTTCATGGCCGTCCGACTTCTTGTGCCGCCCTGTTTGTTTATATAGGCGACCGCGGTGGCATTGTCGGACTGAACCCGGACTAGTCGACCCTGAAGCAGGGATTGTGCTTGGATGAGAGCGTAATATATTGCTCGGAGTTCCAGGATATTGATGTGTAGGCGGGATTCCTGACAAGTCCAACGGCCCTGGAACTGATGGTCCATTGTCAGTGCTCCCCATCCTCGGAGACTTGCATCCGTTGTGATGACCGTCCAATTCCAAAGAGCGAAGCGTTTCCCCTCCCTGAGATTGGCTGAGTGAAGCCACCATGAAAGGGAGAGCCTCGCTCTCGGGGACAGGGTCACCAGACGTTGTAGGTGTAGGTGTGATCCTGACCATTGTCTCAAAAGATTTAGTTGAAATGGTCTTGACCTGAAGCGAGCATACTGGACTGCTTCGAAAGAAGCGGTCATCTTCCCCAGCAGACGCGTGCAGAGGAGTACTGAGACCTTCCTGTGCTGCAGTACTAGACGCACCGACTCCTGCAGTGATCTGATCTTGTCTTCCGGTAAGAAAACCCTCAGTTGTATCGTGTCCAGGATCAATCCCAAAAACTGCATCCTCTGCGATGGCTGCAGCTGGGACTTTTCGTAGTTTAGGATCCAGCCGTGTTCTACCAGTATCCTCTTGGTCAGGTTGATGTTTGTCAAAAGTTCCTCCTGAGAAGAGCCCTTCAGAAGGAGGTCGTCCAGATATGGTATTATCGTTACACCTTTTGAGCGAAGAATCTCCATCATTACGGCCATCACCTTGGTGAACACCCGAGGTGCCGAGGAGAGGCCAAATGGCAGGGCTTGAAATTGCCAGTGGTGTTCCAGAACTGCAAATCGCAGAAAAGCCTGGTGGGATGGGTAAATTGGAATGTGCAGGTAGGCGTCCCTGATATCCAGGGATACCAGGAACTCCCCCTGACTCAAACCTGCTATTACGGATTGAATGGATTCCATCTTGAATTTCAGAGGCTGTAGGTACGGATTCAGTTGTTTCAGGTTCAGGATGGGACGAGCCGATCCGTCCGGTTTCGGCACCAGAAACAGGGTAGAATAAAATCCCTGGTTCCTTTCCTCCGTCGGGACTGGGAGAATCACTTCCATCCTTTGAAGCTTGGCAATTGCTTCCCTCAAAAGGAGTGCTTTTTCTGGAGAAGCTGGCCAACCTGTCTTGAAAAATCTCTGAGGAGGAAGAAACATGAATTTTATCTGGTAACCTTCTGACACCAGATCCCGTACCCAAGCATCCTGACAAGATTGAAGCCACGCATGCTTGAAGTGCCTCAAACGCGCTCCCACCTGGAGGGTCTCCTTCAGGGAGGGGAGACCGTCATGCCTGCTTAGGGGTGGACTTTGCCTCCTGCTGTACTGTGGCCATACCTCTTCCTCTGCCCCGAGTTCCCCTCTGGGCGACGGAAGCTCCTCTCGATGTACCGCGAAATCTGTTTTGGGGACGAAAGGACCTAAAAGTGTGACTCTGAAAGGCCTTACGAGGAGCAGGTGGAGCTGCTGAAGGGAGGAAAGAAGACTTACCCCCTGTTGCCAGGGAGATCCATTTGTCTAGTTCTGCTCCAAACAAGACTTCTCCTTTGAAGGGCAATGCTTCAACCGCCCGCTTGGACTCCGCATCTGCCTGCCATTGCCTAAGCCATAAAGCCCTGCGCGCAGAAATGGATAAGGCTGAAATACGTGCGGACATTTTACAAATGTCAGCCGAAGCCTCCATCAGGTAGTCAGAGGCCTCCCGTATGTGTTCAGCTAACCTATTAAGCTCGGCTGGATCTGGGTTGTCTTTTAAACTTTCAGAAATCTTGGAGGCCCAGACCCCCATTGCTTTGTTTACCCAGCATCCTACCTGCGCTGGTCTCTGTAAAACTCCTGCCGCAGAGAAAATAGACTTTAAAGTTAGTTCTAACTTACGGTCAGAAGCATCCTTCAGAGACGTGGCCCCAGGCACCGGCAATACCGTCTTCTTAGATAGACGAGTCACTGATGGGTCCACCACCGGAGGCGTTTCCACTTTCCTCCTACTATCTGCAGGGAGTGGATAAGAAACATAAAATTTCCTAGGAATCTGAAATTTTTTATCCGGATGATTCCAGGCCTGTGTAACAAAATCATCTAATTCCTCAGACTGAGGGAAGCTAGACGACTGTTTGGGCCTCTTCCCAAACAGAGAAGGCCTTGCTGGAGTCTCAGATGTATCAACATAATCCGTGGCTAACTTCACCATGGCAATCAAATCTTCTAAGCCATGTACCACAGGATCAGGGTCCGGTAGGACCGCCATCTGCTGATCCTGAGTCTCTGGTGCAGCAGCGCTAGGAATATAATATTCTCCTTCCTCTAACTCAGGCATTTCGCCTGAATCAGTGCCAGAGTCATGAGTAAACTGCCTCCTTCCTTGTGAGAGAAGAGGGGGCAGTAAAGATGCCTGACCCTGCTCCGCAGAAGCGGGCGGGACAAGGGCTTTAGTTAACCCCTGTACAGCTGTGGCTAAAGAGATTTGTTGGTCTCTTGCCTGCTCTCTGTCTTTCTGTGAGGCAGAAAGTTCAGAAGCCAAGCGTGTCATTACCTCAGTAAGCTGAGAAGCCCATACCGGTGCTACCTGAGCTGTGGATGAGGAGGGGTTAACAGCACATTTTTCACAGAAAATAACTCCATCAGCAGAAGGAGTAAACTTCCCCTTACAGCCCTTACATTTGGTGTTCCCTCCTGCCATAATGAACAGAGATATAACACCAGACACTCACACACTTCCAACAGTATGAATAAGGTTAGAAGTGAAACTGACAGGGGAGACAGCAGAGAAAGGGTTAAGAGCTGGCCAGGCCAAACTTGCCTTACAACAAAGGCACTGTAGCCTAACAACTTTAGCACAGCCCAAATCTGGCTCACCCTACTCTAACCCCCGCTGTGTACCTCACAGACTGGGTAGAGTATATGCAGGACGGTCACCGGAGTCAGGATTACTGCACAGCCTTCTCCTGCACGCTCTGCCTGAGGCGCCAAATGTCTGAAAATGGCCGCCAGCAGCGCTGCAGGGGGCTGAACTGAGGTTATGAGCCTTGCCTTGTTACCCCCCTTACTGAGGAGGGGTCCGCGCTAAGCCCCGCCTCCCGTCTGCGCTCCGGTGCCAGGGCTTCTATACATAGAAAAAAAACCCTCTGCTATCCGCCGCTTTGTTTTACTGACCTCCTCCACTAACTGGAGAGAGGTCAGAATACTCACCGCCGTCTGCTGGCCGGTCGGCGGAGCGGCTGTGGAAGCGTCGCGCTGCCGCCATTTTCTCTATGGGGCGCGCGCGCGTCTTCACAGAGACTGTGGTCTCTTCAGCCGGGGACCCGAGCGCAGTGCTTTGTAGCGGCGGCCGGGTCCCCCCGGCAGCGCCCCCTAACTAATAACAATTGCCCAGGAGCATCTAGGAAACATGCCCAGCTCCCTTGGGCACGATCTATGACTGGGGGGGGGGGGGGGGGGGGAGTAGAAGGGGAGGAGTTGGCCACACTGAATTTACAATAGAGTGCCCTAGCTCCCTGAGGTCGCCCTTCTATCCCCCACTGTCTACGCTCCAGTGACACCTAGTGGAGGAAGGAGAAAATGAAGGTATGTACACACTGTGCAATTTTGGCTTACAATTTTGACTATATAGTCAAAATTGTATAGAAACTTAGCCAAAATCTCAATGTGGCCCTATGAGGTCAGTATCTCATGGACAAATACACTGTGTGGGCAAGGCAATGTCTATGTCACTTGTAATGTATTTGGCCAGTCCAGATTGTACGGTTCTGGGGAGATCAAGGGAACACAAATCGTCAAAACCGCACCATGTGTACAGTACACAGCTTTACTTTGTTCAGTCTCTCAATATCCATGGGGGACATAGGGCTTGACGTTGGGTATAGGGCTGGACGTTAGGACCGGGAACCAAATCGTTAAAACTTTTGCCTATGGCCAGCTCAAGCTCCTCCTCCTCCCCCCCAGACTCCTCCTCCTCCAACCCAAGCAGCTCCAAGTTGAAAAGCCCAAGGATAGCAAAGAAGAGCTGGAAACACACAAGTCCAAGCACACAGAGGACATTGACACCTGAGAGACGATGGACAAATCTCAAAACCTGGTGCGTCAGGGAGGGATCCCTGAGTCCCATATGGATCTTGAGAGATCAGGTAAGAACATAAATCCCTTTATTCTTTGCTCTATAGGGGACACAGGGCTGGTGCTGGGACATAGTAAAGCAATTCCCCTAAGGTCGGGATGCTGCTGAGCTGCGCTAATAACTCCCTGCCCGAAGGCACTCATCAAAAGCAGAAAATGTGTCAAAAAGCATAAAAGTGAAGAAACATATGGACGGACAACCACATAGAAGGTCTACTGTGGCATCTCCATGGGCAACCGCAGAAGCACTTACCGATCTGGTGAAACATGCTCACAGCCCAGTCGGGACCTGAAGATCAGAAGCCGAATGGTCAAACGATGCCATCAGGAAACTGGCTGGCCAGCCCCGCATCAGATCTGTGGAATTCCTGACAGTGATTGACATAAATCCTGAGGGCCCGCACCACGTCCAAAGAGGCCTCCCTAGGAGAAGACAGAGGATCCCGGGGGGGATGGAGAATCAAGAATCCAGCACGGCATGACAGAGTTCTTAAGTCCAAAACTCTCCGAACTGACTCAACATCGAGAAGACCTTTGAAGAATCAAAAGACATGTTCCATGAAGCCACCAGAGAAACAAACAAGGGTTGCATGTGAAACACCCCCTGCAAAAAGGTGTGAACCTCAGGGAAGATTGCCAGCTTTCTTTGGAAGTGGATGGAGAGAGACGATACCTGTACCTTCAAAGAGCAAAAACCACAAACCTGCACCTGCCACAGAAAGGAGTCGCAAGAGCTTAAATATAAATAAATACCGAGCCAAAGCACCAAGAAAAGTAGCCCGCCAAACCCACTAATGCCATCAGACAGAAGACCGCTTACGGGTATTCAAATGAGTGCAAATACCATCTAAAGAGCTACCCCCGAGTTCTGGTCACTAGACGCTGATGGTTTATGTATGTGACTACCGTCGCATTGTTGGACTGCACCTGGATTAGGTGACACTGGAACAATAGTTGTGCCATGACAAAGAGCCCTGAGCTCCAGGATGGTTATCTAGAATAACACTAACAGTTTTATTGTCATTGTCATCGCAATAAAAATCGAACAACAACGAAATAACAGTATGAAGCATAGAAAGACAACAATTAACGATCTTGGTTAAAATCAATAATTGCTAAGGGAAAGAAACGGTTTCTCATACATGTAGTTCGTAGCTTAGGAAGCCTTAACCTTTTTTTTGATGGTAAAAATGAGAACATGTAATAATAAGGATGATGGGGATCAAGCATAATACTGTCTCTCTTACGCCGGCAGTTCTTAACAAAGATCTCTTCAGTGGAGGGCAGCTCACAGCCTATAATAGCAGCGGCAGAATAAATCACCCTGTCCAGTTTAATCAGGTCTTTTTTTGTGCTGTTACCAAACCATACCACAATGCAGTATGAAATAATACTTTCAATGACTCCTCTATAGAACCTAATCAGGTTTAACTGAGAAAACCCAGCCACTTTGAGCTTCCTCAGAAAAAACAGACGTTGGTGAACCTTCCTAACCATCGAGACAGTATTGGCAGACCAAGTAAGGTTTTGAGAGATAGTTACTCCCAATAGTTTAAAATCTGTAACCCTCTCTACTACTAAGTTATTGATCTGGAGGGGCATTAATTCCGTCTTCCTACCTCTCCTAAAATCAATAATAATTTATTTTGTTTTAGTCTGGTTTAATAATAAATTATTCTCAGTACTCCACCTAACTAAAACATTAACTTCTTCTCTATAGGAGCTCTCATCTCCATCATTAATAACTTACCACTGTAGTATCGTCCGCAAACTTTATAATAAAATTAGTATCCGCCTGCGGATAACAGTCGTAAGTAAAATGGGAAAATAAAAGTGGACTCAAGACGCACCCTTGTGGCGTACCCGTGCTAATTTTGATAGGTGAAGATATATATTCGCCAATTTTTATTTGTTGAGGTCTATTAATCAAGAAATCTAAAACCCAGTTGCATAGTGCCGCAGAGAACCCCAGTCTACGTGTTTGGGAGAATTGTATTGAACGCCGAACTGTAATCTATAAACAACAACCTGACGTAGGCATTGGGTTTGTCTAGATGGAATAACGAGGATGGATTACCGACAACACGGCATCCTCTGTGGATCTTTTTGATTTATAGGCGAATTGATTATTATCAAACCCTACCGGCAAAAAACGCTTCATACGTGTCAATATCAACCTCTCAAAACATGTCCTGATAAGGGGAGTCAACGCAATTGGGCGATAATCAGACTTTCTATTTTTGTTTTCTTCGGTATGGGGATCACTAGAGTAGATTTAAATGCTTCTGGGACAATACTAGTCATTAAAGACAAATTAAAAATGACGGTTACAATCATAGCTAGCTCCCCGGCACAGCCTTTCAGAACCCTCCCTGGGATACCATCCGGGCCGGCTGCTTTACTAGAATTTACCCCTAACAGACCCAACCTAACCTCATGTTCAGAAAGAACAATAACTTGGTCATCCTCTGACGGAGGAAGTTTATAAGCAATGGTTTTATTTTCCCTGTCAAACCTGGCATAGAAGTGACTTAAGTCATCTGCTAAAGATACCTCCTGCCCGACATTGCTACCTTTGTAGTTGGTGAGATACTGAATACCCCTCCACATACTTCTAGAATCATAGTCATTGCTAAACTGACATTCGATTTTATCAGAATATTCCTTTTTTGCCTTCCTTATCCCCTTTTTTAGCAAAATTCTTGCTAGTCTATACTCCGATAAATCCCCCGATCCCTTCTATGCAGCAAAGATCTCACCTCCCCATTTATCCACGGCTTATCATTTGGACGCTGTATAAAAGATTTCTGCACTGTGACATTGTCAATACACCACTTAATATATGACAACACTAGAGGTCAGCACATCCACATCCAACCCAAAATCACAAATTCCAGTCAGTAATATCCAGGCAGTCCTGTAATTCCTCCAACGCGCCGTCTGGCCAAGTACAGACCATTTTCTTTACCGCTTTAGTATGTTTAGCAACAGTTTTGTATGTGGGGGCAAAAAATAATGAAACATGGCCTGAGAGACCTATATAAGAACGCACTACTACTTTATAAGCGTCCTTAACATTACTATATAACTGGTCCAAAATATTTTCCCCACGAGTAGGAACGAATACAGGTTTATAAGGCTTGGGCAGCACACTCTTTAGATTTGCTTTGTTAGAGACGACGCTCCTGCAGTATCCACTGACTCTGGAAGGACTGCCGGCAAGTGACCACTCCCTGTGGAAAGGAGGCCATGCTGGGTATTAGTAGGGTCTCCTAAGTCACGTGCACTTCACCAGAACAGGGTTTCCCACGTAACGCTGTCCACTGCTGGGATTAGGGAACTAGAGGTATGGCGAGTGGGTGTCACACGTTCTTCAGATAAAAGCTCCTCCAGTTCATCAGACTTGGGAAACTCTACCAGGGACAACAGCTTGCAACAGTGAGCGCTTTCTTTTCTTTTTTAACTGTTTGGTGCCCAGTCCTGCCCTATACCCAGCATGAAACCCTGTGTCCCCTATGGAACAAAGAAATCTTGGACACTGCCGACATGCTGAGTATACCAACAGGCTAACTGTGGGCAGTGTTTGGTTGCTGACAAGTCATACCGCACCCTGCAAAGAGTGCCTATGCCAGGAAGGACACAGGACCGGGACGCAGCACTTTGCTACTCACTATTTAGGATGTTGCAGATGAAACTGAACTTCATAGGCAGGCAGAGAAGAGCGTTGAGTATGGGGAGGCGAATCACCGACATACAGTCCTCGTGTTTCTTATCGAACCAGTCGTAGCATTTCTGCACGCCATTCTCTATCACATCTGTCAGGGGGAGGAAGCCGTCATAACGCAGGTGTTACTTTATCAGGTATAGATGGCATTTGTGATCGTGCCTGTGGGCCCCTACCCCCCGCGTGTCGCTCATCAGCCTCCCCAGAGTTATCTATGTAACAAACTGCCTCTATCCTGTGATCAGCGGCTATGGGAAACGTGAATCCTCGCGGCCGGAGCATTATTATAAAGGGCATTCTGTCCAGCGCATCTCTATGGCAGATGGCGATTTAGTGTCTGTGATCAGCATCTTCCCGCGTTCCGAGCGTCGCACTTATGTACACGGCACGTATGACCACGGCACGTATGACCACGGACATCCCACCCACTCACATTCACAGCGCAACATGGTCTTAAAGTCAAACTTCTGCTGTGTAGTCAGCGACTTGTTCTGCTCTTCCACCGTCTTCTCCAGGTCTCGCTCCTTCCCCACGTGGTAGCCCTCAGTACTTCCCATCTCATCCTCCGTCACCTTAAACAACTTCTTTATGTGGTCACTGTTTCTCTTCAATTCCTTGGACACTTTCTAGAAGGCAGAAGGTGCGATAGCCCTATTTACTAAGAGAATCTCATTACCAACAAGTTGTCATTTGGCTCATGTGGGAAAAAGAAACAAACGACATTTACACTGTACATAGAAGCAACCCAATAGCGCTGCCAATCGCTCCAAACGGCAGTCTAGAGTGGTCAGGGAACAGGGGTAAATTACCCCAAATGGGGAGCAAATAAACTTCCTGGGGGTAATGGATGGTCGCGCTGCCGATGCACAGCCGGACATGCATATGAATCTACATACATACCCAGCTGTGTCTCAGCAGTACTGCCGCTGCGGTGCTGAGGTTCTTTGCCTGGTTATAGGCTCCTGTCAGGGTATACCCATCTGTAGTCTAGGGGAACACATTGCACACACAGCCATACATACTAATCATTATCATCAGCAATGGCTGCCAGGCTGTGCACCGTACTAGCAGGATATATCATCAGTATCTGGGGGTACAGTGTGTATTACAGTTACATGACTTCCTTCCTTTCAAATCAAGGCGGTAACATCGGCGTATCTGAATATATTTTGGGGTAAAAGGTAAAAAAGTTCCCTGACCCCTGGTCTAGAGGTTCCCATACTCCACAATTACAGATATCCACACACGAGTCTAGATGGTCAAATCAAATTGACTGGGCTACTAGTTAAGTCACCTGTGCTCAAGCATTGGATTCCCTGTACTGTAGTGGTGGAGTTTGGGTATGTCTAGTGTAGAACATTACATATGTAAATGGAAACCAATATACAGAACATGAGCCATTCCAGGAGGGACACACAATGCTCTGTCCTGGCACCTCACACTTCATGTAGCTTTCATCCTAGCACCCTGCACCCATGTACTTCCTCCTCCCTGCCTTGGGGGGGGGGGGGGGTGGTGTGTGTCTCTCTTTGATGCTTCTAGCACAGGTCTGGTCTGTATTTCAGCACTGATATACAGACCAGAGTGTGCTACAAGCACCACAGCAGGGTGTGACGCCCCAGGCAGGGAGGAGGAATTACACAGGTTTTGAAAGGTGCAGGGTGCTAGATTGGACAAGATTAATGAATAATTGCAGCCACTTGTGGTGACACCTTCCTTATCAAATAGCGATTCACTGCATAGATGGAGGTGGAAGTCCAGTGAGTAATGTGAACGAGAAGGGTCATTACACAATGGAGGGGCACGGACCCCCTCCTCTGATACCTCCCCTGCATTGCGTATCCCACCCAGACAGGAAGGAAGATGGCCAGACAGACCGATCTATGGGGGAAGCTATTTCTGTTACACACTGCAGGTGCTCCATTGGAAGACTCACAGACAGGGATTGGAGGGGACAGTCCCTGCGTCTCATAGCTAACCATGTCACTTTCCCATACATTTCCTCACCACCAGATCATCCATAATGGTTTCCAGAGGTGCCGTCATGACGTTCCACACCCGCTTGGAGTTGTTTATTTGTAGCTCAGCCATGCAGCTTAGGGACCTCAGCACCTCGCGCATGTTCTGCTCCAGGTTAGTGACTGGTCCTGGAAATGGCAGAGACGGTCTGTGAGCTGCAGAACGCTGCTACATCCCGGCCAGTCTCCTCTTCCAGGAACTTACCGGCGTAGATAGAGGCGACCACAATGACCAGCAGCAAGGTGCGGCCCTCCTCGCCCAAAGCATTTGGCACCAAGATCAGTGTGCTACATCGGAAGTAGGTGGAGGTGCCCCAGCCGAAGGCAAATACCGCTGAGGAGAGAGAGGACACGTAAAGACCAGGAGACCTTATGTAACAGTATATAGCAGAACAGGTGTCCTCATGCCTTACCCACTAGCCCATAGAAAATGGCTATCTTCTGCCTTTCGTACAGAGTCATTGGATTCACCAGCAAATAATACATTCCTGGAACAAAAGACGGCCAAGATGAGGCCTGCATGCTCTACATGAGAAACATGAACACAAGACAGTGACATATATAAATGCAGCTACAATTGATCAGGCCTACCTGACACGGACCTTCAGTCCCTATACATATACATATATATATATCTGCACTTGCAGTTTGTTTGATATCCCGACGACGCGATGAATAAAGCCACGAAACGCTGAAGTATCACACATCATTGTGTTTTTCATTGGGGAGTACCTTCACTTGCATGCTATATATTATATATATATACATATATTATGTATCTTATATAATAGCCCAGATCTGTCACTCTGTAGGTGTGTGTATAACGCTGGGCGGAGTCATAGGCTAATAGCCTATCAGAGCCTCTTTGAGCCCGCCCACACAAAGTCACAGAAATGCCAGGGAGGCACCATAGTGCTGACAGGACTCCATGCGCAGCTTCCTCCCAACCAGCAGTGCAGGCAGATAAACCATTGTGCGGACAGAAAACGGTGTCTTGATCTCCCAGAGGCCAAGACCAGGGCGCCTTAGTATGAGCCGATCCTCTAAGGAAGCTGCTGTTCAGTTTAGGGGTAGTCAGACCCTCGCAGTTTTGTGCAAGAAAAGGAGGAAAAGGGAACAGCATTTCTCACTACAATGAATAACACACAATTACATTTTAAAAATTATATTTATGTAGAATACACACAATTAATACAGTATTAAAAAATATAAATAAAAAGCTGATTAATATTGTAAAACTAAAAAACCTGTGGCTGGGGACACTTAAAATCACGCTGGCACTCCCCACCTGGAACCGCCCCCCCTCCTCCCCCATCCTGCTGCCAGGAAAAAGGGATTTTTGTAAGAACTTACCGTTCGAATCCCTTTCTCTGATATGGTCCTGGTGACACAGCTCAACACTGGGATGTAGGAGGGTCCGAAGGAGCCAGGCACCTATCCTAAAGCTTTAGAGGGTAGGCTCCTCCCCTACTGCATCCCTGGACTCTTCAGTTCAACTTTCAAAGCCACTGGAATACATTAACTCAGTACAAACACCTGCACATTATCTGCACATTTTATAACAGAAACTGTTAACTTTTAACCATTTTAACATGAACATCATGAAATTCTGGCATACTTACTGAGCGTAAGGGAGGGATCGCTGTGTCACCAGGACCATATCAGAGAAAGGGATTCGAACGGTAAGTTCTTACAAAAATCCCTTTTTCTCTTTCAATGGTCCTGGTGACACAGCTCAACACTGGGACGTTCCAGAGCCGGTCCTTTGGGAGGGTACGCTCAGGTCTGCAGCTCTCAGCACTGCTCGCCCGAATGATGCGTCCTCCGACGCGAACTCATGGAATCTATAGAATTTGGCAAATGTGTGAACAGATGACCAAGTGGCAGCTCTGCAAACCTGCTCTGCTGTGGCCCCATGTCGAACCGCCCAAGAGGTGGCAACTGACCTGGTGGTATGCGCATTTATTTTGGCCGGTACTGGTCTACCCACTTTGGTGTAAGCAAAGGCTATCATAGACCGCAACCACCTAGCAATAGTCTGCTTAGATGCAGGCCAACCAATTTTGTGTACGTCATACAATACCAACAATGTGTCAGTCTTCCTGACACTCTTCACTCTGTCCACATATATGCGTAAGGCACGCACAACATCCAAAGTTCTCAATTTGTCCCTTTTCTTAGAACCCTCTGGGGGTTGAAACACAGGTAGAACAATCTCCTGATTTAAATGGAAGGTAGATACCACCTTCGGTAAAAACTGAGGCACTGTTCTTAAAACAGCCCTGTCATCATGAAAAATTAAGAAGGGAGATTTACATGATAAAGCTCCCAACTCTGAAACTCTTTTAGCAGATGCTACTGCTAACAAAAACACTAGCTTCCACGTAAGAAACTTAAAGTCAGCCGACCTTAAAGGTTCAAAAGGTGCCTTTTGAAGGCATTCCAAAACCAGTGATAGATCCCAAGGTGCTACTGGTTGCTTGTATGGAGGCTTCAACCTGGATACTCCTTGTAAAAAAGTTTGAATTTCCGGCAAAATGGCTATCTTTTTCTGGAAATAGATGGACAAAGCCGAGATCTGCACCTTCAGTGACTGAAGGCTTAGGCCCGATGAAAAACCATCTTGTAAGAATTCCATCATTCTTGATAGCTTAAAATGAGATGTATGAGCCTTTCTTCTCTCACACCATCGAATGTAAGTCTTCCAGACTCTATAATAATTTGCCGAAGATACAGCTTTTCTGGCCTTTATCATCGTCTGTACTACTGCGTCAGAAAACCCTTTTCTTTTTAAAATGATGGTTTCAATAGCCAGGCCGTCAAAATCAATCGATCTGAATCCAGGTGATTGAATGGGCCTTGTCTTAGAAGGTCTGGTCTCAGAGGTAGACGCCATGAGTCCACAGACAACCTCTGAAGCCTCGAGTACCAGGATCTCCTTGGCCAATCTGGGGCCACTAAGATCACTGGAACCTTCTGCCCTTGTATTTTCTTCAGAAGTCTCGGTAACATTGGTACAGGTGGGAATGCATAAAGGAGATCTCCCTGCCAGTGACTAGTCATGGCATCCACTGCCTCCGCTAGTGGATCCCTTGTTCTGGCATAGAACCTGGGCACTTGACGGTTGATCCTGGATGCCATCAGGTCCACATCCGGAGTTCCCCACCTCGAAGTGATTTGGTGAAACACCTGAGGGTGTAAGCTCCATTCCCCTTCCTTGAGCTCCTCCCTGCTCAGGAAGTCGGCTTCTATATTCTCTATCCCCGGGATGAATATAGCCGATACAGCTGGAACATTCTGTTCCGCCCATAGGAAGATTCTGGACACCTCCCACATGGCCAATCTGCTGCGTGTACCTCCCTGGTGATTCAGATACGCCACAGCTGTGGCATTGTCGGTCTGAATCCTCAAAGGGAGGTTCTGTAACCTGTCTCCCGCCAAGGAAATCACTTTCCAGACAGCTCTCAGCTCCAAGATGTTGATTGGTAACGCTGATTCCTCTGCCGTCCACAGGCCCTGAAGCCTGAGATCCAGGACTACTGCCCCCCAGCCCCTGAGACTGGCGTCGGTAGTTACTATCAACCAGTCCCAGGTCTGTAATGACCGACCCCACTGAAGGGAATCTATTTCTGTCCACCACTTCAAGGATTCTCGGGTGTCCGAAGACAGCACTATCATCTCGAATTTCATGGTCAAAGTGTTTCCTGACCAGGCTGACAAGATGTTCCATTGGAACCTCCGAGAGTGGAACCTGGCAAATTGAAGCGTCTCGAATGACGCCACCATCTTCCCCAGGAGCTTGAGGCACCTCCATACTGAAATGCTCTGAGCCCTGAGAATCTCCTGGACTAGGGTGACCAGATCCCTGGCCTTTACCTCCGTGAGGAATACCCGATGAAGATGGGTGTCTAGTATGACTCCCAGGAATTGGAGCCTTTGCGACGGTACCAACTGAGATTTTTGCAAATTTAAAATCCAGCCGTGAGCCTGCAAAAAACTGATGGCCTCTGCCAAGTGACTCTGCAGCATGACTGCTGACTCTGCTTTGAACAGGAGATCGTCCAAATAGGGTATGACTGTGATTCCCCTGAGCCTCAGCACCGCCGCCATTACTGACATTATCTTTGTGAATACCCTTGGCGCGGTTGCTAGCCCAAAGGGTAACGCCCGGAATTGTAAATGCAGGTCTCCTATGGCAAACCTCAATAAGGTCTGATGCTCCGGGTGTATAGGAACGTGCAAATATGCGTCCTGGACATCCATGGACGCCAAAAATTCTCCCTGGTCCAGACTCAGGAGTACTGACCGTAGGGACTCCATTTTGAAATGGTCTACCCATAAATGAACATTTAGGGATTTCAAATTTAGTATTGGTCTGAAAGACCCGTCTGGTTTGGGCACCAGGAACAGCGTGGAGTAAAAGCCTTTCTTCCACTCTGCCCTGGGGACTGGTGTAACCACCCCTTTCTCCAAAAGGGAGTGAGCTGCTCTCACAAGAGCTGTACGAAGCCGTGCCTCCTTTGGTAAGGATGTGGGGATGAACCTCTTCGGAGGCGGCCCTCTGTAAGGGATTTTGTAACCCTGTGTTATAATATCTAACACCCAGGCATCCTGGCCTAAAGCAGTCCAAGCGTCCCTGAAGAGTGTGAGACGCCCCCCCACTTTTGTCACTGTCGGGCGAAGCCCCTGACAGTCATGCAGAGGATTTATCCTCTCCCTTTGTGGCTGGCTTCTTGTGAAAAGAGCCAAATTTTGACTTCTGTGTCTTGCCTCTAGAGGACTGAAACCTTCCCCTGAAAGACTGTCCTCGAAAGGACGCACCACCTCTAGGGGAGGGCCGAAAGGACGGCTTAAAAGCAGAAAATCTTGACATCTGCTTTGCTGAGGAGGCCGGCAGGAATGTACTTTTGCCGCCCGTGGCCTGTTTTATAATCTCCTCTAGCTCGGTACCAAAGAGTACCTTTCCTTTGAAGGCTAATGTTTCCAGAGCCTTCTTGGACTCATTGTCTGCTTCCCAGGCTTTAAGCCAAAGCACTCTCCTGGCATTAATGGAGACTGTGGACACTCTGGTAGCCATTTTAATAGCTTCCTCCTCTGCTTCCACTGCATATTCTGCTGCTGCCTTAATCTTTTCTGCAAGCAGTAATGCACCAGGGTCAGCCTGCAGCACGGTGCATAATTCACCAGCCCACTCTATCATGGCCTTAGAGACCCAGGCTGAAGCAATAAGGGGCCGTAAGGTAAACCCCACCCCTTCAAAGATAGCTTTGAGGTTTCCCTCCAGCTTTTTATCCACAGAATCTTTGAAAGCTGCACCGCCCTGTACTGGTAATACAGTAGCCTTGGACAAACGTGCCACTGAAGCATCCACCACTGGGACCTTTTCCCAGAGCTCCGCATGAGACTCTGGCATGGGGTACAGACTAAGGAATCGCTTAGGCATCTGAAGCCTCTTATCAGGAGTTTTCCAAGCTCCTTCTAATAATTCCTGTAACCCCTCATCTGAAGGAAAAGTAACAGCCTCCTTCCGCTGTCGCTTAAAAACACCCTTAACAGGAGTCTTATCCTCCACAGTCAGCTTTAAAGCCTGCTTCACAGCTACAATGAGATCCTCTATACCAGCAGCAGAGTTCTCTTCCAAATCATCACCCTGATCCCAGGGGATGTCAGTATACTCTCCTTCCTCTTCATCTACCACAGTAGTTAAAGCATAAGACCTTCTAGGGGTCCCTGCCACATCATCCATTTTGTCCAGCATTTCACTGAACCTGTTAATCCCTTTTGCAGTATCCTGCATCACCTGAATCAGTGCAGGATCTGCCTGGGTAAGAGGCAAGGAGCCAGACGACTGCTGAGATGATGGCATAGGTCTCTGTGATTCTACCAGCCCATCACTCTGCCTGTCCAAAAGCTGCACCAAAGCGTTTACTGACCTGCCTAGGGCCCTGGCCCACGCAGGTTCCATATGCTCTGCCCTATGGGGATCGCTGCCCATGGGTCTCACATCAGCGCAAGTAATACATAAGCCCCCCTTGGCCATCTGCTCAGGGACAAACTTTTGTGTGCAAACATTGCACGCGCTCAGTGCATTAAGGGCTCCCTCCCCCAAAACCACAGCCTGATGCTCAGACATGATGCAAGTGATAATTGTATATCTATCAGTATACACAGTGCAAACAATTGTACAAGCGCTTATACAAAGTCAATGCACCCAGTCACTTAGCTGTCTGTAGGTTTCTCTGCGGGGAAGCGATGCCCAGGAAATCCAAGTCACTCTGCCAGGATCAATTCGCCAGCTCAGCTCCGCTGCAAGCGTTCTGAAAGGCGCCAAAGTCAGAGTGAAGGAAGAGACCAAAGTCCCTGCTGCTGCGGGGTCCGTGACCTTTTGGCGCCAACCACCCCCAGCTAGCCGCTCCTTAGGTAGGATTTCCTTGTTCCAGTGTCTCCCCCTCAAATGGGGACCACTTGGAACATGCCTGTCACAGCGCTGCTGTCCTCTCAGTCAGGAGCTCAGCGTGTAAGCTCCGCATAAAATGGCCGCCGCCATCACGGAGCGCCTGTCCCCCATGATCCCCACCTAACTGTGGAGCCGGTTTCAGGCAGCTCCGGAGCCCAGGCAGCCTCTTAATAGAGGCTATGAGCGCAGCACAGGGAGACCAGACAGCGTCTACCCTGTGCACAGATAGCTGACAGGACGCGCTTCTGTCAGCTCCTGCTGCGCTAGCAGTGTGAGGATTCACTATGAAAATCCTCACACTGTGCCTACCTAGCTAGGGTAATAGTTAATAAAATAATAAAAATCCCCTAACTACTCTAATTCTTCGGCTGCTCCTGCAGCCCTTTAGAATAGCACCCACTCCAGTGGGCACCTAACACGAACTGAAGAGTCCAGGGATGCAGTAGGGGAGGAGCCTACCCTCTAAAGCTTTAGGATAGGTGCCTGGCTCCTTCGGACCCTCCTACATCCCAGTGTTGAGCTGTGTCACCAGGACCATTGAAAGAGAAACATAATATGGCTTTTCTACAGAGAGCCAGCACTGCTGCCCCATCACTCCAATCCCCCCTACACTGAGCAAGTCCCCGCCGGGAACTGGCCGTCCACGTCCAGAACCGCCCACCCCGCCACCACTGAACAGCTGACCCGGGCGGGTAGGTCGTGGAGCAAATCCCCACCCAGAACCGCTTTCAACATCCTGCAGCCAGGAAACATAATATGGCTTTTCTACAGAGAGCCAGTGCTGCTGCGACGTCACACCAATCCCCCTACCCTGAGCAAGTCCCCGCCCGGTACCGGCTGTCCCCGTCCAGAACCGCCCACCCCACCCCCGTCTACCGCCAAACAGCTAACCCGGCCAGGTATGTCGCAGACCAAATCCCCACCCAGAACCGGCCGTCCCCGCCCACAACCGCCCGCCCCGCCTACCGAGCGGGTATTTGTGCGTGTCTCCGTACCTGCTCCCCCACCCTCTCAGCAGCAATGAAGGCAGTAACCATAGAGACTCACAAGCCGTTGTAGGCATTAATGTCTATTCTAATCTTATGTGTTTTAAGCATTGCTAATTCTATTTCTAAGCTGCACAGTGGACTTGCAGCCAGGGCTGTGGAGTCGGAGTTGGAGGCAATTTCGAGTACCTGGAGTCGGGGTCGGCAAACAATGCACCGACTCCGAAAATTATAATTAATGACTTCTCTACTGTAAGAATAAAGACCAATGCATGCAGTACCTCACGTAACCGCAAAACGAACACGTTAACCCCTTCATGACAGAGCCAGTTTGTGCCTTCATGACATGTCTCACTTAAGTGGGGATAACTTTTTTTTGCTTTTACTTATCCCAGTGATTTTGAGATTGTTTTCTCGTGACACATTGTACTTCAAGTTAGTGGTAAATTTTGGTCGATACAGTCTGTGTTTTTTTGTGAAAAATACCAAAATATCGTGAAAAAATGGAAAATTTAGCAATATGCAAAATGTTAAATTTTCTGCTTGTGAGACAAATAATCATACCACTCAAAATAGTTAATAACTAACATAGACCATATGTCTACTTTATGTTGCCATCATTATTTCAACCCCCTTTTCATTTTTTTGGACACTAGGAGGCTTCAAATATGACTAGCAAATTCTCAAATTTTCAAGAAAATTTCAAACACTGATTTTTTTAGGGACCAGTTCAGTTCTGATGTGACTTTGAGGGACTTGTATGTGAGACACCCCCATAAATGATGCCATTTCAAAAACTGCACCCCTCACAGTATTCAAAACAGCATTTTGGAAGTTTGTTAACCCTTTAGGTGTTTCACAGGAATTAAAACAAAGTGTAGGTGAAATTTCAAAATTTCTTTTTTTTTTGCAGAGTTTCAATTTTAATACATTTTTCGAACAAATACAGTAGATTTTACTAGAGAAATGTGACTAAAAATTGATTCCCCCAATTCTTGTGTTTTCAAAAATATCCTATATGTGGCCCTAGTGTGCACGTTGACCAAACCACAGGCTTCATAATAGAAGGAGCACCTACTTGATTTTGGAGCCTCCTTTTTATGAGATTTTTTTTTAGGCACCATGTAGGTTTCTAGGCACCATAAGTGCTAAAAGTTAGGAACCTTCCCCACAAGTCACCCCATTTTGCAATCTACACCCCTCAGGGAATTCATCTAGGGGTATAGTGTACATTTCAAACCCCCAGGGGTTTCACCAATTTTGGTACAACTGGGATGTGAAAATGGAAAATTACATTTTTTTACACAAACATGCAGTTCTGGCTCAAAATTTTTCATTTTCACAAGGAATGAAGGAGACAAAGCACCCCAAAATATGTGCCCCAATTTCTCCCGAGTACGGCAATGCCTCACATGTGACCAAAAAATACCAGTGGGGCGCATAGCAGGACTCAGAAGGGAAGGAGTGATTTTTGGATTTGGCAGCACAGATTTTGGTGGAATGAATGGTGGGTGCCATGTTGCATTAGCAAGACTCCCAAAGCACCAATACAGTGGAACCCCCCCACAAGTCACCCCATTTTGCAAAGTACACCCCTCAGGGAATTCATCTAGGGGTATAGTGTACATTTCAAACCCCCAGGGGTTTCACCAATTTTGGTACAACTGGGATGTGAAAATGGAAAATTAAATTTTTTTACACAAACATGCAGTTCTGGCTCAAAATTTTTCATTTTCACAAGGAATGAAGGAGACAAAGCACCCCAAAATCTGTGCCCCAATTTCTCCCGAGTACGGCAATGCCTCACATGTGACCAAAAAATACCAGTGGGGCGCATGGCAGGACTCAGAAGGGAAGGAGTGATTTTTGGATTTGGCAGCACAGATTTTGGTGGAATGAATGGTGGGTGCCATGTTGCATTAGCAAGACTCCCAAAGCACCAATACAGTGGAACCCCCCCACAAGTCACCCCATTTTGCAAAGTACACCCCTCAGGGAATTCATCTAGGGGTATAGTGTACATTTCAAACCCCCAGGGGTTTCACCAATTTTGGTACAACTGGGATGTGAAAATGGAAAATTACATTTTTTTACACAAACATGCAGTTCTGGCTCAAAATTTTTCATTTTCACAAGGAATGAAGGAGACAAAGCACCCCAAAATCTGTGCCCCAATTTCTCCAGAGTACGGCAATGCCTCACATGTGACCAAAAAATACCAGTGGGGCGCATGGCAGGACTCAGAAGGGAAGGAGTGATTTTTGGATTTGGCAGCACAGATTTTGGTGGAATGAATGGTGGGTGCCATGTTGCATTAGCAAGACTCCCAAAGCACCAATACAGTGGAACCCCCCCACAAGTCACCCCATTTTGCAAAGTACACCCCTCAGGGAATTCATCTAGGGGTATAGTGTACATTTCAAACCCCCAGGGGTTTCACCAATTTTGATACAACTGGGCAGTGAAAATGAAAAATTACATTTTTTTACACAAAAATGCAGTTCTGGCTCAAAATTTTTCATTTTCACAAGGAATGAAGGAGACAAAGCACCCCAAAATCTGTGCCCCAATTTCTCCCGAGTACGGCAATGCCTCACATGTGACCAAAAAATACCAGTTGGGCGCATGGCAGGACTCAGAAGGGAAGGAGTGATTTTTGGATTTGGCAGCACAGATTTTGGTGGAATGAATGGTGGGTGCCATGTTGCATTAGCAAGACTCCCAAAGCACCAATACAGTGGAACCCCCCCACAAGTCACCCCATTTTGCAAAGTACACCCCTCAGGGAATTCATCTAGGGGTATAGTGTACATTTCAAACCCCCAGGGGTTTCACCAATTTTGATACAACTGGGCAGTGAAAATGAAAAATTACATTTTTTTACACAAAAATGCAGTTCTGGCTCAAAATTTTTCATTTTCACAAGGAATGAAGGAGACAAAGCACCCCAAAATCTGTGCCCCAATTTCTCCCGAGTACGGCAATGCCTCACATGTGACCAAAAAATACCAGTTGGGCGCATGGCAGGACTCAGAAGGGAAGGAGTGATTTTTGGATTTGGCAGCACAGATTTTGGTGGAATGAATGGTGGGTGCCATGTTGCATTAGCAAGACTCCCAAAGCACCAATAGAGTGGAACCCCCCCACAAGTCACCCCATTTTGCAAAGTACACCCCTCAGGGAATTCATCTAGGGGTATAGTGTACATTTCAAACCCCCAGGGGTTTCACCAATTTTGATACAACTGGGCAGTGAAAATGAAAAATTACATTTTTTTACACAAAAATGCAGTTCTGGCTCAAAATTTTTCATTTTCACAAGGAATGAAGGAGACAAAGCACCCCAAAATCTGTGCCCCAATTTCTCCCGAGTACGGCAATGCCTCACATGTGACCAAAAAATACCAGTTGGGCGCATGGCAGGACTCAGAAGGGAAGGAGTGATTTTTGGATTTGGCAGCACAGATTTTGGTGGAATGAATGGTGGGTGCTATGTTGCATTACCAATACAGTGGAACCCCCCCACAAGTGACCCCATTTTGCAAACTACACCCCTCAGGGAATTCATCTAGGGGTATAGTGTACATTTCAAACCCCCAGGGGTTTCACCAATTTTGGTACAACTGGGCTGTGAAAATGAAAAATTACATTTTTTTACACAAAAATGCAGTTCTGGCTCAAAATTTTTCATTTTCACAAGGAATGAAGGAGACAAAGCACCCCAAAATCTGTGCCCCAATTTCTCCCGAGTACGGCAATGCCTCACATGTGACCAAAAAATACCAGTTGGGCGCATGGCAGGACTCAGAAGGGAAGGAGTGATTTTTGGATTTGGCAGCACAGATTTTGGTGGAATGAATGGTGGGTGCTATGTTGCATTACCAATACAGTGGAACCCCCCCACAAGTGACCCCATTTTGCAAACTACACCCCTCAGGGAATTCATCTAGGGGTATAGTGTACATTTCAAACCCCCAGGGGTTTCACCAATTTTGGTACAACTGGGCTGTGAAAATGAAAAATTACATTTTTTTACACAAAAATGTACTTCTGGCTCAAAATTTTTCATTTTCACAAGGAATGAAGGAGACAAAGCACCCCAAAATCTGTGCCCCCATTTCTCCAGAGTACGGCAATGCCTCACATGTGACCAAAAAATACCAGTTGGGTGCATGGCAGGACTCAGAAGGGAAGGAGTGATTTTTGGATTTTGCAGCTCAGATTCTGGTGGAATGAATGGTGGGTGCTATGTGGCATTAGCAAGACCCCCGATGCACGGTGAAATGATGAACCTAATAATCCATCGATGTGTGGTATATTTTGAAACACTCCTTTATACATAGGCCGGGTTTGTCGGGGCAAGTTTCACAGTGGAAAATAGTTTCCTTTCTTATTCCCTTTTTATAGCAAACTTTGCACCTTTTTTGTGTCCTGCCCTTTCTTGCAGTGGAGGGGATTTCGTTGGGAAAATGCTGCCCTGGTACAATACGGGGGCCAGTACTAGAAGTACTGGGGCCCTCTGCCTGCTGGTTCCCAAATATTAGGCCCTTTATGACTTCCTCTTGAAAGTGCATAAATGTCCCCCTCTGGCCGGTAGAACGGAATAGCACGTAAGCGTTATACAGTGCCATCTGGATGATATACACGGCCAGCTTCTTGTACCAGATATTTGTTTTCCGCAGGGCACTGTACGGCTTCAGTACCTGATCTGAAAGATCCACTCCGCCCATGTACTTATTGTAATCTAGGATACAATTTGGTTTTGAGGTGTGGGTACTGGTACCTCGTACAGGGATGGAGGTGGTACTGTCTCCATGAATTGTTGTCAGTATAAGGACATCCCTCTTGTCCTTATATTTGACCAACAACATATTTTCGGTGCATATTCCCCTGCTTTCACCCCTTCTCATTACTTGGGCAATGTGCGTTTTGGGGAGGCCTCTTTGGTTCTTGCGCACAGTACCGCAAGCTGCTGTACCTCTTGAACCAAGGGCCTTAAACAGGGGGATGCTGGTGTAAAAGTTATCCACATAGAGGTGATAACCCTTATCCAGGAAGGGGTGCATTAAATCCCAGACAATTTTGCCACTAACACCTACGAGGGAGGGGGGGCATTCTGGCGGTTCAATTCTTGAATCCTTCCCTTCATATACCCTAAACTTGTGGGTGTACCCTGTGGTGCTTTCACACAGCTTATACATTTTTATGCCATACCTTGCCCTCTTACTGGGAAGGTACTGGCGGAATTTAACCCTTCCTTTAAAATGTATAAGGGACTCGTCAATACAAATACATTTTTCAGGGATGTATAGCTCTGCAAATTTGGCACTGAAATGATCAATGACCGGCCTGACTTTGAATAGCCGGTCAAAGGTGGGATCATCTCTGGGTGGGCACTGTGCATTATCGGTGTAATGTATAAATTTATGGATTGCCTCAAAACGAGTCCGAGTCATGGCCATACGGTAAAATGGGGTGCTGTACAGAACATCTGTACTCCAATATTGCCTAATTTGTGGCTTTTTTACTATGCCCATATGAAACACCAGACCCCAAAACGTCATCATCTCTACTGCATCTACAGGGGTCCACCTAGCAAATGATGACGTGGGGTTTTGAGCAATAAACTGCTGGGCATATAAATTAGTTTGGTCCACCATTAAATTTATAAAATCATCAGAGAAAAATAATTTGAAAAAGTCAATTTCTCTGAGACCTGTGGAATCAAATTGGATTCCTGGCATGGCCAAAAACTCAGGAACCTGGGGCTCAAAATTGTCTGGTGGTGGGGTCCATACGAGATCAATTATTGGGGGGGGGGGGTCTCAGCTGCTCTACGGGGGCGTCTTTGAGGGGGTCCCTCATCACCAGAGGAGGAAGAGGAGCTTAAGACGAATCCTTCAAATTCCCCGCTTGCCTCACTGGCTGTGTCAGAATCAGAGGCAAGCATGGCATATGCCTCCTCCACTGAATACATTCTTCTGGATGACTGGGATGACATTTGGGATGACATTTGGGATGACATTTTTATTTTTGTGTTACTGGTAGTGAAATGTTTCAACACGTGTATAGTGTAGGGGGGGGTACAAACTTTATTTCAACCCGGGGGGTATGTAGTGTGTTGTGTGTATGTAGTGCAGAACAAAAAAAATACTTTATACAAAAAATAAAAAATGAAGGGGTTAAAAAAAAAAAAAAATTGAAGGGGTTAAAAAAAATAAAAATTGAAGGGGTTAAAAAAACAAAAAAAAAGGTCCTGCGCCAAAAATTGAGCACAGATGTTGGTCAGTAACGTCTGTCACTGAACAGCGCTCAAAGGCAACAGGAATTTGATCAAAAAAAAAAAAAAATAGATCAACCCTGTGCCGAAAAAGCTGATCAGTGATGTACGTCACTGATCAGCGCACAGTGGCCACAGGACACCCACAAAATCACAGTGTGTGTAAAAAAAAAATTAAAAAAAGACCACACAGCACCCACAAAAAAAAAAAAAAAGGTGATCAGTGATGCGACACTGATTACCAGTGAGGGGCAGCAGGTGCACAACCTTTGGTGCAACTGGCAGCAACTGACAGGTATATATAAAAAAAAAAAAACCTCTGCACCCCCAAAAAGTTGCTGATCACCTCAGATATAGTGATCAGCACAAAAGGCGGGGGTAGCAGACACAAAATATACACTCTCTATCACTCTCTGTCACTATCTCTCTCTATCTCTCACTATCTCTCACTATCTATCACTATCTATCACTATCTATCACTATCTATAACACTGCAGCAGCAGCACTGACAGTTATATGTATAAAAAAAAACCTGCACCCCCAAAAAGGGGGGGTAGCAGACACAAAATATACACTCTCTATCACTCTCTGTCACTATCTCTCTCTATCTCTCACTATCTATCACTATCTATCACTATGACACTGCAGCAGCAGCACTGACAGTTATATATATAAAAAAAAAACCTGCACCCCCAAAAAAGGGGGGGTAGCAGACACAAATCTCTCTATCTCTCACTATCTATTACTATCTATCACTATCTCTCACTATCTATCACTATCTATCACTATGACACTGCAGCAGCAGCGACAGTTATTTATATATAAAAAGGGGGGGTAGCAGACACAAAATATAGCTCTCTCTGTCACTATATCTCTATCTCTCTCTATCTCTATCTCTCTATCACACTGCAGCAGCAGCAGGAAGTCTCAGGAAGTCAGATCCAGGAAGCGTCCAGCACGCTACAAGCAGTGATCAAGTGATCAGGTAAGGTATTTGCAAGGATCAGGTAAGTATTAGCAAGGATCAGGTCAGTATCACGGCAGATAGGCACGGTGACCGCTCTGCACGCTACTCCAGACCGGAATGGCGTCTGCAGCGCAGTCACCGTTAGTTTAAATGTCGCGCCTTGGCTGTGATTGGTCCGTGGGTCCCACGGACCAATCACAGCCTTGGGGGCAGGTGGGGTGAGGGTGGGGTGAGGTGTCATCGTCACCGATGACCCCCTCATGCCCCCTGACGCCCGGCGGTGATTGACACCTGTGTTACCAAGCGTCTGATTCGCTGGTAACACAGGAAAACGCTGTGAATGGCTGTTCACACTGAACAGCCAATCACAGCGATCGCCGACGGGGGGGCGACATCGCAGCCCCCCCTGGGCATGCAGGGACATGTCTGCTGTCAGGGACAGCAGACATCGTCCCTCTGTCACTGCGTCTCGAGACGCAGTGACAGTTTAAAGTCATGACGTATATATACGTCATGTGTCGGGAAGTACTTCCCGGCCATGACGTATATATACGTCAAATGTCGTGAAGGGGTTAAGTGACCGTGAAAAAGCTTTTCATGTGCTTCACTATATGGCACGCAACGCACAATTCGGAGCACCAATACTTATAAATGTATTCTCCCTTGTAGTTTACAACTTATTTCCAACGTTCAATAAGGTTTTCAATGCCTCGTTGGTAGAAATCACCTGGTGTAGACTCGAAAAATTCATTCAACCAAGCTCTCCCACCATACGCACAACATCTTTTTACGCGGATGAAGATCTTGTTTCATGCGCGGGGTCGTTTGTTTACCTTGGCTAAGCCATTCCTTACGCTGGTTCATATTGATGTACAGGCACCATTTTTCGTCGCCAGTAACGATTCGGTAAAGAAATCTTTCCTTGTGTCCGTGAATTGAACAGTGACGAGCAAGCAAACCAGCGGAGATTGTGGCTCGTTGATTTTTGTTGTCGTCACAAAGCATGCGGAACTCATGCTCCACACTTCTGAACCTTTCCTATTGTTTTTGTTCCCAAAACAACAAAATAATGTGGTTTTTATCTTTGAACTGGTAAAGTTCCTGTTCCTGATGTTTATGCCTACTGCTACTATCCAGCCATTTAATTAATTAATAAAAAAATTAACAAAACTTTGTTTTCATTGTGTTTGTCCTTTGCTTAAACCAGGCATGTCCAACGTTGGCCCTCCAGATGTTGTGAAACTACACATCCCAGCATGTTTTGCCACAGTTTTCCTATTAGAGAATGCTAAAACTATTGCAAAGCATGCTGGGATGTGTAGTTTCAAAACATCTGGAGGGCCAACGTTGGACATGCCTGGCTTAAACTGTTCAATACAGTAGACGGTTGGCTTCCCAGCCTCTAGTTTCTGTAGTAATAATATGTATGTTGCCTTTCTTTCCTTCAAGGAATGTATCAAATACATTTGCATATTAATACAGAGGAGTCGAGGAGTCGGCATCAGAAGTACGAGGCGTCGGAGTCGGAACATTTATCTACCGACTCCATAGCCCTGCTTGCAGCCTATGGAACATATCATACATTTACTTTGCAGTGTGCCTTGAGAATTGTACACTATGGGACAGAACACAAAATTTGATGTGCTGTAGTGTTAATAAGTATAATGCGCAACACTGTTCTTTTGGATGTATAGTGCACAGCAGTTTCCTGTATGTGCAGGATTTCTGTACTTACCGTAAATTCCTTTTCTCCTTCCTCCACTAGGTGTCACTGGAGTGTAGACAGTGGGGATAGTATTGCGACCACAGGGAATATATATGCAAATTCAGTGTGGCCAACTCCTCCCCTTCTACTCGCCCTTCTAGCAGTCCCAAGGATCGTGCCCAGAGGGAGCTGGAAGATGGAAACACACTTCCGAAGAGGAGGTAAGTAGGTAAGTACTCTTTTAAACCAACACACATACAGATATGGAAACAGAGTGAAACAGTGATGAAAGAAACACAACCACTGAACAACAGTTAACCACACAAGAACATGTTAGCAGGAAGAAACCCCAAATAAAGACTAGACGGGTAATTTCCTAACAATATCGGCAACAGCGCCGAGGAGGGCGTCCAGTGACACCTGTGGACTCGGAGAAAGGGATTTACGGTAAGTACAGAAATACTGTTTTCTCCTTCCTCCACTAGGTGTCACTGGAGCGTAGACAGTGGGGACGTCCCAGAGCTCCCAACACAGGTGATAAGGCGCTGAGAACTCCCGGGAACTGCTCAACCAAACTGAGAGGCCGATGAAGCAAACGTGACGAATCTATAGAACCTGACAAAGGTTCGCCGACCTGACCTCGTAGCAGCTCTGCAGAGCTGGTGAATGGAGACCCCTCGAGCAGCCACCCAAGAGGGTCCTACTGAGAGCGTAGAATGAGCCGAAATGGAAGTGGGAGGCGGTTGAGCCGCTGCCACATCTGCTTGTCTGATAGTCAGACATATCCATCTCGCCAACGTCTGTTTAGACGCAGGTCATCCACGACGGATTGGGTCATAAGTGACAAAAAGACAGTCTGATTTTCTGATTGAGGATGTTCCAGCGACATAAATCTTCAAGGCCCTCACTACGTCCAAAGATCCTGCCTGCGGATCCTCAGTGAACGCAGGAACTACAATAGACTGGTTAAGGTGGAAGGAAGATACCACTTTTGGAAGGAAAGATAAAGATGTTCGGAGCTCAGCTCTATCCGCATGGAATACCAAAAAAGGAGAGCTCCCAGTTCCAATACCCTTCTGGCTGAGGCAAAAGCTAGTAAAAGAACCGTCTTCCAGGTTAGGTATCTGAGATCTACATCTTCCAGAGGTTCAAAAACCGAGGAACAAATATAATCTAGGACCAAGTCTAAGTCCCATGGAGACGTAGGTCGTTGAACAGGGGGCTGCAATCGTAGAACTCCCTGAAAGCAAGTTTTTACCTCTGATAGTAGGGCTAACAGTATTTAGAAAAAGACGGATAAAGCGGAAACCTGTACCTTCAGGGATCCTAAATGCAAACCTGCAGACAGTCCAGTCTGAAGGAATAAAAGAAGTCTGGCCTTTTTTGAACACTGTTGTGGAGACCCCATGGTTTTCACACCAGGCCACATACGATCTCCAAATACGGTGGTAATGCTTTGACGTAACCTCCTTTCTTGCACTCATCATGGTCGGGATTACCGTCCTTGGAATCCCTGCTTGTCTTAAAATGGACTTCTCAGTAGCCACGCCATTAAATGAAGCCGCTTTAAGTCTGGGAAGACTATAGGGCTTTGACTGAGTAGATCTTATTGTAATGGGAGAGGCCACGACTCGTCCACCAGCAGAGTTGTGAGGTTGGTGTACCAAGCTCGACGAGGCCAGTCCGGAGCGATTAGGAGAGCCAACACCTTCTCCCTCCTTATGCGTTGCTGAATCTTGGGAATCAACCGAAATGGGAACAGGTAAACAAAATTGAACAGCCAGGGGCCGTCAGGGCATCTACTCCCTCCGCTGCTGGGTCTTGAGTCCGTGCGAAGTACAACGGAAGCTGATGGTTGAGACGCGATGCCATTAGTTCGACTTTAGGACAACCCCATGTTCGAACCAGCCGCTGAAACATCTGAGGATGAAGGCACCACTCTCACTGATGAACATCCTGCCGACTCAAGTAGTCGGCCTCCCAATTCTCCACTCCTGGAATGAAGATTGCCGAGATGGCCATCGCGTGGTCCTGAGCCCACAACAGGATTTGGCTCACCTCCTTCATGGCTGCATGACTCCTTGTGCTGCTCTATTTGTTTATATAGGCAACAGCCGTGGCGTTGTCTTAGTCAACCCTGAAGGAGATGTTGTGCTTGGAGGAGAGCATAGTATACCGCTCTGAGTTCCAGGACATTTATATGCAGGCGAGATTCCTGACAAGTCCAACGGCCCTGAAATTGATGGTCCAGGGTTAGTGATCCCCATCCTCGGAGACTTGCATCCGTTGTGATGATTGTCCAATTTCAAAGAGCGAAACGTTTTCCCTCCCTGAGATTGGCTGAGTGGAGCCACCATGAAAGGGAGAGTCTCGTTCTCGGGGACAGGGTCACCAGACGTTGTAGGTGTAGGTGCGATCCCGACCATTGTCTCAAAAGATTGAATTGAAATGGTCTTGACAGGAAGCGGCCATACGGGATTGCTTCGAAAGAGGCTGTCATCTTCCCCAGCAGACGCGTACAGGGAAGCACCGAAACCTTCCTGTGTTGTAATACCAGACAAATCAACTCCTGAAGCGATCTGATCTCGTCTTCCGGTAGGAAGACCTTCAGTTGTATAGTGTCTAGAATCATTCCCAAAAACTGCAGTCTCACGATGGTTGCAGTTGGGACTTTTCGTAGTTGAGGATCCAAGTTCTACAAGTATCTTCTTGGTTTGATTGATGCTTGTCTTGAGAAGAGCCCTTCAGAAGGAGGTCGTCTAGATATGGGATTATCGTCACACCTTTCGAGCGAAGAATCTTCATCATTACGGCCATCACCTTGGTGAACACCCGTGGTGCCGAGGAGAGACCGAAAGGCAAGGCTTGAAACTGCCAATGGTGATCCAGAACTGCAAACCGCAGAAAGGCTTGGTGTGAGGGGCAGATTGGAATGGGTAGGTAAGTGTCCCTGATATCCAGGTATACTAGGAACTCCCCCTGACTCAAACCTTCTATGACAGATTGAATGTATTCCATCTTGAATTTTAGAGGCTGTAGGTACGGGTTCAGTTGTTTTAGGTTTAGGATGGGACGAGCCGATCCATCCGGTTTTGGCACCAGAAATAGGGTAGAGTAAAATCCCTGGTTCCTTTCCTCCATCGGGACTGGAGTATCACTTCCATCCTTTGAAGTTTTGCGATTGCTTCTTTTAGAAGATGTGCCTTTTCTGGAGAAGCTGGCCAACCTGTTTTGAAAAACCTCTGAGGAGGAGGAAACATGAATTTTATCTGGTAACCTGTCGACACCAGGTCCCGTACCCAAGCATCCTGACAAGACTGAAGCCACACAGGCTTGTAGTGCCTCAAACGTGCCCCAACCCAGGGGAGGGAGACAGTCATGCCTGTTTTGGGGTGGGTTGAAATTTTTTATCTGGATGACTCCAGGCTTGTGTAACAAAATCATCTAATTCCTCAGAATGAGGAAAGGTTGATGACTGAGTTTCTTCCCAAACAGAGAGGGCCGTGCTGGAGTCTCAGAGGTTTCCTCATAATCAGTGGCTATCTTTACCATGGCAATTAAATCCTCTAAGCCAGTGGTTCCCAACCTTTTTTGTCTCCCGTACCCCTTGATTAGGCTTTTCATTTAGGAGTACCCCCTCGTGAAAATTTTTGGGGGCGTGGCATAAAAAGGGGTGTGGCTTAACAGGGGCAAGTCATACTGGCAATGACGAGAAAAAAAAAGTGCAGCAATGCCCCACAGTGCCAGTAACAAGTATGCCCCACAGTGCCAACAATGCCCCACAGTGCCAGCAATGCCCCACAGTGCCAGCAACGCCCCACAGTGCCAGCAACAAGTATGCCCCACAGTGCCAGCAATGCCCCACAGTGCCAGTAACAAGTATGCCCCACAGTGCCAGCAATGCCCCACAGTGCCAGCAACAAGTATGCCCCACACACTGACGCTGTCATGCATACATACTACACACACTGACGCTCTCATTCATACATACTACACACACTGCCGCCCTCATTCATACATACTACACACACTGCCGCCCTCATTCATACATACTACACACACTGCCGCCCTCATTCATACATACTACACACACTGCCGCCCTCATTCATACATACTACACACACTGCCGCCCTCATTCATTCATACTACACACACTGACGCCGTCATACATACATGCATACATACTATACACACTGCCGCTCTCATTCATACATACTACACACACTGCCGCTCTTATTCATACATACTACACACACTGCCGCCCCTCATTCATACATACTACACACACTGCCGCCCCTCATTCATACATACTACACACACTGCCGCTGTCATACATACATACTACACACACTGCCGCCCTCATTCATACATACTACACACACTGCCGCCCTCATTCATACATACTACACACACTGCCGCCCTCATTCATACATACTACACACACTGACGCCGTCATACATACATGCATACATACTATACACACTGCCGCTCTCATTCATACATACTACACACACTGCCGCTCTCATTCATACATACTACACACACTGCCGCCCCTCATTCATACATACTACATACACTGACGCCGTCATACATACATGCATACATACTATACACACTGCCGCTCTCATTCATACATACTACACACACTGCCGCTCTCATTCATACATACTACACACACTGCCGCCCCTCATTCATACATACTACACACACTGCCGCCCCTCATTCATACATACTACATACACTGACGCCGTCATACATACATGCATACATACTATACACACTGCCGCTCTCATTCATACATACTACACACACTGCCGCTGTCATACATACATACCACACACACTGCCGCCCTCATTCATACATACTACACACACTGCCGCCCTCATTCATACATACTACACACACTGCCCTCTCTCATTCATACATACTACACACACTGCCGCTCTCATTCATACATACTACACACACTGCCGCTGTCATACATACATACTACACACACTGCCGCTGTCATGCATACATACTACACACACTGCCGCTGTCATACATACATACTACACACACTGATACTCTCACTCAAACGTACATACATATACATATATAATCCCACCACACATGTCAAGGCACATTGAGATCACTACCTGATATCCTCTGGCTCCTGGAGCTGCAGGCCGGGCTGCTGCTGATGTCTCCTGGCTCCTGCTTAGACAATTTGAGCAGTCTCCCGAGTCCCACTCCCAGTGTCTGGCCAGTCGCATCCTGGTGGCCATGCTCTGGGGACCGCAGGTGGCTGCTGATGGCTGGGGGGGCGCTGGATGAGCAGGCAGCACCTCTTTGCCTCCCTCCAGACTCAGCAGCAGCGCAGTAATACGGTCCACCCCCACTGTCACCGCCTCTGCCTATCATTGTTATAGGCAGGCACCCGGTCCCTGCGGTGGATGTGGGGTCCGCAGCGGGGTCCCTGCGGCGGATGGGTGCTAGTAGTTCCCATCCGCCGCAGGGACCCTGCCTGTGACCTCACATCCGCCAAAGGGACACAGCACAGCAGCGATCCCCATGAGTTACCGTCGGGGGGGGGGAGGGGGGCAGCGTAATCACAGCAGGGTGAGAGCATCTGCAGTACTGCTCCTCCCTGCTTTGCAGAGGCCACTGGCTCCCCCCTAAGCTGCCAATTGCCACTGAGTCTGTGACTGTCAGTGCCGAGGCAGAGCCGGAGGTAGGCACACTTGAATGCCCTTAGGCCGGCTCTGCTGCTGGGGATCAGAAGGACAGGAGCACACATACGAAAATACCGCGGGAGGAGCTGCGTGCGGCCGCACACGCACAGCAGCCCTCCTGCGGCCATTTTTAATCAGGGCAAAACGCTGCACCGCTGAGGTCGCGCTGTCTGACTGCCGCGGCCGCCATTACAGGCCGGGCCGCGGCGTACCCCCCAGCGTGTGGACGCGTACCCCCAGGGGTACGCGTACCACAGGTTGGGAACCGCTGCTCTAAGCCATGTACCACTGGTTCAGGGTCAGGAAGAATAGCCATCTGAGGTTCCTGTGTCTCTGGAATTAAACATACGCCTTCCTCTAAGTCAGGCATGTCATCTGAATCATAATCAGACCTGAGGAAACTGCCTCTTCCCTTGTGGAAGCAGAGGGGGTAGTGATCAAGATACCTGGTCCTGTTCAACAGGTGCCATAGGAGTAAGGGCTTTTGTTAACCCCTGTACTGCGGTGGCTAAAGAGATTTGCTGGTCTCTTGCCTGCTCGCTGTCTTTCTGAGATGCAGAAAGTTCAGAGGATAAATGGGCCATAACATCTGTAAGCTGTGAGGCCCATACAGGAGCTTCCCGAGCTGTAGATGAGGAGGGGATAACAGTACATTTCTCACAGAAAATAACTCCAACTGAAGAAGGAGTGAACTTTTCCTTACACCCCTTGCATTTGGTGTTCCCTCCTGCCATAATGAACAGTAATGTAACACCACACACTCACACTTCCAATCACTATAATAGGTTAGAAGTGAAACTGACAGGGGAGACAGCAGAAGAAGGGTTAAGAGCTGGCCTGGCCAAACTTGCTTTAAAATAAAAAGCACTGTAGCCTATGGGTGGTATTCAATGTGAATACCAGCGACGTGCAGCGAATCCTGTTTAGGATTCACTGCACATTCGCCACTGCCCGCCACGTTCCGGAGCCTCGACGGCTACGGTATTCAACGAGTCAGGGGCTCATTGCCCCTGACTGGCGAATTTATGCTCCTGCGGCGATGCCGCAGGGAGCCTTAGGACGGTGGCAGGCAGGGAGATGGAAGTCTCTCTGCCTGCCCCAGAGCGTATGTGGGGGGGGAGGTGGGCTCCCCGGGTGCCAGGCAGCACAGGCTGCCCCCCCCCGGGGGTGCCAGCAGGGGACCGGGTATATTCACTACACCCGATAACGATCGGGTGCAGTGAATATATGAATATCTAATGAGCGGCTCGGCTCCGGCGCCCCCTGCTGGCTGCTGTGTAAAAAAAAAAATATATATATTTTTTTTTAAATTAAATATATATTTATGTGCTTACAGCACATGAATAAAAATAGCATGCCCCTCCTCAGAATAAAATTCCTGATTTTTTGACACCAAATGTAAAAAACAAAACACTTTATTTTAAAAGTTCACATTCCCCTTCACCATAAAAAGATAGCGATTGCTACTCGGTGAATCATGGCGAAAAAAACCTTGAAATGTATTCGCCATCTGCTCATTGAATAGGGTGATTCACCGTTTTTGTCAAAAATTCGCCAAACAGCACAAATTCGCCAGAAAAACATGGCGAATCAGGCTCATTGAATACCGCCCTATATATTTTTAGCACAGCTCAATCTGTCTCACCCTGCGCTAAACCCCCGCTGTGTACCTCATCGACTGGGTAGAGCAGCTGCAGGACGGTCACCGGAGATCTGGGAGTAGCAGTTAAGGCCCCCATACACTATGCGATTTTGGGACGATTTCATCTGATTTCGGCACTTTGTGCCGATAATCGGCCCAAAATCGCAGGTGTGTGATATCTGATCCGATGCGCGGTCCTGTGCGCATCGGATCGGATCAGGGAGGTCGGACGGTCAGTACATACGATCACGTCCGACCTCCCTATATGCATATGCCTGCCCACCTGACAGGCATATGCATACAGACACCGGGGGAGCAGTGGGGCGGGCAGCGGGTCCCTGAGTGCTAAGCTGGCGGCGCCTGGGAGTGCTGACCTGGCCGGGCGGTGATGATCATAGATATCAGCACAGCAGCGCTGCGGGACGGGATGCGCAGTCGGCCTAATGTATGGGGGCCTTTAGACTGAACAGCTTCCACAGCTATGCCTGAAGCGCCAAATGTCTGTAAAATGGACGCAAGCTGTGCTGCTGAGGGCTGAACCGAGGCCGGATTACTGTGGCCCGCCCGCGCTAAGCCACGCCCCCCGGCATCTCCATGCTCCTGTGCCAGGGTCTTTTTACAAAACCCCTCCGCCTTTTATTGAGCTGACCTCCTCCACTAGCTGGAGAGGTCAGTATACTCACTGTCGGCGAAGCGGCATGGGGAGCGTCGCGTTGCCGCCACTTTCAATATGGGGCGCCGCCTCACAGAGACTGAGGTCTCTTCAGCCGAGGACCCGGGCGCAATGCTTTGTAGCAGCGGCCGGGTCCCCCTGGCAGCGCCCACGTAGCAGACAGCCAGTGACAGCTTACTGCCTGCCTGTCCTCAATGCTTGAAATCCCTAATAACAATTGCCCAGGAGCAGTCAGAAAACATGCCCAGCTCCCTTGGGCACGATCCAAGACTGCCGGGAGGGGGGGGGGGGGGTGTCTTAGAATGCTCCAGTGACACCTAGTGGATGAAGGAGAAACAATTAGCCCCATTCAGACCTGATCGCACAGCACCCCGCAGCTGACCCTCACTTCAACAGTGAACCCCACCAACCCACACGGGACACCCCCCGCACCTGCAACTCCCCCACCCGCAGCACCCAACCCTCACCCACCCACGCCATACCCACCCACCACTCCACCCGCAGTACTCCCACATCCACCTGGCAAAACAACACACCCGTCCCTCCTGAACCCACAGTATTTGCCCACCCACCCCTCCTGCACAAACCATCTTTCACGCAATAAAGGCCTTCACAGGTTACGCGGGTGGAGCCCCTTACGGCGGTGTGAAAAGTGCCGGTATGGCATTATGAATCATCTAGTGCAGTGGTTCCCAACCCTGGTCCTCAAGTACCCCCAACAGTGCACGTTTTGCAGGTCTCCACACACAATCAGTGATATAATTAGCTCCACCTGTGGATATTTTAAAATGTGCCTGAATAATGAGTGCACCTACCGGGTGACCTGGAAAACGTGTACTTGAGGACCAGGGTTGGGAACCACTGATCTAGTATATACATATATTATACTTACCAAATAGTCACATGTACCACAATTTTAACGTACGCTAACACAGTCACAGAAGCGCTCAACTCCGAATAAGCCCCAGACAACAACAATTACCAATTCCCATGAAGGCCCCAAATCCGGCACCTAGAAGAAATTTTGAGACTATGAACTCATCGTGGCGGCTGTAGAGGAACCGGATGCAGAAGTTGGGCAGCACGAATGTCAGGATCCGTCTGAGGGCTGCAGGATGGATAGAAGAAACAAATCAGTGATGGCGCGTCCCTTCCTGGCCTCCGCATCAGCACATTTAACCTATAGAAGGGGCAGCGACACATATTAGAGGTGGACGCACTGTCTATGCTGCACCAGGACTGATCGTTTTACCGGCAGATCCCCCGGAAGGATCAAATACAATTAGGCACTCGATGTGCAAGTTTTGCATGTTATAAATCGTATACGGGGAGCTGCCGGCGAAGGAAGCAGAGCTGCCAAACAATAAAACCCCATAATAATCGGGCTGTTGACTGAGAGCTGTGCTGCTCTAAAAACCCAATCACAATGGGGCTTGCATACACCTCTGAATCAGGCCTTACTTGTGTTTGGCCGTTTCTCCTTTGGGCAGAGTCTCCTCCTCTGGCCAGCTTCTTCCATGGCCTGAGGTGCAGCAGTAGGTGACGCTGTAAAACATCACACATCCAATTACAATGTTCTCATACAGTCTGCTTATATCACATTGTATTCACGGAGCACACATCGCTCCGTAGGCGGGGAGCAGAACCACAGCACACAGCGAGCAGAATCACAGCACACAGCGCTCCGCAGGTGGGGAGCAGAACCACAGCACACAGCGAGCAGAATCACAGCACACAGCGCTCCGTAGGCGGGGAGCAGAACCACAGCACACAGCGAGCAGAATCACAGCACACAGCGCTCCGCAGGTGGGGAGCAGAACCACAGCACACAGCCTGCAGGGAGCAAAACATCAGCACACATTGTGCCGCAGGCTGGGAGCAGAACCACAGCGCGCCGCAGGCCGGGAGCAGAACCACAGCGCGCCACAGGCAGGGAGCAGAACCACAGCGCGCCACAAGCAAGGAGCAGAACCACAGCGCGCCACAAGCAAGGAGCAGAACCACAGCGCGCCACAGGCAGGGAGCAGAACCACAGCACGCCACAAGCAAGGAGAAGAACCACAGCACGCCACAAGCAAGGAGCAGAACAACAGCAGACAGCACGCCGCAGGCAGGGAGCAGAACCACAGCACACCGCAGGCAGGGAGCAGAACCACAGCACACAGCGCGCCGCAGGCGAGGAGCAGAACCACAGCACACAGCAGGCAGGGAGCAGAATCACAGCAAACTGCAGGCGGGCAGCAGAACCACAGTATGCCGCAGGCCGGGAGCAGAACCACAGCACACATCGTGCCGCAGGCTGGGACCAGAACCACAGCACGCCGCAGGCCGGGAGCAGAACCACAGCACACAGCGTGCCGGAGGCCAGAAGCAGAACCATAGCAGGGAGCAGAAACTCAGCACACCGCAGGCCGGGTGTATAAACACAGCATACTGCAGGCCAGGAGTAGAAACACAGCACGCCGCAGGCCAGGAGCAGAACTACAGCACACAGCGCCGCAGGCAAGGAGCAGAACCACAGCACACAGCCCACCTAAGGCAGGGAACAGAAACACAGCGTACTGCAGGTGGGGAGCAGAAATAGCACACAGCACGCCGCAGGCAGAACCACAACACAGCTATAGTCGGGGAGCAGAGTCACCACGCACAGAGCACTATAGGTGGGGGCAGAGTCACAGCGCACAGAGAGCCATAAGCGGGGAGCAGAATCACAGCGCCCAGGGCGCTATAGGCGGGGAGCAGAATCACAGCGCACAGAGTGCTATAGGCGGGGAGCAGAGTCACAGCGCACAGAGCACGATAGGAGGGGAGCAGAGTCACAGCGCACAGAGAGCCATAAGCGGGGAGCAGAATCACAGCGCCCAGAGCGCTATAGGCGGGGAGCAGAATCACAGCGCCCAGAGCGCTATAGGCGGGGAGCAGAATCACAGCGCACAGAGTGCTATAGGCGGGGAGCAGAGTCACAGCGCACAGAGCACGATAGGAGGGGAGCAGAGTCACAGTGCGCTATAGGCGGGGAGCAGAGTCACAGTGCACAGAGCGCTATAGGCGGGGAGCAGAGTCACAGTGCACAGAGCGCTATAGGCGGGGAGCAGAGTCACAGTGCACAGAGCGCTATAGGCGGGGAGCAGAGTCACAGTGCACAGAGCGCTATAGGCGGGGAGCAGAGTCACAGTGCACAGCACGCTATAGGCGAGGAGCAGAGTCACAGTGCACAGAACGCTATAGGCGGGGAGCAGAGTCACAGTGCACAGAGTGCTATAGGCGAGGAGCAGAGTCACAGTGCACAGAGTGCACGCTAAATGCAGGTCGACCTAGTGGTGTAGACCTAATGCTTGTAGATCTAAATGCTGTAGACAATATGACCGTATCCCCAGAGCAGGTGGGTGGGTGGTAGTGGGAACACTGGGGGGCAGAGCAGGTGGGTGGTGCTGGGAACACGGGGGGGGGGGGGGCAGTGTAGGTAGGTGGGAACACTGGAGGGGGGTGGGTGGTGGTGGGAACATGGGGGGGGGGGCAGAGTAGTAGGTGGGTGGTAGTGGGAACACTGAAGGGAGGCAGTGGCAGTGTAGGTGGGTGGTGGTGGGAACACGGGGGGGGGGGCATTGTAGGTAGGTGGGTGGGTGGTGGGAACGCTGGGGGGGGCAGTGTAGGTAGGTGGGTGGTGGGAACACTGGAGGGGGTGGGTGGCGGTGGGAACACTGGAGGGGGTGGGTGGCAGTGGGAACACTGGGGGGGGGGGGGCAGAGCATGTAGGTGGGTGGTAGTGGGAACATGGGGGGGGGGCAGAGTAGTAGGTGGGTGGTAGTGGGAACACTGAGGGGGGGCAGTGTAGGTAGGTGGGTGGTGGTGGGAACACTGTGGGTGGCAGTGTAGGTAGGTGGGTGGTGGTTGGAACACTGGGGGGGGGGCAGTGTAGGTAGGTGGGTGGTGGTGGGAACACTGGGGGTGGCAGTGTAGGTAGGTGGGTGGTGGTTGGAACACTGGGGGGGGCAGTGTTGGTAGGTGGTGGGAACACTGTGGGGGGGGGGGCAGTGTAGGTGGTGGTGAAAACACGAGGGGGGGCAGAGTAGGTAGGTGGGTGGTGGTGGGAACACGGCTGGGGGGCAGTGTAGGTAGGTGGGTGGTGGTGGGAACACGGGGGGGGGAGCAGTGTAGGTAGGTGGGTGGTGGTGGGAACACGGCTGGGGGGGCAGAGTAGTAAGGTGGGTGGCAGTGGGAACACGGGGGGGGGGGGGGGGGGAGCAGAGTAGGTAGGTGGGTGGCAGTGGGAACACTGGGGGCAGGAGCTGCACCCCGCATGGAGGAGTAACTTTTACCTGACATCTCGCCCGTCCTCCCCGCTGGCGCGCTCTGGCTGTAACGTATCTAGGCGACGACGGTTCCTTCGGAGCGCCATCTCGCAGCGGTCAGTGCCGGGCGCCATCTTGCCGAGCGAAGTTTCTCCCTCGGGCGCCATATTGCGGGGCGCTCAGTGACGGGCAGTGTATGGCGGCACCTCGCAGGTCGAGGCCGGGCAGCAGGCCCGGGCTCTGGCGGTGGCTGTGCACCTGCTGCTGCAGTCTCCGGCCCCGGGCCAGCCTGGGGCTGGAGGACGTGAGCGCCGCGGATTACGCGGGGGAGGAGCGCAGGCCCGGCGGCGGGCGTCATGAGGACGACAGGTGTCAGGACATTATGCGCAGCTGCGGATGCTCCTTCGCCGGTCTCGTGCTCAGCGCAATCTACGCGTTCATCGTGTTGTTTATCAAATGCTACAGCTACCAGTTCTGCCTGTGGTCCACCATGCTGCTGGCCATCTTCCTGAGCCTGGGCATGGGCTACAGTGTTGCCATCCGGGCCATTGTCCTACTCATGCTGCCACAGCTACTCTCAGGTAAGCTGGTGGCCTCAACATTACCTTTGGGACAGGTATTATACTACCTGGAGCAGGTGCGCTCTACAGTGTGGGGTACGGCAGGTGCGCTCTACAGTGTGGGGTACGGCAGGTGCACTCTACAGTGTGGGGTACGGCAGGTACGCTCTACAGTGTGGGGTACGGCAGGTACGCTCTACAGTGTGGGGTACGGCAGGTGCGCTCTACAGTGCGGGGTACGGCAGGTGCGCTCTACAGTGCGGCGTACGGCAGGTGCGCTCTGCAGTGTGGGGTACGGCAGGTGCGCTCTACAGTGCGGCGTACGGCAGGTGCGCTCTATAGGGTGAGGTACGGCAGGTGCGCTCTACAGTGCGGGGTACGGCAGGTGCTCTCTACAGTGCGGGGTACGGCAGGTGCGCTCTACAGTGCGGGGTAAGGCAGGTGCGCTCTATAGGGTGAGGTACGGCAGGTACGCTCTACAGTGTGGGGTACGGCAGGTGCGCTCTACAGTGTGGGGTACGGCAGGTGCACTCTACAGTGTGGGGTACGGCAGGTACGCTCTACAGTGTGGGGTACGGCAAGTACGCTCTACAGTGTGGGGTACGGCAGGTGCGCTCTACAGTGCGGAGTACGGCAGGTGCGCTCTACAGTGCGGGGTACGGCAGGTGCGCTCTACAGTGCGGCGTACGGCAGGTGCGCTCTACAGTGTGGGGTACGGCAGGTGCGCTCTACAGTGCGGCGTACGGCAGGTGCGCTCTATAGGGTGAGGTACGGCAGGTGCGCTCTACAGTGCGGGGTACGGCAGGTGCTCTCTACAGTGCGGGGTACGGCAGGTGCGCTCTACAGTGCGGGGTAAGGCAGGTGCGCTCTATAGGGTGAGGTACGGCAGGTACGCTCTATAGGGTTGTGTACAGCAGGTGCGCTCTATAGGGTGAGGTACTGCAGGTGCGATCTATAGGGTGAGGTACAGCAGGTGTAGGGGCGGCTCCAGGATAAAATGAGAGGGGGGGGCACCATGATAAAAGAGGGTTTGAGTGGGGGAGGGTGGTGTCAGTGGTGCCAGTGTACATGCTAAGAGAGCGACAGAGAGAGGGTGGGAATGGCATTAAAAATAGGCCCTGGCAAGTACGCAGGCCCACCATGGCGACAAAAGTGAAGGATGTAGTTGTGCGCGCGCCGAAGGCACCCTCCGTTAAAGGGGTTGTGGCCACTCAACAGGGGGTGTGTCCTTGAGTGTAATGTACCACACCATGTACAACCTCTACACATTATGCAACAAATACTAGACCCCATTATACTTGCCCCTTACACATGATGCCAAATGGCATGAGCCAAAATTCACATAATGCCTCACGGATTGAGCCAAAATTCACATAATGCCAAATGGATTAAGCCAAAATTCACATAATGCCACACGGATTGAGCCAAAATTCACATAATGCCACACGGATTGAGCCAAAATTCACATAATGCCACACGGATTGAGCCAAAATTCACATAATGCCACATGGATTGAGCCAAAATTCACAATACGCTTCATAAACAGGGACATTGTGCGCCAAAGGTGCATTACACCATAATGTCCATTACACATTAAGTTACACGCCATTATGTCCATGACATATTATGCCAAACACCATAATGCCAATTAAAAATGATGCTACATAAGTGCTGCTTATCTACATGCTCATTGCCATGGGTTCCATGCTCATTGCCAGAGGTTCCATGCTTGTTGCCATGTAGGATTATATGCTCATTGCCAAGGA
>NC_139228.1:5467824-5621083 GCF_055691185.1 Crinia signifera | reverse complement strand
TACACCTTATCACTGCCTGCACCCCTCCCCCCCTCACCTTATCACTGCCTGCACCCCTCCCCCCCTCACCTTATCACTGCCTGCATCGCCCCATACACCTTAACACTGCCTGCATCCCCCACACCTTATCACTGCCTGCATCCACCAATACACCTTATCACTGCCTGCACCCCTCCCCCCCTCACCTTATCACTGCCTGCACCCCCCCTCACCTTATCACTGCCTGCACCCCCCCCCCTCACCTTATCACTGCCTGCATCCCCCCATACACCTTATCATTGCCTGCACCCCCCCTCACCTTATCACTGCCTGCACCCCTCCCCCCCCTCACCTTATCACTGCCTGCACCCCCCCTCACCTTATCACTGCCTGCACCCCCCCATACACCTTATCACTGCCTGCACCCCCCCTCACCTTAACACTGCCTGCATCCCCTATACCTTATCACTGCCTGCATCCCCCCATACACCTTATCACTGCCTGCACCCCCCCTCACCTTATCACTGCCTGCACCCCTCCCCCCCTCACCTTATCACTGCCTGCACCCCCCCCTCACCTTATCACTGCCTGCATCCCCCATACACCTTATCACTGCCTGCACCCCCCCCTCACCTTATCACTGCCTGCACCCCCCCTCACCTTATCACTGCCTGCACCCCCCCCTCACCTTATCACTGATAAGGTGGCTCCCGATCTAGCACCCACTCCTTCACTTCCTGGGTACACCTGTGGTAGAACTGCTCCCTGCAGCTCAGGTCAATCAGTGTGTCCCATGTCGTGGCCTTTGATTCCTTCACCCACCAAGTACTGCCTCAACTGGGTGGCAAACTGCTCGTGGGTGCTGCCAGGATTCTTAGGCAAGTCCCGGAACTTTTTTCCTGTAGGACTCAGGAGTGATAAAAAACCGTTGGAGGAGGGCCTTGGCGACAACATCATAGTCCCCACAGTCCTCATTGGCCACTCCTCGATAGGCTCTCCAAGGCCTCTCCATGCAGGGTGGGCACAAGGTGTCTTACCCACTCCTGTTTGGGAAAATCATGGAGTTTACAAGTCCTCTCAAAAACTTGCAAATGTCCATCAATGTCCCCATCGCTGTCGCCAAACTTGTCAAATGAAATCCATCCCGCTCGGGGGGTAGCAGCATACAATGGCCCTTAGGGTACCACGGCCTGTGGTGCCCACTCCGCATGCCACATCCGAATGATGAGCATGCGTTCTTGTTCCGTTGCCTTTTCCCCTAGTTCCGCTAGCCGATCCGCTAGGCTATCCGCGCCGTCCACCCTGGGTCACTGGGATCCTGGCCCTGCTAGGGACTGCTGGGAAATGTGGCTGCTGCTAGAGGGGGCGGGGCTTGTGCATCTCACCGGGTCCAGATGAAGGTCCTCTGTGTGGTTGTCCTCTTGGACACGGTCACCATCAGCGAGCTGCACCTCCTCCTGACTCGACTCCTCCAAGCTCATGAGCGCCGTCCTTAATACGATTACAGTTGCTTTGGAAGGGATCTCCACACCCTTTTCCCGACACACGATCTCCAGGTCATCCTTCTACATTCCGCTGAAGTCCGCCATCTTACGCGTTCTCCTTGCAGCAGTTATTCCTCCCTGAGTAACTCGGCTTCTCCAATTGGGTGACCGAAAAGCCGACTGGTATATCTCACCGCTTGTCACCAATTCCTGTGACCGGACTCTGGCTACGCCCTTCGGGTCCACAGTTGGCGGTTCCTGGACGGGACCTGGCCAATAGGGGATTCCCTGTTACTATCAGTAACCGCCTGTTACTGACTCCGCCCACTACACAGTGGGCGGGGATATTGCTGCCACCACCAGGCTCTTACTAGGTGGTGCCCGGAAAAAACGTTACCTCCTCAGGCTCAAACTGGCACCTGAGTACTACCTGCTGGAGTGTGTGCGTCGACACGCTGCTGACACACCCCCATGAGTTGGTTCCCCACTGGTCACAGACCAGCCCTCTGCTTCGGTAGCTGGCAGAGTGGAAATCGGAGACGCTGGATGCTATACCCAGAACAGGCGGAGAACGGAATTAGTGCAGTAATTCTGTTGATCTCAAGAGGAAAGCGTCGTCTTGGGCAATAGATGTTTTATTTGTTCATAGATCTTAAAAAAATCTCTTCTCCTATCGCTAGGAGGCACAGCATACAGATGTCACAGCATTCAGATACAGGCAGATGTACAAACGCCAGGGCTCACATGCCCTCTTTATATAGACAGAAAACACACTGGCATGGTCAGATCCTTCCTTATACCTTTACAATTTGCATATCGATCAGACCATCTTACTTCCAGTGCATAACGAATCAAGATTACGTACCAAAAGGATGAATCCAATTTCCTTAGAATATATAACTGCTGGGGAAAGGTGGAGATCATTTGATTATCTCCTGGACATGTTTACATAAAGCAACACAAATGTCTGTGCATTACCAACACCTCGCACACAGGATGGCATGGATTTAGTGACACATCATATACACAAGTGATGTACTACTAACACCTTTACACAGGAACTACAGACACAAAGCCTGCTGCCTGCTGTGCAGTGGCCACTCACAGACTTTCTGTAAAAGGACTATTTAGCATCTCATTTCCTTGTCACAAAGATTGCTAAATTCCTCTCTCCAGAAATGTACAAAGTGCATTGTAAGTCCAGAATGCATTCCTCAATACAATATACAATATATAAAATATATGGTACAGTCCTAGCTCAGTGCTGCTCATACAGTTTAAAACAGGTCAAGTGCCCTTGTCTAAAATGGCGCCGCAGCACAGAGGGTTAACCCCTTCAGTGCTGTGGCTGCCATTAAGTGCCGGGCTCTCCGGCCACACATGTGCTGTGTAGCACAACGTATGGAACGCATGTGTGTTACACTCCTGTGTATGTTGTCCTGTAGGTGCTGGGAACGTTGGGTAATACATGGGCTGCTTAGCACAGCGTATGGTGAGTGTCCTGCATATATATTACACTCCTGGGTATGTTGTCCTGTAGGTGCTGGGAACGTTGTGTAATACATGGGCTGCATAGCACAGCGTATGGCGAGTGTCCTGCGTGTATGTTACACTCCTGCGTATGTTGTCCTGTCAGTGCTGGGAATGTTGGATAATACATGGGCTGCGTAGCACAGCGAATGGCCAGTGTCCTGCATGTATCTTACACTCCTGCGTATGTTGTCCTGTAGGTGCTGGGAATGTTGGGTAATACATGGGCTGCTTAGCACAGCGTATGGCGAGTGTCCTGCATATATTTTACACTCCTGCGTATGTTGTCCTGTAGGTGCTGGGAATGTTGGGTAATACATGGGCTGCTTAGCACAGCGTATGGTGAGTGTCCTGCATGTATCTTACACTCTTGTGTATGTTGTCCTGTAGGTGCTCCGAACGTTGTGTAATACATGGGCTGCATAGCACAACGTATGGCGAGTGTCCTGCGTGTATGTTACACTCCTGCGTATGTTGTCCTGTCAGTGCTGGGAATGTTGGATAATACATGGGCTGCGTAGCACAGCGTATGGCCAGTGTCCTGCATGTATCTTACACTCTTGTGTATGTTGTCCTGTAAGTGATCGGAACGTTGGGTAATACATGTGCTGCTAAGCACAACGTATGGCGAGTGTCCTGAGTGTATGTTACACTCCTGCATATGCTGTCCTGTAGGTGCTGGGAACGTTGGGTAATACATGGGCTGCGTAGCACAATGTATGGCGAGTGTCCTGCATGTACAGTATGTTACACTCCTGTGTATGTTGTCCTGTAGGCGAGTGTTCTGCATGTATTTTACACTCTTGTGTATGTTGTCCTGTAGGTGCTGTGGACGTTGTGTAATACATGGGCTGCGTAGCACAACGAATGGCGAGTGTCCTGCGTGTATGTTACACTCCTGTGTATGTTGTACTGTAGGCGAGTGTTCTGCATGTATTTTACACTCTTGTGTATGTTGTCCTGTAGGTGCTGTGGACATTGTGAAACGCATCGGCTTGAAGCTGAATTCGATGTCGGAACGCGCCAGGAGGTTTTTCAAGTCCTTGATCGACGGAGTGAAACACATAGGTGAGGAATCTGGATGGACTGGGAGCTCTGCTCTCACACAGGTAAGAGGGCCACAGTCATCCGTACTTGGAGATGTGGCCCCTGTGTAGTTCCAGAGACAGAATGGTCACACATGTCTCCATTCCTTGTCATAGTTACATACATAGTAGTTAAGGTTGAATAAAGACTCACATCCATCCAGTTCAACCTTGTGTAGCTTTCACATCACACTTTTAAAACGGTATATTGCCGTTTTTTTGCCTTTTAAAACGTTTAAGGCTGCAGTGTGAAAGTGTCATAGTTGAAATACCATTTAAAGTTAACTGGTATTTCAACACGTTTAAAAAGCAGAGTCCTACCCGTTTTAAAGCCAATTCAGAGACGTTTTTTGTGCTGTCTGAATGGCACTGAAATGGTATTTAGTAAAAAATAAAGGTTAGAGCACTGTGATAGGCTGTCCCTTGTCTTGTGTCCCTTCCCTGAACCAGGAAATAAGCTGTGGGTAGAAACGTGTTCAGAGGTTAAACGGCTTGACTGGTGATGTGAATGGTACTTAAACGGTATTTTTAAATGGTAATCTGCTGCAATATGAACACTAGACCCATTTAAAATACCATTTCCTTGTCAGGGTCCATGGGTCCCACAGGGGACATCGGGGTTGTAGGCGGATCCAGGGGGTCCGAGGCACCAATCAGCGAAGCTCTTAAAGGTTTTACCCAGCATGCCCGGGCCCTCTCCCCTACAACCCCGCCTCCAGGCTACTGCCGCCAGTTTTTAGTTGGTGCCTGCAGGAAGCAGACGCACCTGTAATCAGCAGGAATCACCTCTTTGAGGTGATTCCAGTAGAAGCTTTTCCATTTTTATTTTTATTTTTAAAACAGCTGCTACGGCGGCAGAAGCCGCCTTGCGGCAGAGTCGCTCCCTGCCGTCAGTGATTGACAGCGGAGTGAGCGTCTCCTTCACTCCTCCCGGCGCCGACCTCCTCAGAACAGCTTGAGGCAGACGGCGGAGGCGACGTCAGCGCCTAGCACCGCCGGACGTCGCCCTCCTGACAGCGTGGCCGGACCAGGAGCAGGTAAGGCTTCCTAAGGAAGCACTAATCGCTGTCCTGCCGCGGCGCGCTGGGAGACGCCCGCGGTGGCTGGCGTGGGCACTCGCTTCGGCCAGGGATCCCACTAGACCACCGGGGACAGAGCAGCAGGCTGGGCCTGGGGGGGGACCCATTTTTAAGTAGCTCTTATGCTCCGGTGGGGGAAGTCCAGCAAGGGGAGGTGGCGTTTGGCCTGCAGCCCCTCCCCCAGCTTTGGCGCCAATCTCCTCGAGGTCTGCCGTCCATTAGCTGTAACTGTTTGTGCCCGCCCCCCCTCTCTTGGACCAGCGCCATTACAGCAGCACGCAGGTCTCCAGAGGTCGGGCACATCTCTCTCCCCTGTGAAACCGGCTACAGGCTAAGTAGTGCTTTTCACAGCCACCCTCATTCCCCCTTTGCTCTATAGAGTACTGTGGTTGATCTAGGGTGTGTTAGCTCATCTATATTGCCTAATATAGTGTGTATGTGACTTTGTGCTAGTACTTTCTTTTCCTCTGTCAGTTTTTTTCTCAAACTGTCCACTTTATTCTAAGTGAGGTTTTTACCTCAGAGGTCACATACTGTCAGTGGATCACTCTAGGTTCTCTTTCACTGAATTACCTACTGTGCACTGTATCCCCCCTATTGGGAGTGTGTTCACTATGTCCAAACGGGGGCGCAGCCAGACAGAATCTCCCTTGCTCTTGTCCTGCAAGAGCTGCGCTGCAGGTCTGTCTGACATGGATGTCATCCAGGATGGGCTATGTGTCAATTGCTTTACCCCTCCTGACCATCCCCAGCCCTCAGGGGCACCTCAGCCACCATGGGCAGCCTTTCAACAGCTGTTGGGCACCCTGGTGGATCGTCTCCCTAATGCTATAGCACCCCCTGTAGTACAGCCCCCCCCTCCATGGGTGGATGCTTTGTCGACCACGGTGCAGACCTTGCAGCAGACTACGGCAACTATGCAGAAGCTACTGCCTCTCGCTGCACAACCCAGTAGATCATTGATAAATCCGTTGCTACCGGCAACCAGGGATGGGTCTGATGACACAGACGATGGCGGGGATGACCCCGATAATGCAGATCCTGATAATGGGGAGGACATCATACCTGATGACGATCAGGATGACCCTATGCCTACGGACCCTTCCGCTGCTCAGGCTGAAACCCCTGACATAGCAGGCCTTATTTATGCCATCCGGGAGGTTCTTCTGTCAGATGCAGACGAACCTGAACCCACTGCTAAGACCAGGGACGTCTTCAAAAAGCAGAAGGTAGTCAAAGCCCAGTTCCCTCATTCTGATCATTTATCAGAAATCAGGAGAGATCAATGGGAGGCCTTAGGAAAGAGAGCAAACATATCTAAAAAGATGTTGGCTAGATACCCGCTTCCTCCAGAGGATTGTACCCCTTGGGAAATCCCTCCCACAGTGGACGCGCACGTGTCCAGGCTGGTTAAACCATCCGTGCTCCCGGTAGCCTCAGGGTCAGCCCTGAAGGACCAGACAGACAGGCGTCTGGAAAACGCTCTCAAGGCAGCATTTTCATATGCAGGGGCAGTACAGAGGCCTACAATTGCAGCTACGTGGGCGGCAAAGGCCATTTCTCCTTGGTTGCAAGTGATAGAGGATGAGTTGGCCCCAGTCGCATCTGAGGATGCAAGGCTGTGTATGCAACACATCAAACATGCAGCAACATATATTATGGATGCTATGTCGGACGCCGGCACTCTAGCTGCCAGAGCCTCCGCCAGTTCAGTGCTGGCACGCCGGATTATCTGGCTTCGGTCATGGAAAGCGGACCTAGAATCCAAAAGGACTCTGGAACTCTTACCCTTTAAAGGGGAAAACCTGTTTGGGGAGGAGTTAAATAAAATTGTGGCCTCCTTGGCGTCAGCCAAGACAGCCTGCCTCCCTACGGCTCTACCTCAAAGGCCTAGAACCCAGTCCTTTCGGCCCTTTCGCCCTCAAGGCAAGGCCAGAGGCCAGTCCTATACCAGACCATCGCCCGCTCATAAAACTGGCAAACCCAAACCCAAGCAGCCTTGGGCCGCCAGACAGGCTCCCCCCAAGACCGACAAGCCTTCAGCATGACGGGGCCAGCCTCCCACAGACGGACCCCCAAGTGGGAGGCAGACTCCTGTACTTCGCTCACCAGTGGCTGTCCACCACAAAGGATGCCTGGGTGAGGGAGGTAGTGTCGCAGGGGTACGCCATATCTTTCTCAAAGCCTCCCCCAAGAAGGTTCTTTTGCACAGGTCTCCCCAGAGACCCATGCAAGGCAGAACACCTAAGGATCATCCTACAGACCTTACTTCGGTCGCGGGTCATTGTTCCAGTGCCAGGGCACCAGAGAGGCCTCGGCTTCTACTCAACCCTGTTTCTGGTGCCAAAACCAAATGGAACATTCCGTCCCATTTTAAACCTCAAAGCTCTGAACAAGGTGGTAAAAGTCACAAAGTTCAGGATGGAGACCTTGAGGACCATTATCCTGGCCCTAGAGGAGGGGGACTTCATGGTCTCTCTAGATATCAGAGACGCATACCTCCACATCCCCATCCTTCCGGCCCACCAGAAGTATTTGCGCTTCGCTATTCTGAAGAGTCACTACCAGTTTCAGGCCCTCCCATTCGGCCTTGCAACAGCGCCAAGGATCTTTAGTGATGGCTATAATGGCAGAAATCCTGCACAAGCAGGGGATCAGGGTCTTCCCCTACTTGGACGACCTGTTGATTGCAGCCAAGTCACCAGAGGTCCTGACATCCCACTTGCAGATAACAGTCTCCACATTACAGGATCACGGGTGGCTCCTCAACTGGGAGAAATCTTCCACGATCCCCTCCCAGAGAATGTTGCATCTGGGAGCTTTACTGGACACCAGAGCCCTGCGTCTGTTTCTTCCAAACGACAAGGCCAGGGACTTAATACAGAGAATCCAGATCTTTACTCAGAAACCAAGAGTCTCGGTTCACTGGGCCATGAAAATATTGGGGAGGATGGTGTCCACATTCGACATGGTCGAGTGGGCCCAGTTCCACTCCCGTCCGCTCCAGGGCCTGGTCCTGGCGAAATGGGATGGCCTACCACAACACGTCAAGTCGACGTTTCTCACTCTAACACAGGAGGTCAAAGACTCGCTCCTGTGGTGGGAACAGATGGACCACCTAAACCAGGGGAGACTATTCTGGTTCAGAGAATGGATAGTACTGACCTCAGACGCCAGCCTGCGAGGCTGGGGGGCAGTAGTAGGATCCCGGTCCTTGCAAGGCGTCTGGACCGAACCAGAATCTCGACTATCCATCAATGTCTTAGAGATTCGAGCAGCCTACAATGCCCTTCTTCAGTCTCAGGATCTGTTGCAGGGAAAACCTGTTCAGATCAGGTCAGACAACGCCACGGCGGTGGCATACATAAACCGCCAGGGAGGAACCCGAAGTGTTGCCGCCCTCCGGGAGGTCTCCAGGATTCTCACCTGGGGGGAAGAACATCTCCTAGCCCTGTCGGCAGTCTTCATCCCAGGAGTCCTGAACTGGGAGGCGGACTTTCTGAGCCGACAGGATATCCACCCGGGGGAGTGGTCTCTACACCCGGAAGTGTTTGTCAGTCTGACGCAAGTCTGGGGCACCCCAGATGTAGACCTCATGGCGTCCAGACACAATTTCAAAGTCTCATGCTTCGGAGCAAGGACCAGGGATCCGCAGGCCTACTTCACGGATGCCCTGTCCGTACCGTGGAAGTTTCATCTCCCATACGCGTTCCCTCCAATAAACATGATCCCCAGGGTGATCAGAAAATTCAGGCAGGAAGGAGGAACCCTTCTTCTCATCGCGCCAGACTGGCCACGCCGACACTGGTACGTAGACCTACAACAATTGTCACACCAGTCCCCCTGGCCATTGCCTCTTCGTCAAGATCTGTTGAGCCAGGGACCTTGTCTTCATCCAGACCCTCAGCGCCTGTCTTTGACGGCGTGGCTCTTGAAATTGCCTTATTAAAGGGCAAGGGTTTTTCTGACAAGGTGGCTATGACGATGATCCAGGCTCGCAAGCCAGCATCCTCAAAGATATACTACCGGACTTGGCATTCCTATTTTTCTTGGTGCAATTCTAATAAATATGATCCCAAGATTTTCAAAACAGCCAGGATATTGGCCTTCCTTCAAAATGGATTGGACTTAGGACTAAGATTGGCTTCTCTGAAGGTCCAAATCTCAGCCCTTTCAGTATGGTTTCAGAGAAAGATTGCATTCTTACCTGACATTCGCACATTTCTACAGGGAGTAGTACACATACAGCCTCCCTTTGTCCCTCCCACGAATCCTTGGGACTTATCTTTAGTGCTTCAAGCTTTAACCAAACCACCGTTTGAACCACTATCATCAGTGGAACTTAAATGGCTGACAGTCAAAACTGTCTTCCTCCTGGCCATTGCCTCCGCACGCAGGGTGTCGGATCTTTCCGCACTGTCGTGTAGATCACCCTTCCTGGTGTTCCACAGTGACAGGGCAGTGTTACGGACAAGATCTTCCCATCTGCCCAAGGTGGTGACAAAATTCCATGTCAACCAGGAAATCGTGGTACCTGCATTCACCTCAGATGACCTTTCCTCTGATGAAAAATTGCTCGATGTGGTCAGAGCTTTGACCGTCTATATCGACCGCACTAAATCGGTCAGGAAATCAGATTCCCTCTTTGTGTTATATGGCTTTCACAAGAAGGGCTGGCCAGCGGGTAAACAAACTATTGCCCGCTGGATCCGCATGGCTATACAACAGGCATATCTTCTGTCTAACAGGCCCATTCCGGTTGCTATCAGAGCACACTCTACTAGAGCGGTTGGGCCTTCATGGGCAGCGAGCAGGGGTGCTTCTGCCGAACAGCTGTGCAAGGCTGCAACGTGGTCATCCGTCCAGACATTCATTAAGTTCTACGCCTTTGACACGTTCGCCTCCCAGGATGCCTCCTTCGGTCGTCGGGTTCTGCTGACACCTCAGACAAATTCCCTCCCTTAATTACGGCTTGTGACATCCCCGATGTCCCCTGTGGGACCCATGGACCCTGACAAGGAAAAGGAGAGTTATGGTAGACTTACCTTTGTTAACTCCCTTTCCTTGAAGTCCATGGGAACCACAGGGCGCCCACCCTTTTAAATTTGCCACTGAGGTTCACCTTTACGTGATGTTCTGATACTGTGACCCGTTCTGACCATTCCATATTCATGCTATGTATGTATGAGTTCTGGGCATATGTGTTCTCTGTCCTCTTCTCTTCTCCGCTTCCTGCTCTCGGCTTGTTACCAAAAACTGGCGGCAGTAGCCTGGAGGCGGGGTTGTAGGGGAGAGGGCCCGGGCATGCTGGGTAAAACCTTTAAGAGCTTCGCTGATTGGTGCCTCGGACCCCCTGGATCCGCCTACAACCCCGATGTCCCCTGTGGTTCCCATGGACTTCAAGGAAAGGGAGTTAACAAAGGTAAGTCTACCATAACTCTCCTTTTAAAATTACAGTTTTTCAAAACGTTTCAAAATGTTTTATGTGATGTGAAAGCTACATTGGTGTATTAGCTTCATCCCTTGTTGTACGTAGTGTATTCTGATATCTTTAACACAGATTATGATTATTGCTTGTACCCCTGGATGTTTTTGACCAATAGATGTTTGTCCTTATTTTAAATGTATTTATTATCTCTGCCGACACACCTCTCCAGGAAGAGAGTTCCATAGTTTGGCTGCCCTGACCGTAAAAAAATGTTTTCTTCTAAGGGAACGAAATCTTCTTTCCTCTCATCTAAGCTCATGCCCACATGTCCTAGAGTCCTTCCTTACAGTAAAAAGGGTGCTTGACAGTTCCTTATATTAGCCCCTAATTTGTTCAATCTGTCCTCATAGGTTAAATGCTCCATTCCCTTTATTAGCTTTATTGCTCTTCTTTGGACTCTTTGGACTCTTTCCAGTTCTATGATGTCCTTTGTACTCCATAACCTAGATGTCGTCTAACCAATTGTCCCGATCCGATCACGTGATGGATCTAATAAAGCAGGCATGTCCAATGTTGGCCCTCCAGATGTTGTTAAACTACACATCCCAGCATGCTTTGCAATAGTTTTAGCATTCTCTAATAGCAAAACTGTGGCAAAGCATGCTGGGATGTGTAGTTTAACAACATCTGAAGGGCCAACGTTGGACATGCCTGTAATAAAGCATGCCTCCTGTTATTATTATGTGTGAGATGAATGTAGTTCTGGCATTGTTTGTAAAATCATGTTGTCTGCTATTGTTATGTGTGAGATCAGGGCATGTATTGTATTATGTGTGTAAAATTAATGTGACCTAAAGGGCTGCCTGCCATTTCCCCCTGCAGAGTGTAAGCACTGTGGACATCCTCAGAGTAACCATCTGTATATTTCTCTGAAGTTAGTATCAGAGACCCCTCATATATCAGACTGTGGGTTAGATCAGCATGGTCCAGAGCAGGCCAAAGGTGCTCCGCCCCCCTCCACTACAGATCTCTTATCAGACTTGGCTGTTGCATTCCACGCGTAAGGGATTTGTACAAATCACTTCAAAGCAGTGGACCAATCCTTCATGTAAGAGGATCAATTATTTAGGGACATTCATTAGTGTCCAGCAGGGAACTGGTCAAAATCACAAAGATGGGGGGAGGAATCTGCAGGTATAACTAAACGCTTCTCCCTATAGCTGATGGTACTTCTTAGGAGATCAGCAAGCTGGCGGGAAGCGACCCGGATGTTTCATGTGAAGTCCACTCAATACAGAATCAGTACTTGTGTGTAAGATACAGTTCTGTCATTTTTAAATTCCCTTTTATTTTTGAGTTGTATTTCTTCTGTGTGCACTTTTAAAATCTTTGTAACCATTTTTATCACTAAAGCTCTGAAGTATTTCCTGGAATAAATCATACATAATTCCAGTTCTAATTTTGTGTTCTGAGGACTTAAGCTATAGGAGAGCAGTTAACGTTACAACCTTTTTTATATATTGTATTGTGTGGTCAGGTGCGAGCAAGGCGTACCTTGCACAATTTCGAAGCGCTAAGTCAGGCTTTGCTGGTGGCGGCGTACCTCATAGAGGGGACTCGTGTGTGCAAAGTGAACCCCAGTCACGGCCGGAGCTGCTCAGATTGACGTATCTGGAGAAGCGACCGGTGGGTCCGTGACACCAATGCTTTGTACAGTGGCATAATTACATTTGAGTCCCTAGTCTCCATGCCCCTTTTTATGCATGCTAGTATCCTGTTGGCCTTACTTGTTGCTATATGACTTTAGGCACTATACCCCAATTTGTTATCTATTTGGACTCCTAGATCCTTTTCAAGTTCTGAATTACCCAGTGCCATCCCGCTTAGGTTATAGCTAGCACATTGGTTATGTCTCCCCAGGTGCATAATCTTGCATTTATCCACATTGAACCTCATCTTCCACTTTTTTGCCCTCTTATCTAATTTATTAAGATCGCTCTGAAGCGTGGAGACATCCTCAGTGGATCTAATTACTCTGCTCAGTTTTGTGTCATCAGTAAAGATGGGAACTTTGCTGAGTATTCCCATCCCAGTATCATTAATACATTTATTAAATAAAAGGGGCCCTAGCACCGACCCCTGTGGCACTCCACTTAGTTCTGGTATCATATCTGACACTGCTGCGTTCACAACCACTCTCTGTTACACAGCCAGTTCCCTACCCATCTACAAATTGGGTACTTGTGTATTATCACGGCACCCGGCTACACTACGCTGTCAGCATAGCCCAATGGCTGCCTAGCGTATTCAGCGTAGTGACTCCGTGGCAGCCCTGCGTAGTGTCCCTCAGACAGCTATTTACTGTACTGTCCCCGGGAGCTGCAGCTCTGTCCCTCGCAAGCCTAGTGAGTGCCTCAGACAGCGCTGGCGCCCGCATGATCCCCTCTCCGCTGGTGGACGCCGGCAGAGAGGGTATCATGCGGGGGCCGGCGGAGAGGCGCTCCATCTGTCTGAGACGCAGGAGCGTCTCAGTAAGTATTGCGGCAGTGTACGGCAACCCTGCCGACAGGGTTAGGGGTTCGGTAGGGCGTGCGTCTCCTGCACAAAGGGGGGCTGCATTTGCAAGTGCGTCTCATGCACAATAAAGGAGGCATTTGCCAGTGCTCCTTGTTACATACTGGCAAATGCCTCCATTTGAAACCTCCACTATCCAAGCCAGACCAAAGCGTGGCGAGCATAGCGAGCCCCACGAGGGGTCGCGTTGCGTGTCCTCCCAACCTTTTCATACCCCCACTATCCACCTCGGCTTCGTGTTAAAATGGCCAATGGTTCCCACACAATGTAGTAAGCGCTGACTGTCTACGCTAGCTGCGTAACGCTGTCTAACTACGTAAGCTCCGGCTGGCCGCGAATGGGCGGGAACACGATGCTGATACTAACAGGGACGCCTGACTGACTACGCTAACTATGTGCGCTCCGGCTATCCGCGAACGGGTGGGAACACTACACTACGCTGGCCGCGGGAACACTACGCCTATTCTGACAGGGACGCTACACTAGCTGCGTAACGGGCGCCGTGATAATACACAAGTACCACAAATTCTTACCCCTAGTCCCAGATCCTCCATTTTATTTATCAACCTCTTATGTGGCACTGTATCAAAAGCCTTAGCAAAATCTAGGAAGATCACATCTACTACATTTCCATTATCAAGGAAGAGGCTTCTGAATGTGCCATGCCGGGGGGAAAGGAAGAGGCTTCTGTATGTGCCATGCCGGGGGAAAGGAAGAGGCTTCTGAATGTGCCATGCCGGGGGGAAAGGAAGAGGCTTCTGAATGTACCATACCGGGGGGAAGGAGGAGGCTTCTGTATGTCCCCTGCTGGGGGTAGGAGGAGGCTTCTGTATGTGCCATGCCGGGGGGAAAGGAAGAGGCTTCTGTATGTGCCATGCCGGGGGGAAAGGAAGAGGCTTCTGTATGTGCCATGCCGGGGGAAAGGAAGAGGCTTCTGAATGTGCCATGCCGGGGGAAAGGAGGAGGCTTCTGTATGTCCCCTGCTGGGGGAAGGAGGAGGCTTCTGTATGTGCCATGCCGGGGGGAAAGGAAGAGGCTTCTGTATGTGCCATGCCGGGGGGAAGGAGGAGGCTTCTGTATGTGCCATGCCGGGGGGAAGGAGGAGGCTTCTGTATGTGCCATGCTGGGAGGATGGAGGAGGCTTCTGTATGTGCCATGCTGGGGGGAAGTAGGAGGCTTCTGTATGTGCCATGCCGGGGGGAAAGGAAGAGGCTTCTGTATGTGCCATGCCGGGGGGAAGGAGGAGGCTTCTGTATGTGCCATGCTGGGAGGATGGAGGAGGCTTCTGTATGTGCCATGCTGGGGGGAAGGAAGAGGCTTCTGTATGTGCCATGCCGGGGGGAAAGGAAGAGGCTTCTGAATGTGCCATGCCGGGGGGAAAGGAAGAGGCTTCTGAATGTGCCATGCCGGGGGGAAGGAGGAGGCTTCTGTATGTGCCATGCCGGGGGGAAAGGAAGAAGCTTCTGTATGTGCCATGTGGGGAGGAAAGGAAGAGGCTTCTGTATGTGCCATGCCGGGGGGAAAGGAAGAGGCTTCTGTATGTGCCATGCTGGGAGGAAAGGAAGAGGCTTCTGTATGTGCCATGCCAGGGGGAAAGGAAGAGGCTTCTGTATGTGCCATGCCGGGAGGAAAGGAAGAGGCTTCTGAATGTGCCATGCCGGGGGGGAAAGGAAGAGGCTTCGGCATGTGCCATGCCGGGGGGAAAGGAAGAGGCTTCTGAATGTGCCATGCCGGGGGGAAGGAGGAGGCTTCTGTATGTGCCATGCTGGGGGGGGGGGGGGGGGGGGGAGGGGAGAGGAGGCTTCTGTATGTGCCATGCTGGGGGAAAGGAAGAGGCTTCTCTATGTGCCATGCTGGGGGAAAGGAAGATGCTTCTGTATGTGCCCTGCTGGGGGGAAGGAGGAGGATTCTGTATGTGCCATGCTGGGGGGAAGGAGGAGGATTCTGTATGTGCCATGCTGGGGGGAAGGAGGAGGATTCTGTATGTGCCATACTGGGGGGGGGGGGGGGGGAGGATTCTGTATGTGCCATGCCGGGGGGAAGGAGGAGGCTTCTGTATGTGCCATGCTGGGATGGAGGGAAGGGGAGAGGAGGCTTCTGTATGTGCCATGCTGGGGGAAAGGAGAAGGCTTCTGTATGTGCCATGCCGGGGGGAAAGGAAGAGGCTTCTGTATGTGCCATGCTGGGAGGAAAGGAAGAGGCTTCTGTATGTGCCATGCCAGGGGGAAAGGAAGAGGCTTCTGTATGTGCCATGCCGGGAGGAAAGGAAGAGGCTTCTGAATGTGCCATGCCGGGGGGGAAAGGAAGAGGCTTCGGCATGTGCCATGCCGGGGGGAAAGGAAGAGGCTTCTGAATGTGCCATGCCGGGGGGAAGGAGGAGGCTTCTGTATGTGCCATGCTGGGGGGGGGGGGGGGGGGGGAGGGGAGAGGAGGCTTCTGTATGTGCCATGCTGGGGGAAAGGAAGAGGCTTCTCTATGTGCCATGCTGGGGGAAAGGAAGATGCTTCTGTATGTGCCCTGCTGGGGGGAAGGAGGAGGATTCTGTATGTGCCATGCTGGGGGGAAGGAGGAGGATTCTGTATGTGCCATGCTGGGGGGAAGGAGGAGGATTCTGTATGTGCCATACTGGGGGGGGGGGGGGGGGGGGGAGGATTCTGTATGTGCCATGCCGGGGGGAAGGAGGAGGCTTCTGTATGTGCCATGCTGGGATGGAGGGAAGGGGAGAGGAGGCTTCTGTATGTGCCATGCTGGGGGAAAGGAGAAGGCTTCTGTATGTGCCATGCTGGGGGAAAGGAAGAGGCTTCTGTATGTGCCGTGCTGGGGGGAAGGGGAGAGGAGGCTTTATTACATTGGGACCCAGAAAAGGTCAGGAAGGACCCCAATTTTTGTAAGTGCGGGGTCCCAGGGACACATTTTTTTTGTTGTTGAGTTTTCGTGATCATTGCCCCGGTGCCCAAATGAGCAAGAAGACAAGTACATCAGAGTTTCTAGTTTGAGAAATAGATGCCACGCAGGTCCTCAACTGGCAGCTTCATTTAACAATACCCACAAAATGGCAGTGTCAACGTCTACAGTGAAGAGGTGACTCTGGGATCCTGGTCTTCTAAGGCAGAGTGCAAAATGCCCTATCTGAGACTGGCCAATGAAAGGAAAAGGTTAATATGGGCACGAGAATACAGACATTGGACAGAGAAGATTGGAATAAAGTGTTACGGACGAATGGAGGTTTTGGGGAGATTGGATCACACAGAAGAACATTTGCGAGACACAAGGATGCTGGAAGAGTGCATGGTGGAGGTAAGGTGATGGTCTGGAGCTGCTTTGGTGCTGGTAAAGTTGGAGATTTGAACAAGGTAAATGAGATTATGAATAAGGAAGGCTATCACTCCATTTTGCGAGACCATGCCATACCCTGTGGACAGCGCTTGATTGGAGCCAATTTCCTCCTGCAACAGGACAGTGACACAAAGCACAATCACCAGATCTCACCCCCATTGACCTGTTGTGGGAGGAGCTTGACCGTATGGTATGCAAGGAATGCCGATCAAGCCAATCCAACTTGTGGGAGGAGCTTCAGGCAGCGTGGGGGGAAATTTCTTCCGATTACCTCAACAAATTACCAGCTAGAATGCCAAAGGCCGGCAGTGCTGTAATGGCTGCAAATGGAGCATTCTGTGACGAAAGCAAAGATTAAAGAAAAAAACCATGTGCACTACAGGTGGGGCAGATGTAACACGGGCAGAGAGAATTAGAGTTGGGTGGGGTTTTACTTCAAAGTGAGATCTATATTGCAGTGTAAAAATAAAGCAGCCAGTATTTACCCTGCACAGAAACAAAATAACTCAAAATAACCCAAATCTAAATATCTCTGCACATGTTACATCTGCCTCCTGCAGTGCACATGATTTTGTCCATCTAAGAAGGATTTTTGTCATTTAATAAATATAAGTCAGTTTTCAAGTAAAACACAAAATTGTCTGGGTGACCCCAAGCTTTTGAACGGTTGTTCTGGGCTTCTGTTCTCCATTGCTGGCTGACACGCGGACCATCCTGGTTACATGTGGTGTCACAGGACTGTACATTCCCCCTTACTGACTGACACGCGGACCATCCTGGTTACATGTGGTGTCACAGGACCGTACGTTCCCCCTTGCTGGCTGACACGCGGACCATCCTGGTTACATGTGGTGTCACAGGACTGTACATTCCCCCTTGCTGGCTGACACGCAGACCATCCTGGTTACATGTGGTGTCACAGGACCATGCATTCCCCCTTACTGACTGACACGCGGACCATCCTGGTTACATGTGGTGTCACAGGACCATGCATTCCCCCTTACTGACTGACACGCGGACCATCCTGGTTACATATGGTGTCACAGTACTGTACATTCCCCCTTGCTTGCTGACACACTGACCATCCTGGTTACATGTGGTGTCACAGGACCGTATGTTCCCCCTTACTGACTAACACGCGGACCGTCCTGGTTACATGTGGTGTCACAGGACCGTATGTTCCCCCTTACTGACTGACACGCGGACCGTCCTGGTTACATGTGGTGTCACAGGACCATGCATTCCCCCTTACTGACTGACACGCGGACCGTCCTGGTTACATGTAGTGTCACAGGACCGTATGTTCCCCCTTACTGACTGACACGCGGACCGTCCTGGTTACATGTGGTGTCACAGGACCGTATGTTCCCCCTTACTGACTGACACGCGGACCGTCCTGGTTACATGTGGTGTCCCAGGACCGTACGTTCCCCCTTACTGACTGACTCGCGGACAGTCCTGGTTACATGTAGTGTCACAGTACTGTACGTTCCCCCTTACTGACTGACAAGCGGACCGTCCTGGTTACATGTGGTGTCACAGGACCGTACGTTCCCCCTTACTGACTGACACGCAGACCATCCTGGTTACATGTGGTGTCACAGGACCGTACGTTCCCCCTTACTGGCTGACACACTGACCATCCTGGTTACATGTGGTGTCACAGGACTGTACGTTCCCCCTTACTGGCTGACACGCGGACCATCCTGGTTACATGTGGTGTCACAGGACCGTACGTTCCCCCTTGCTGGCTGACACGCGGACCATCCTGGTTACATGTGGTGTCACAGGACTGTACATTCCCCCTTGCTGGCTGACACGCAGACCATCCTGGTTACATGTGGTGTCACAGGACCATGCATTCCCCCTTACTGACTGACACGCGGACCATCCTGGTTACATGTGGTGTCACAGGACCATGCATTCCCCCTTACTGACTGACACGCGGACCATCCTGGTTACATATGGTGTCACAGTACTGTACATTCCCCCTTGCTTGCTGACACACTGACCATCCTGGTTACATGTGGTGTCACAGGACCGTATGTTCCCCCTTACTGACTAACACGCGGACCGTCCTGGTTACATGTGGTGTCACAGGACCGTATGTTCCCCCTTACTGACTGACACGCGGACCGTCCTGGTTACATGTGGTGTCACAGGACCATGCATTCCCCCTTACTGACTGACACGCGGACCGTCCTGGTTACATGTAGTGTCACAGGACCGTATGTTCCCCCTTACTGACTGACACGCGGACCGTCCTGGTTACATGTGGTGTCACAGGACCGTATGTTCCCCCTTACTGACTGACACGCGGACCGTCCTGGTTACATGTGGTGTCCCAGGACCGTACGTTCCCCCTTACTGACTGACTCGCGGACAGTCCTGGTTACATGTAGTGTCACAGTACTGTACGTTCCCCCTTACTGACTGACAAGCGGACCGTCCTGGTTACATGTGGTGTCACAGGACCGTACGTTCCCCCTTACTGACTGACACGCAGACCATCCTGGTTACATGTGGTGTCACAGGACCGTACGTTCCCCCTTACTGGCTGACACACTGACCATCCTGGTTACATGTGGTGTCACAGGACTGTACGTTCCCCCTTACTGGCTGACACGCGGACCATCCTGGTTACATGTAGTGTCACAGGACCGTACATTCCCCCTTACTGACTGACACGCGGACCGTCCTGGTTACATGTGGTGTCACAGGACCGTACGTTCCCCCTTGCTGGCTGACACGCGGACCATCCTGGTTACATGTGGTGTCACAGTACCGTACATTCCCCCTTGCTGGCTGACACGCGGACCATCCTGGTTACATGTGGTGTCACAGTACTGTACATTCCCCCTTACTGACTGACACGCAGACCATCCTGGTTACATGTGGTGTCACAGGACCATGCATTCCCCCTTGCTGGCTGACACGCAGACCATCCTGGTTACATGTGGTGTCACAGGACCGTACATTCCCCCTTACTGACTGACACGCAGACCATCCTGGTTACATGTGGTGTCACAGGACCGTACGTTCCCCCTTACTGACTGACACGCGGACCGTCCTTGTTACATGTGGTGTCACAGGACCGTACGTTCCCCCTTACTGACTGACACGCGGACCATCCTGGTTACATGTGGTGTCACAGGACCGTACGTTCCCCCTTACTGACTGACACGCGGACCATCCTGGTTACATGTGGTGTCACAGGACTGTACATTCCCCCTTACTGACTGACACGCAGACCATCCTGGTTACATGTGGTGTCACAGAACTGTACGTTCCCCCTTGCTTGCTGACACACTGACCATCCTGGTTACATGTGGTGTCACAGGACCGTACATTCCCCCTTACTGACTGACACGCAGACCATCCTGGTTACATGTGGTGTCACAGGACCGTACATTCCCCCTTGCTGTCTGACACGCGGACCGTCCTGGTTACATGTGGTGTCACAGGACTGTACATTCCCCCTTACTGACTGACACGCGGACCGTCCTGGTTACATGTGGTGTCACAGCACCGTACATTCCCCCTTGCTGGCTGACACGCGGACCATCCTGGTTACATGTGGTGTCACAGGACCGTACGTTCCCCCTTACTGACTGACACCCGGACCATCCTGGTTACATGTGGTGTTACAGGACCGTACGTTCCCCCTTACTGACTGACACACGGACCGTCCTGGTTACATGTGGTGTCACAGTACCGTACATTCCCCCTTGCTGGCTGACACGCGGACCGTCCTGGTTACATGTAGTGTCACAGTACTGTACATTCCCCCTTGCTTGCTGACACACTGACCATCCTAGTTACATGTGGTGTCACAGGACTGTACATTCCCCCTTGCTGGCTGACACGCGGACCATCCTGGTTACATGTGGTGTCACAGGACCGTACATTCCCCCTTGCTTGCTGACACACTGACCATCCTGGTTACATGTGGTGTCACAGGACCGTACGTTCCCCCTTACTGACTGACACGCGGACCGTCCTGGTTACATGTAGTGTCACAGTACTGTACGTTCCCCCTTACTGACTGACACGCGGATCGTCCTGGTTACATGTAGCGTCACAGTACTGTACATTCCCCCTTGCTTGCTGACACACTGACCATCCTAGTTACATGTAGTGTCACAGGACTGTACATTCCCCCTTACTGACTGACACGTGGACCATCCTGGTTACATGTGGTGTCACAGGACCGTACATTCCCCCTTGCTTGCTGACACACTGACCATCCTGGTTACATGTGGTGTCACAGGACCGTACGTTCCCCCTTACTGACTGACACGCGGACCGTCCTGGTTACATGTAGTGTCACAGTACTGTACGTTCCCCCTTACTGACTGACACGCGGACCGTCCTGGTTACATGTAGCGTCACAGTACTGTACATTCCCCCTTGCTTGCTGACACACTGACCATCCTAGTTACATGTAGTGTCACAGGACTGTACATTCCCCCTTACTGACTGACACGTGGACCATCCTGGTTACATGTAGTGTCACAGGACCGTACGTTCCCCCTTACTGACTGACACGCGGACCGTCCTGGTTACATGTGGTGTCACAGGACTGTACGATCCCCCTTACTGACTGACACGCGGACCATCCTGGTTACATGTGGTGTCACAGGACCGTACGTTCCCCCTTAATGACTGACACACGGACCGTCCTGGTTACATGTGGTGTCACAGGACTGTACATTCCCCCTTACTGGCTGACACGCGGACCATCCTGGTTACATGTAGTGTCACAGGACCGTACGTTCCCCCTTACTGACTGACACGCGGACCATCCTGGTTACATGTGGTGTCACAGGACTGTACGTTCCCCCTTACTGACTGACACGCGGACCATCCTGGTTACATGTGGTGTCACAGGACCATACTTTCCCCTTACTGACTGACACGCGGACCATCCTGGTTACATGTGGTGTCACAGTACTGTACATTCCCCCTTACTGACTAACACGCGAACCGTCCTGGTTACATGTGGTGTCACAGGACCGTACGTTCCCCCTTACTGACTGACACGCGGACCATCCTGGTTACATGTGGTGTCACAGGACTGTACGTTCCCCCTTACTGACTGACACGCGGACCGTCCTGGTTACATGTAGTGTCACAGGACTGTACGTTCCCCCTTACTGACTGACACGCGGACCATCCTGGTTACATGTGGTGTCACAGGACTGTACGTTCCCCCTTACTGACTGACACACGGACCATCCTGGTTACATGTGGTGTCACAGGACTGTACATTCCCCCTTACTGACTGACACACGGACCGTCCTGGTTACATGTGGTGTCACAGTACTGTACGTTCCCCCTTACTGACTGACACACTGACCATCCTGGTTACATGTGGTGTCACAGGACCGTATGTTCCCCCTTACTGACTGACACGCGGACCGTCCTGGTTACATGTGGTGTCACAGTACCGTACATTCCCCCTTGCTGGCTGACACGCGGACCATCCTGGTTACATGTGGTGTCACAGTACTGTACATTCCCCCTTGCTGGCTGACACACGGACCATCCTGGTTACATGTGGTGTCACAGGACCGTACATTCCCCCTTACTGACTGACACGCAGACCATCCTGGTTACATGTGGTGTCACAGGACTGTACATTCCCCCTTGCTGGCTGACATGCGGACCATCCTGGTTACATGTGGTGTCACAGGACCGTACATTCCCCCTTGCTGTCTGACACACGGACCATCCTTGTTACATGTGGTGTCACAGTACCGTACATTCCCCCTTGCTGGCTGACACGCGGACCATCCTGGTTAGATGTGGTGTCACAGGACCATGCATTCCCCCTTACTGACTGACACGCAGACCATCCTGGTTACATGTGGTGTCACAGGACCATGCATTCCCCCTTGCTGGCTGACACGCGGACCATCCTGGTTACATGTGGTGTCACAGGACTGTACATTCCCCCTTACTGACTGACACCCGGACCATCCTGGTTACATGTGGTGTCACAGGACCGTACGTTCCCCCTTACTGGCTGACACGTGGACCATCCTAGTTACATGTGGTGTCACAGTACTGTACATTCCCCCTTACTGACTGACACGCGGACCATCCGGGTTACATGTGGTGTCACAGGACTGTACATTCCCCCTTGCTGTCTGACACGCTGACCGTCCTGGTTGCATGTGGTGTCACAGGACTGTACGTTCCCCCTTACTGGCTGACACGCAGACCATCCTGGTTACATGTGGTGTCACAGGACTGTACGTTCCCCCTTACTGGCTGACACGCAGACCATCCTGGTTACATGTGGTGTCACAGGACTGTACATTCCCCCTTGCTGGCTGACACGCGGACCATCCTGGTTACATGTGGTGTCACAGGACCGTACGTTCCCCCTTGCTGGCTGACACACTGACCATCCTGGTTACATGTGGTGTCACAGGACTGTACGTTCCCCCTTACTGACTGACACGCGGACCGTCCTGGTTACATGTGGTGTCACAGGACTGTACGTTCCCCCTTACTGGCTGACATGCGGACCATCCTGGTTACATGTGGTGTCACAGGACCGTACGTTCCCCCTTGCTGGCTGGCACACTGACCATCCTGGTTACATGTGGTGTCACAGGACTGTACGTTCCCCCTTACTGACTGACACGCGGACCGTCCTGGTTACATGTGGTGTCACAGGACTGTACGTTCCCCCTTACTGGCTGACACGCAGACCATCCTGGTTACATGTGGTGTCACAGGACTGTACGTTCCCCCTTACTGGCTGACACGCGGACCATCCTGGTTACATGTGGTGTCACAGAACTGTACATTCCCCCTTACTGGCTGACACACGGACCGTCCTGGTTACATGTGGTGTCACAGGACTGTACGTTCCCCCTTACTGACTGACACACGGACCATCCTGGTTACATGTGGTGTCACAGGACTGTACATTCCCCCTTACTGGCTGACACGCGGACCTTCCTGGTTAGATGTGGTGTCACAGTACTGTACATTCCCCCTTACTGGCTGACACACGGACCGTCCTGGTTACATGTGGTGTCACAGGACTGTACGTTCCCCCTTACTGACTGACACACGGACCATCCTGGTTACATGTGGTGTCACAGGACCGTACGTTCCCCCTTACTGACTGACACGCGGACCGTCCTGGTTACATGTGGTGTCACAGGACTGTACGTTCCCCCTTACTGACTGACACACGGACCATCCTGGTTACATGTGGTGTCACAGGACTGTACATTCCCCCTTACTGGCTGACACGCGGACCTTCCTGGTTACATGTGGTGTCACAGGACTGTACGTTCCCCCTTACTGACTGACACACGGACCATCCTGGTTACATGTGGTGTCACAGGACCGTACGTTCCCCCTTACTGACTGACACGCGGACCGTCCTGGTTACATGTGGTGTCACAGGACTGTACGTTCCCCCTTACTGACTGACACACGGACCATCCTGGTTACATGTGGTGTCACAGGACTGTACATTCCCCCTTACTGGCTGACACGCGGACCTTCCTGGTTAGATGTGGTGTCACAGTACTGTACATTCCCTCTTGCTGGCTGACACACTGACCATCCTGGTTACATGTGGTGTCACAGGACTGTACATTCCCCCTTACTGGCTGACACGCGGACCTTCCTGGTTACATGTGGTGTCACAGGACTGTACATTCCCCCTTACTGGCTGGCACGCTGACCATCCTGGTTACATGTGGTGTCACAGGACCGTACGTTCCCCCTTGCTGGCTGACACGCGGACCGTCCTGGTTACATGTGGTGTCACAGTACTGTACGTTCCCCCTTACTGGCTGACACGCGGACCGTCCTGGTTACATGTGGTGTCACAGTACTGTACATTCCCCCTTACTGACTGACACCCGGACCATCCTGGTTACATGTGGTGTCACAGGACCGTACGTTCCCCCTTGCTGGCTGACACTCGGACCGTCCTGGTTACATGTGGTGTCACAGTACTGTACGTTCCCCCTTGCTGACTGACACGCGGACCATCCTGGTTAGATGTGGTGTCACAGGACTGTACATTCCCCCTTGCTGGCTGACACACTGACCATCCTGGTTACATGTGGTGTCACAGAACTGTACATTCCCCCTTACTGGCTGACACGCGGACCGTCCTGGTTACATGTGGTGTCACAGTACTGTACATTCCCCCTTGCTGGCTGACACACTGACCGTCCTGGTTAGATGTGGTGTCACAGGACTGTACGTTCCCCCTTGCTGGCTGACACACTGACCATCCTGGTTACATGTGGTGTCACAGTACTGTACATTCCCCCTTGCTGGCTGACACACGGACCATCCTGGTTACATGTGGTGTCACAGGACCGTGCACTTGGTTATTTGCAGCAGTACAGTGATGGGTGGAGAGGATTTAATATTAGGGGGCTCTTTGTATGGACATTTATGATTCTTGCATGTAGGGCATATGCAAACCTCCAACCTAGTGCCGTCTTCACATTAGTCATTATAGTATCTTCTGCTTCTGTATCCCTTACAGATAGGCTGCTGCGCAATGTCTGGGTATTTCTCAGCAACATGGGGGAGATCTGTAATGAAGAGCTGGAGGCCCCATATATAAAATGCATTGGGATCTTCAACAGAGGAAAAGAACAATGCTTCAAAGTACTGTCCGTGCTGGGATTCCTGTGCTACATTGTGGACGCCTTCCGGCCCCTGTGTGGCCTTGCCAAATGTAAGTCTAATAGTCAGTTGCCCACACCTGTCACACATACCTGCACACCTGTCACACCCACCTCCACACCTGTCACACCCACCTGCACACCTGTCACACCCACCTCCACACCTGTCATACCCACCGGCATACCTATTATAACCGCCTGCACACCTGCCACACCCGCCTGCACACCTATCATACCCGCAAGCACACCTATCATACCCACTTGCACAGCTATCATACCCACCTGCCCACCTATCATACCCAAATGGGAGAGAAAAGAGTACTCTTTTTTGGGGGGCAATCTTGGAATATGATACAAATAAAACTTAACTTTTATTAGTAGTGTTTAAAAAGGGAAATTGGACGATGTAGCCTGTAACCCAAAATCTAAGACCAGTCTCACAGTGAGCTTTTGAAAAAATGTGCTATGCGCTGGGGATTTTGGTTTTAGATATCTACTACCAGTTTTATGACAAGCTTAAGGTAGTGAGCTAGGCGGCTGGAAGGTTGGTTCCACCGTGGAACCAATTGGTACAGTATGTGATGTGTGCCTAGTGAGCCCTAAGGCTCTATTTTAACTAGGACTTGCTAGAGGCAAATTTTGGAAAATTATTTCTTATTTGACATGGTGTCATAAAGGGTTGAATTCCCTTGTTGTGTGAAGACTGCTAGATTGTATTTTTACTCCACTTAGTGCGTGCTAACTGCTCCAAGTCTCTGTTCAAATACAATCAAAAGAAGGAGTACATATCAGATTTACGGTCCTGACACAGCAAAGCAAGTTTTCCCGCTGTTGTTGACCAATCAATCACTCTGTATTTGTTGTAATCAAATGGCAATTTTTTCTTTTTACACAGTTGAAAATCTTTAACGTCACCAGGATATCACATTTATGATCCTTTGTGCCTAAAGTACCCTGGCACGATGAAGCAAGTATAAACCTCTGAGCGTCTGATGCTCCCGCCATACTTTTACCCTTAAAGAGACTAAGAAACCCAACCCCTTAAACATCCCCCTCCCCTTCCCTTTCCACCTGCTCCCCTTTTTCCTGAAATAACCAAACAGAGTCATTTATTTATGGCGAATTAAAGGTCACATTTATTAATCAGATTACAAATATAATCTTACTCGCTTAGGAGGCAAAGAAAGCACTGCGGTCCACCAGCCCTCGAACATAACTGACTCAAGCCGACCGTGGGGGGCCCCATGGACCCCTTCTCGCAACTGAAACTGGTAAACGACCTGGGTCCCCAACTTGCCGCCCCCCCCCAACGCCAGGCCTCTGGAGATCTGCACCCCCTTTATTGGGTGCCTCCGCTTCCTGGCACCACACTTTGGCTGGCCCGCAGGTAATTCCGCCAATGCAAGGTTCTCAGAACCGTAGCCCGCCACCTCACTGTGACCTTCCCTCACCCTTATGACTCAAACCTTCAACCTGCTTCGAATGCTGCGGTGGCTGCGCTAATTATAAACAAGTGCGTACCATACTCCTTTTCCTGCCAACCGTTAGCCTTCACACATCGCTTAAGCAGGATTTTAAATTGGTATAACGTGAGTGGGGACTCATCCGCGTGCACCAAAAAAGCCTTCCTTCCCGCAATGCCACCCATTTTCCTTTGCCTTGCTGGTCTGTCTTAGACCTGTGTGTGTTACCGTATAGGGGCCTCTTCTAGGCCAAAGATCACACGTAGATTGGGGGTCACACACTTATTAATCCAAACTTGTCAGTTCCTTCCACTTCCCTCAGAGATAAAAAAAATATAGAGGGGGAGAACTCATTGCGTAAAAAGTAAAATTGAATCAATAACACATACATAAACAAACGTCACTCTTAAAATAAAGCCTGGTACCGTTGAGACCGGGGTAGACCTCCTCACATAGTATCCACAAAGTAGTCCCAATGTCAGGTCCAGATAAGGATCCCAGGTACCTCCAAACTACCAACGCGTTTTGACTTTAAAAGTCTTCCACAGGGTGTATGGAGGTAGCCTGCTGGTGTCCATATTTATACTGTCCTTAGGTCAGCCCCCTAATTTCCTGTTCCTGTATGGGTGTGACCTAAATGTTCTATTTATACAGGTATAATACTTAATTCTTAATTATATCCTCATGCTTCCCAGAATCCAAATACATCCAATAATTTAAATCTGCAACAATATTCACATATAAAACAACAAAGACTTATAAATCCGTAAAGATTCCAAAAACCGGAAGTCATCATGTGTTCCATGCCTTTGGAATGCATGATACATCCGCCCACTTCAATAATATCTCCTCCTGTGCCCTGCTGCGGGGTTAGTATATTTCCCATTAACAGCCCGAGGCAGGGAGGGGGACATCGCCGTCATTGCCCTGTTACAAGCGATGTGTGCGCTGCACATACTTTTATGCATGGGCCGCCGTATCCCCCTGGACCGGAGATCACCCATGGAGTGGTATGAAATGAGCCATTTTTTAAAATCGGTCTACGACCACCCAAATAGTATTGTGGCTGTCTGATGGTGGGAGGTCGGTGATGAAGTCCATGGATATATGGGTCCAAAGACCCTGAGGAATGGAGAGTGGCATCAATGGACCTACCGGAGCTGAATGGGAGGCAATATACTCTTTGATATCTTTTTTCAAAGAAGGCCACCAGTACCTTCTGGAAAGGAATTCATAGGTCTTCTGGATCCCCGGATGGCCGGAGAATTTGGAGTCATGGGCCCATCGTAATATCGTAATATCCCTTTCCTCAAACCTGGTTTGACAAAGGTTTTACCTGGAGGAATTGAGGCTTGCAGAGTTGTTGTAGCAAAAGCGAGAGGATTAATAATAGGACTTCCTTCGTAGGATTTAGATTCCTCCTCTGTCTCCCATGATCTGGACAGGGCATCCGCTTTGCGGTTCTTTGCTCCTGGGCAGAAAGACAATTTGAAATTGAACCTGTAGAAGAACAAGGCTCATCTGGCATGTCGAGGATTGAGGCACTGGGCGTTCTTTAAATATAGCAAATTTTTATGATCAGTGATGACGTTTATGACGTGGACTGCCCCCTCGAGTAGATAACGCCACTCTTCTAGAGCCATCTTGATCGCTAATAGCTCCTGATCCCCGATGGCATAATTTTGTTCAGCTGGGGAAAACCTTTTAGAAAAGAACCCACGTGGATGCGGGTGTCCGTCAGGGCTCGTCTGGGAGAGAACTGCCCCCACGCCAATAGTGGAGGCGTCAACTTCCAAAGTGAAGGGTAGATTGACGTCAGGTTGGGCTAAGACTGGCGCTGAGATGAATTTCTTCTTGAGAAGATAAAAGGCTTAGAGGGCCGCTGGAGGCCAATTGGAGGGTTTGGCACCCTTGCAAGTGAGAACAGTTATGGGCGCTACTATAGCAGAGAATCCCTTGATGAATTTTCTATAGTAGTTAGCGAATCCGAGGAATCTCTGGACCCCTCGGAGAGTGTGTGGAAGAGGCCATGTCTGGTTTGCTTCGACTTTGGCTGGATCCATCTCCAGACCGGAGCCTGAAACAATATACCCCAGAAAGGGTATAGATGTGACTTCAAAGATGCACTTTTCCAATTTACAGAAGAGAAGATTTTCCCTGAGACGATAGAGTACTTCTTTGATGATCTCTCGATGTTTCTGTAGACTATTGGCATAGATCAGGATATCATCGAGGTATACCACGACATGTTGATAAAGAAGATCACGGAAGAGTTTGTTCATGTACGACTGGAACACTGCTGGCGCATTACTTAGGCCGAACGGCATGACAAGATATTCGTAATGTCCATCTCTGGTATTAAAAAGCGGTCTTCCACTCATCTCCTTTACGAATACGAATGAGGTTGTAAGCGCCCCAAAGGTCTAATTTGGAAATGATGGTCGCACCTTTGATTCTGTCAAACAGTTCTGTGATGAGAGGCAGCGGGTAACTATTTTTGACAGTGATCTCATTCAGTCCTCGATAATCGATGCAGGGCCGTAACCCCCCATCTTTCTTCTTAACCAAAAAGAAGCCGGCTCCAGCAGGAGAAGAAGAGGGGCGAATGAATCCCTTGGCTAAGTTTTCTTGTATGTATTCAGACATGGCCTGTGTTTCAGATAGAGACAATTGATAGGTACGTCCCCGAGGAGGGTTTTTCCCTGGAATCAAATCAATCAAACAATCCCAAGGACGATGGGGATAGTTTTTCTGTAGCTTTTTTACAGAAGACATCGGAGAATTCTTCATATTGAGGGGGTAGCCCCTCAAGGACTTGAGAGGAGAGCTGACGTGTCGGTGCCACTGACTTGAGGCATGACTTGGTGCAAGTTGCACCCCAGGCTTGGATCTGGGACGTTACCCAATCGTTTCTGGGATTATGGGCACGTAACCAGGGGAGACCCAATACGATTGGGTAGGAGGATTTAGGAATAACGAAGAACTGAATTTTTTTCAGAATGCAAAAGTCCAATCTGTAGGGTCAGTGGCTGAGTCTGAAGAGTAACCGTCTCTCCTAGAATACGGCTACCATCCACAGCGGTGAGGTAGACAGGGTGATGAAGAGGTACAGTGGGAAGGTGCCAATGCTTGACAACATCAGTAGTGATGAAGCTTTCTGCCGCCCCTGAATCTAGGAGAGCCGGCAGTTGTCTGAACTGATGTTTGACTTGCAGAGACACCTGGAGGATACAGTCTTTATTGTTTGGAGAGGTGACTACAACCCCTAACCTGCCCTCTCTCTTACAGGTATGGAAGTCGAGTTACACACACGCCATTTTAGGATAGTATGGCCGCCATTTTGGTTCGCAGAGTTGCGCAAATAAAGTTTACATACCCGAGTATGTGTGACAAAGTGGACCAGAAGAGTAGCCATACTATCACACATAAATTCATAATAACATACTGACACTAAATAAAATATAGTTAAAGGTTTAGAACGCCACACATAGCTTAGTTAGCCCTGCATACATCTGTCTGTATCGTGTTTAGTACCGTTCCGTTCAGTTTATTATGCGAAGTATTCCGGTCATTGCGAATATTCCGCAATATACACTGCCTGATAGTTATGGACATAATCCATATTCCAGAGACAGTTTCTGTTGAAAGTAGGTAACTAGATGAAACCAGTTCTTATCCCTGCTGACGCCGAAACCATCAAACAAAGGACTCTTAAAGTTCACTCCCCTGCACCTATTCAGACCAGGTGCAGCGTCTAACCCCCCAATCACAGCTGAACTGACATACGACCTCCGACCAATGAAAACGGCCTTTGACCTCCCCTTTCTGACCCTATAAGATAGGCGACCCAGAGCAGCCAGGGTCTCTTCGGCACATCCACCTTCCCATGACTTTTCTACCGGACTATAGTTCAGCCCTGAACGATAGTGAGCTCTGACCGGACTGCACTTCGCATATATGATGAGACGGGTAACGGTTGCATTAACGGTATTTATACTTATTGTATAGTTGGCTGGTTGTGTCTTGTATCTGTATTCTTTCTCCTTAGCAGAGCCTGTTTAGTATTCATTGTTAGCATATTGTATCACTTGTTAAACCTGTATCTTCTATTCCTGTAACCCCCTGTTGTCCATTAGGGACTTAAATACAACCTTTTTATGGAGTTCTTATCTCCTTACTTCTATACTGTGGTTTGTGTCTGTTATTCGCATTTTGCGATAAAGGTATATTACGGACACTGTCCATAAAGGTATATTCGCAGATTAGAGACAAATTACTGCGAAGGAATCTCTTATTAAGGTATTGGTTCTTGGTGTACAATATACAATACAAGGTACGCTACGCTGCGCTACGTTTTGTTCGCACGTAGTTAGGTATAAAGGGTACGCAGGTTGCGGACTTATTACGTAACCTGCGCTTTTCACTTATTGTCTCTCTGGTCATATTTAATCGCCATTAACAATTGGGGGCGCGTCCGTCCGCTCCACATTCCAGAACTCAGTACCAGGCGTGCGAACCGACCTATACCAGCAAAAGGGTGGAAGTATTATCCATTGCTGGATAGGCCGGGTCCGCGGCGGTGCGGGGTTCGGGAAGTGCTAGCGTTGAACCCGGAGCACAATAAGTGAAAGCCACGTGTTTAAAGCATATATTAAGTGTTTAGTAAACTGTACTTCTGCCTGCCACAAGTAGTTTAACGGGGTATAGTGTCTTGGGCTGCTTGTTTATTATAGTATATGTACCACGTGCGATAAGGTTCGCACACGTGGAGTTTGTGTTTATTATAGTACATAGAGGATCCCCTCTGTGCAAAACTATAACTGTTTATTGTTAGTTACTGCAAAACCAGAGACTCCGCCACGTGGCGACAAGCCCTGGGCCTTTTGTAGTAACGTAAAGCGTCTATTGTATATTACGCAAGGTGCGCGCGCACGTGCCCATATCGGGAAATTTTCGCATCTTTGTACGTGATTTACGGATTAAGTGCGGGATTTATTTCGCATCTTGATACGTAACTTTCGGACGGAGTTAAGGGATTTATTCCACATTTAGGCGCAATTACTGCGTATAGCGAAACCCGAGTGCAACCTTGCAAATATACTATAGAACACGTGGGTGGCCGATTCATCGGCGGCCTGTGAACAGCGCATGTACACACGTGGCTGTTCATTGGTACTGCACATGCAGCACACATAGGAACTCAAAGGTGAACAGTATTGAACCACTAGCTTTATTTAAACAGTATAGCAATATACTGTGGATAAGGTGGTGATTAAATAAAGAGAAAATAAGTTTTTTTTTTCTTTTTGTTCATTTTTCTCATAAGCAAGCAACTCAAGCATTATTTTAATAGATTCCTATAGTTTATTATAAGGGATTTATACCTGCATAAGTATCTAGTGACAAGCTACCAGCCTGGGAAGATTTTCTGTACAGAAATATTTAAAAAATAAGCATAAGACCAAGGTGTAACTAGCGCCCAGTGTGAAAAATAACTGAGGCGAACGGGTGTGTGACGACACGACTCAAGCGCAGTGTAGCCAGTGTAGGACAGTACAGTTAGGTCCGGGTTCACGTGACGACGTGCCCATAGGAACTGCCCCTTCCGTGGAACTACCTATTTTGATCCACTGGGAGGGTACAAGAGGCTAAATCGGAACCCAGTGATCCGATTAGCTACTTTAGAAATACCAGTTTTTGGGGGTACAGGAAAAACAAGTTTTGCTGTGCCCTGGAAAAACTGCCGCACCTTGCAAGTTGGCTAGCAGTTCGCTACTAGTTGAAAGACTTGGTGATTGAGTACATTACCTCGCATAGTGGGCTTCACGCTTGATTGCGGAATAGTGCCATTTTGTGGAGAAGGAGTGATTTGGGAGTGACTCACTGATAAACGGCCCTCCGGTTTCTGCTAGCTGTGAACGTTTATTCCTGTAATTATGGGTAATAACGGTTCACACAGGGATACCGAGTCAGTTAGGGAGGAATCTAGTCGACCCAAAGTGTCGGCGGCTTTCATTATGTGCAGGAAGCACGGTGAACTCGCAGTTGTTTACCAAAATAAATGGAGAAAAATGACACAAGGCAGCAAGTTAGAATTTCCCAGTGTTGGTAGCTTCGATCCAGAAATCTTATCGGCAGTAAAAGATGAAATATGCCTACTCTCCAGTCGTAAGGAGAGAGTGAAGCATATAGATATTCTTAAATTGTGGCAGAAGGAAGGACAGGAACAATGGGGAACCAGAGATCTGGCAATACTGGACACAATCAGCCACAAAAAAAATGCAACCGTTGCCAAAATAGAATCAGCTCCCCCACCCCCATATGTGCCGAAGGGGTTAATGACTTATAAGAAAGACATAAGTAAGAACGTATCAGTTGCTAACTTGTACCCTGTTTTATCCCCTTATAAGGAAACCCGAGAGGAAAACGAGCAGCTGTTGGCACTGGCCGTCTCCCATGCAATTAATATGATTAAGGGAAAAGCTCAACCCGCTGTTGAGGCTCTAGCACAGGAAGAGGAGACGGCTGATGCCAACAGCATAGTCTTGGACCCAGGTAAGAAGGCACTACACAGCACGGACACAGACGACTCCCAAGCAGGTCCCAGTAATGCGGATGTGGTACAAACATATCCTATGCGCACACTGGAAGTTCCCTATGGTAAGGCAGACAGAGAGGGTGTGATACCTACCAGAAAGATGACCATGCTAAACCCATGGACACGGTTAGAGCTGCGGTCCATCATTTCAGATTTCCCTGATCCTAGGAAAGATCTGACATTATGTCAGAAATTTGTAAGGGATCTGGGAAACTCTGATGAGCCCACCAACAAGGATTGGAGAATCATGTTGAGGGCCTGTCTCCCCACTCACATCGATATCCCGAAATTCATTCAGGATAGTGGATTGAAGGTGGACAAGGAGATAAATGATGAGATCAACCAGGAAAATATACGCCTAATCAACTTGCAGTTGGGAGTGTATTTTCCCGCAGCAGTGGAATATAGCAAGATATTCACTATCAAACAAAAAGATAGTGAATCAGCTAGCGAATATTTCAACCGGGGTTTGATGACGGTATCAAAACACACTGGTGTCGCCGATCTTAAGGGTAACCCACACCTGAGGGAGATGGTTGTCTCTGTGTTAGTGGAGGGGCTGAGAGAGAAATTGAAGAACAGGGTCCAAACATCGTTCCCAAATTGGCGAGGAATGACAGTAGATGCCCTACGGGAATCTGCCGTAGTCCATGACAAAAACATATCAAAGCACAGGGAACTGCAAACTGACAAACTGATGATGGTTAGCATCCAAGCCCTTACTAATGCCCCAAACAAAACTGCATACCAACGAAACACCAGGGACACAGGTAGAAAACCAATTATCTGTTACAACTGCAATGGGGAAGGTCACTACTCAGCTCATTGTAGGTTAGGAAACCCCAGGAATTATCAGACACATAAGCGAGAATGGGAATCTCACAAAGGTGAGACACGGAGATACCCAGCCCCTAGACAATGAGAGGAGACAGACAGGTCACGCAACATGCCTCCTCCCCATCTGATGGCTGACACTGCTAAGGGCAACCCAGGTCAGACAATAGGAAACAGGTCATACCTGTATCCTACAGCCAGTTAGATTAACTCAACACCTTAGAGAGGAACCTCAGGTGAAGGTTGATATAGCTGGAGTAAGGCAAACCTTTTTGGTTGATACAGGGGCGGCCAGATCTGTTCTCAACACTCCTCTTCATTTGGGTTTCACTAACCAATCAGTAGCAGCAATTGGGGTAACAGGAAAAATACAACATTACCCACTGACGAAACCAGCGGAGGTTACAATCGGGCCTCTGCATACCAAACACTCTTTCCTGTTGGCTGCAGCGGCCCCGACTAACCTCCTGGGTAGAGATTTACTATGTAAAATGGGATGTGTCATCTATTGCACCCCTGAAGGGGTATTTCTGGACACTCCTAGAAATCTTACACAAGAAGTGCAAGATATGCTGGACAGTCCTCAGAGGCTAATGTTGTATTCCACTGTCATAGAGTCAAATCCATCTAAGGTAGCTAAAAACTACAGCACAAATACCGAGTTCCCTTTGAACTAAAGATGGGAAGGACACAGGATCAATGGCAACCATAGCTTCAATAGAAACCCTGTTAAAAACCGAAAGTATAGCGCCCCAAAGTACAGCCTCACCATTCGAAATCTGAGGTTGAGCTGGAAAAATACCCAGTGAAATAACAAGGTTCCCAAAAGAGAACTTTTAGCTAAATACCCCTAGACACAGCCCATAGTCACAACCACACTGGGAAACAGAAAGAAAGGGAGGGCTTACAAATCAGAACAGGAGTTGAAAAGGGTAAGAACCAAATAGTTGAGAGCCAATTCCCCCATAGTGCTAAATCCTGGTGTCATCAAAATAAAAGAAAAATTTTCGGTTGAAAATAAATGTACACATTACTGTCATTAATATTTTCTACCCTTTTTGAGTTTTTCTCTCTCTTTTTCCAATTTTTTTTCCTTTCCCTACTTTTCTGTTCCAGAAACCTCAGAAAGCCACCAAGCCCCTCCCCCGGGTCTTGCAAGATCGCACACTGTCCTTACGGCCCACAAATGGGTAAATACCAATACAATGGGTTAATGATCTATTGTTATGTCCTTTCCTCATCCACAGCACCAGCAGTTGGCGATAGACAACTTCTGGTGTATCCTCCTGAGGCAGGACATAAGGTATCTCAGGACGGATTGCGGTTGCGCCTGAACAAGGGGGGGAGGGGGAGGGAAATCTGGGACACATTAGTAACCATAAACCCACAAATCATAGAAAAATAGTTCGAAAAATCTGTCGCACTCCCAGCAGAGAAAAATACCCATTGTGAATACGCGATACCCCATAAAGCGAGTAGTCACAATATATTTTTCAGTAAATCTTGAACAAAGTCCCAGTAACTTTAAGCATTACTCCTAATGTTACCAAGGGCAACCACAGCCACCATCTTGTGAAAAGCAGTCCAAGTAATGCACAAAGCATTCCCCTTCTACAAAGAATGAAAAGGGTTGTAAAATGCATTTACATATAAATAGGTGCAATCACAATACCCATGTCTTCACAGACAGATGTGGATAAAGAAGGAGAAACAGGCCTGATTATAGCTTTTGCCATGGGTAAAACTGACACAAGAGACCATGTGATTTAGAATATTAGACCTGCTGAGGGGGCGACAGATATAGTGACGTAAGAAACCTGGTGATGCCAGCCTGACCAATGTCGTACTGCAGTGTGCAATTAAACCCTATTATTTGAGCACTTCCTACTTGTCTACACAGTGTAGTTGCCATAGCACTACTGGTAAACAAAACTGAGAATGTGGTGTTGGGGTGTGTTTTAACTGTTTATGCTCCTCATATAGTCTGGACACTCCTAAAATTCTGCCTAAACATGTGAAAAATATTCATCAGCCAAGTTCACTAAATGGGAACTTGCATTGATGTTACCATGTAAAATGGGTAATATTGTAAACCCAGCAACACTCTTACCAGGTGTGCCCGCCAAAGGCACAAAGGGTGGATTGGTGCTGAGGTTGCTGGAATGGTGGAATTTAGTGGGAGCCGAGACGAATATGATTGCATGACATGTTTGAGTCAGACCTTTTGCAGCATGCCCCCAAAGGGTGGTAACAACCCATTGGAAGAGGTAATTCATTTTTTTTTCGTTCTTTCCACAACACCGAGAGGGAAAATTGTACACTGGCTATACCGTAATAGATGGAAAAGGCATAGTAGAGGCTGAACCCATTGGACGTCTCACTTAGCAACAGCAGTCTCATTAATAGTACTGCGAACTGAGAGAAAAACAGCCAATATTCATGCCGACTCCAAGTATGTTTGTTGGGGTAATACAGAAGATCTTAGGCCCTATGGCGCCTCAGATGTTTTGTTTCAGTAGCTGGCACTCCAGTGGCGCAAGCGTTGTAAGTTTAAAAGATTTCTGACAGTCACACAGCTGCCGGACAGAGTGGCTGTTATCAAGTGTAAAGGCCACATCTTCGATGAGGATTCAGTGTCACTTGATAATGAACATGCTGGCAAGGCAGCTGGGTGAGCCATGCGCTCTGCGGATAATGTTTGTGTCCCCCCTGTAAATGTCAGTACATTCACATAGAAATACAAGATTTGTGTCCCCTGCAGGAGAAGCAGTCTGGAAGCCGAAGGGATGTGGACAGGAATAGAAAGATGGACAAGGAAAACCAGTGACTCTGAGAACATGCCAAACTGTCAGGACAGAGATAGCCCATGGCCTGACTTGTCTTGACAGGGAAGGTATGTGGAAAAAAATTAGTCCGAAATTTCTGGCGTGCCCACAGACAGGTAAGACGACAGGATCATGCCTTACTTGTCTGGGGGGAAAGAAACTGCAACGGTTGTTCCCACAGAGCCATCTCCACATCCCTCCTCCAGCAGGATCCTCTGCAGGTAATACAAAATTGGCTTCGTACAGTCCACTCTAGAAGCATTTATTTATTTATTTATTTTTATATATATATATATATATATGTGTTGACGTTTGTGTGTATAGATATAGCAGCCCAGAAGCACCCTTGAGTATGCAAGTATATTTATATATATGAAAGGTTTAAGTCATGTATGAACCTTCAGGGACTGATGGTACACCCCATAATCTCTTTTGTAGTAGTAGAATCACTCTCAGAACTCCACCTCATTGGTCCCCATCGAAACATTGCTTGGCGGGCAGCCACAGGTTATGGTAATCCCACAAGGAGATCCTAGACCACAAATGCAAGTGATGTATCCACACCTGGAAAACTGCAGCAAAAGGACTTTGTTGACACCTGTTGTGAACTGTCATAACCATGAACCAGGAGATGTTGTTGTTGTTTCCCTTGCTTTGCCATATACAGGTTGCTTGATAGACCTTTGGAAAGGACCACCCCAGATCTTGTTGACCAGCACTACCTCAATAACAAAGTCGCAGAGAGAGAGATTCGGGTACGTTCGTCCTACTGCCAAAGGAACAGAAAACCAAAAGGTCCTTACACTCGAGGGCGAAAGAAAGAAATCGCTAAGAGGCACCATTTCGGGAGGACTGGAGAGCAGCTAAGGTCAAGCAACCTGTACAAGCTACAAAAGGGACTGTGACACACCCCACTGGTAACAGGTTGGAAGGATCACTAACCAAATTTTTCCTTTCTCAGTTTTCTCTATTGTTGTGGGTCCTATTCTTGTCTCCCCCCCACTATCCGTTATCTTCAAAATCAAGGATACCGCCGCCGCACTGCTGCCAGGCATTGGACGGACAATACAGAGTTCTGAGAGTGTGTTACCCATCCCAGTTTAGGTCAAGGTAGAATCTATAAACTTGATACATTACCCAGGACCGGATGTTTGATAGTGATAATACCATCATACTTAAAAGCATACCAAAAAAGAGAGACAACAAAGAGTTCAAGGGTCTGTTGTCACAAACAATACCTACCAAAGGATGCCATATCTGAAAAACGTGTATATGTTGTAACCACCCCTGTTTTTATTTTGATCCCAAAACTGTACATTATCCTTCGTGACCCTGAGTAGATTGTTCGATAAATGCGGCCCATCGTTTATCCGTGATCCCGGATCGGCCAAGAGCAGATGGTTTACTCCCCTTATATGTTTAATTCATGGATCCCAATTTCTTTGTTAGGATTATGAATTTCTGTATTATCGTGTGAAATGTTTTGTATTGTAACAGTTTTATATTTACTGTTAAAGGGTGGACTATGGAAGTCGAGTTACACACACGCCATTTTAGGATAGTATGGCCGCCATTTTGGTTCGCAGAGTTGCGCAAATAAAGTTTACATACCCGAGTATGTGTGACAAAGTGGACCAGAAGAGTAGCCATACTATCACACATAAATTCATAATAACATACTGACACTAAATAAAATATAGTTAAAGGTTTAGAACGCCACACATAGCTTAGTTAGCCCTGCATACATCTGTCTGTATCGTGTTTAGTACCGTTCCGTTCAGTTCATTATGCGAAGTATTCCGGTCATTGCGAATATTCCGCAATATACACTGCCTGATAGTTATGGACATAATCCATATTCCAGAGACAGTTTCTGTTGAAAGTAGGTAACAAAGGAAACTAGATGAAACCAGTTCTTATCCCTGCTGACGCCGAAACCATCAAACAAAGGACTCTTAAAGTTCACTCCCCTGCACCTATTCAGACCAGGTGCAGCGTCTAACCCCCCAATCACAGCTGAACTGACATACGACCTCCGACCAATGAAAACGGCCTTTGACCTCCCCTTTCTGACCCTATAAGATAGGCGACCCAGAGCAGCCAGGGTCTCTTCGGCACATCCACCTTCCCATGACTTTTCTACCGGACTATAGTTCAGCCCTGAACGATAGTGAGCTCTGACCGGACTGCACTTCGCATATATGATGAGACGGGTAACGGTTGCATTAACGGTATTTATACTTATTGTATAGTTGGCTGGTTGTGTCTTGTATCTGTATTCTTTCTCCTTAGCAGAGCCTGTTTAGTATTCATTGTTAGCATATTGTATCACTTGTTAAACCTGTATCTTCTATTCCTGTAACCCCCTGTTGTCCATTAGGGACTTAAATACAACCTTTTTATGGAGTTCTTATCTCCTTACTTCTATACTGTGGTTTGTGTCTGTTATTCGCATTTTGCGATAAAGGTATATTACGGACACTGTCCATAAAGGTATATTCGCAGATTAGAGACAAATTACTGCGAAGGAATCTCTTATTAAGGTATTGGTTCTTGGTGTACAATATACAATACAAGGTACGCTACGCTGCGCTACGTTTTGTTCGCACGTAGTTAGGTATAAAGGGTACGCAGGTTGCGGACTTATTACGTAACCTGCGCTTTTCACTTATTGTCTCTCTGGTCATATTTAATCGCCATTAACACAGGTTAGGTTCTGGCGTTTCCCGGTTGTTCGGTGCGACGACGCTTGTGTTCCTCGGGAGTCAACTTGAAGAGGTTAACTTGCATGGGTTCCTCCACTGGCGGAGGTGGTGGTTTGGGAGTACTCAAAGATGGTATGGTAGTAGCTCGACCCTTCTCCTCGACCCTTCTCCAGGCTGTAGCAGTAAGCTGCAGGAATTGCCAGAGATGCACAGCGAGATGCTATCTGATGGACAACATTGTACTGACTGCCGGTCTGGCCCGGCTAGTCAGTATTTATGGGCTGAGCTGCAAGGTGATTGGCCGCGGGAATGACATCACGACTGAAGCTGCGAAGTATAGGCTCTGGGAACCAACAAGATGGCCGCCGCCCGTATGGCGACACAATCCAGCCGGCGAGGAATACTACGCGGAGGCGATGCAGCCGGCGCTTCCCAACCTGAGGCCTAGTAGGACGCGGAGGCCATTATGGCGGATCTCGCCTCACGCTGCCCGGAGCCAGAACGCCAGGACACTGCGCACCAGAACTGACACCCAGAGAAGGAACACATGCCATGGCGGGTGACAGAGCGACAGAGCACTGCAGGTCGGCACCGGAACCAGGAGCGGAGGTGAGCGCCAAGGTGGAGGGTATAGCGCCAGGGCACTGTAGGTCAGAGACAGCACTGGGAGCGAAGGTAACTGCCATGGTGGTCGTGACACCGTTTTTTACAATAAAAACTTATCTAACTTTTATTTTAGTTTTATGCATTAGTATGTATGTTTAGTTTTAAATGATGGTCTGCCTCCTGCCCTATGATACTATTATTCAATATGTCGACATAATTGGATGATCTATGATGATTGATTGTTTGGTCATGTGACCTTTTCCTTAAGGTGTATATACCCACACATGCCCACAAGCACTATACCTTTGATAAAGCTGTCAGGAGCGGCAAAACGCGTCAGTAAGTCCCTGCCCACCATCCACCTACCGACTTGGGATTGTAGTCTGGACCAGCCCTAGAGGATTGAACTGCCTTGACCACCCTCTTCCATCTGGAAGGCCATTTCACCCTCTGGTGCACCAGGCATCTCTCCTCCTGCTGTATAAAGACCCACCATTTCTTCAAACTGCCAGTGGATACCGGTTATTTGTGCCAATCTTGGGCCGGCCACTTGGACTTATGGACGGTGTCTGCAGAAGTATTCCAGCATTTAACCAGGAGTGGTAACTATCCTATCCACAAAGGTTTGGGCCTAATAGGAACGGACTCTCCCTCTACTTCGCTGTTCAATTGTGGGTATGGGCATTGTTTGCTATTAACTGATTTTACCTTATACGATTTTAGAATATGTATTAACCTTGATGTGGTATTAATAAATATTTATAAAGATCATCCAATTTAATTTACTTGATCAAATCTCTGGGATAAAATCCCTAGAGCGCTGCTATCCTACCTCTTTTTGCATTTTCACCTATCACACCTGCCTGCACACCTATCACACCCACCTACACACCTGTCACACCCGCCTGCACACCTTTCACGCCCACCTGCACACCTGTAACACCTGCTTGCACACCTATCATGCACACCTATGACACCCGCCTGCATGCCTGTCACACCCGCCTGCATGCCTGTCACACCCGCTTGCACACCTGTCACACCCGCCTGGACACCTATGATACCCACCTGCACACCTGTCACACACGCTTGCACACCTTTCACACCCACCTACACACCTTTTACACCCACCTGCACAGCTCTCACACCTGCCTGCACACCTATCACACACACACCTGTACACCTGTCTCACCCGCCTGCACACCTGTCACACCCACCTACAGATGTCATACCCGCCTGCACAGCTATCAAATCCCACCTGCACACCTATCATACCCACCTACACACGTTTCACACCCGCCTGCACACCTGTCACACCCGCCTGCACACCTTTTATACCCACCTTCACACCTGTCCCACCCACCTGCACACCTATGATACGCACCTGCACACTTGTCACACCCGCTTGCAAAACTATCATACCCAACTGCACGTATTTCACACCCACCTGCATACGTATCATACTCGCCTGTACACCTGTCACACCCGCTTGCACACCTGTCACAACCACTCGTACACTTATCACACCCGCCTGCACATCTGTCACACCCACCTGCACACCTATCACACCCGCTTGCACACCTGTCACACCCGCCTGCACACCTATGTTCTTCGCTCCATATGGGACACAGGTCGGACAGTAGAACCGGGCACCAAATGGTTAAAACTTTTGCCTCTGGACAGCCCAGGCTCCTACTCCCCCTATGCCCCGACTTCAACCCAGGCAGCCAGTTGTTATTTGGTGCCAGTAGGAGCTGCAGCACCTTTTATAGCAGGGGCTTCCTTACGCGCTGGACACTGGTGACCACAGCCGGATGCCGTGGAGAAGGTAAGCGGCTCCCTTTCGTCCGCAGGGAAATTTCTTGGGCAGGTCTTTGCCAGATTTAAGCTTTAGGGCATCAGTCCAGGTCTTCCAGACCCTAAACCAGGGGCAGCCAACTCCAGTCCTCAAGAGCTACCAACAGTTAACATTTTCCAGGTCTCCTCACAGAATCACCAGTGAAGCATTGAGCTCCACCTGTGGATCTTTTAAAATGTGTGAGTGAGTAATGAGTGCACCTGTGTACCCACGAGGTGAGTTGGAAAATATGAACTGTTGGTAGCTCTCGAGGACTGGAGCTGGCTACCCCTGCCCTAAACCAACTGAAAAACCTACTGCTTGACAGGGAGGACGTCCACCCGGGGATCCCAGCGTAGGAGGTCGGCTGTTTCGTTTCTCGGCCATCTGGCAGAAAACCACAATGGATGCTTTGGTTTGTGACATGGTCTCCTGGGTCTATGCTCTCACCTTTCCCTGGCATCCCCCTGTCAGTTCTATTCCACCAGTTTGCCATTGGATCCAGAAAAAGCAGGGACTCTGCAGGATGATAAATGGTCTCTCCTGGTTTCTAGGGTTATTGTTCCAATTTCCACTGCTCAAACGGGTGCAGGTTTCAATACTAGCCCCTTCTTGGTTCAGAAACCCAACGGCGTATCGTCCCGTCCTCCGCATAAAGTGCCAGAACAGGTTCCTCTGGATCCTGAAGTTCTGCATGGAATCACTGTGTTTCATCGTTTTGTAGCTGGATATCTATGTGCCCATTCTCCCGGAAAACCCGCGTTTTCATTTTGCTGCGCACTTCCGTTTGGACTATACACAGTGGTCCATTGGACACGACCAGATCACCTCCCCAAAGTGGTCTCTAGATTCCAAATGAACCAGGAGATTATTGTTCTGGCCCTCTGGGATTCTCACTCCTCTCCTGGGGAGGCCTTTTTGGATGTAGTATGAGCCCTCTGGATTTATGTCACACGAAATTCTGCAAGTCAAATGCTCCATTTGTGCTCCATTGTTTTCACAAGCGACGTTTGCCGGCGTCCAAACAGAGGCTGGCCTGCTGGCTCCATTCTACTCTTCAACAGACTCATGTGGACTCTGCTGTTCCACTGACGGCCAAGTCTGTGAGTTCTTAGTGGGCTGTTTGCGGAGGTTCTTCGGCAGAACAGCTCTGCAGGGCGGTTACGTGGTCGTCTCAGCCTTCCAGCATTGCTCGGGATGTCCCAGTGTCAGCCCTGTGTCTCCTATGGAGCGAAGAATGAATGGAGATTTATGTTCTTACTTGTTAAATCTCTTTCTGTGAGATCCATAGGAGACACAGGGATCCCTCCCTAACACACCTGAATGTATGTTGTGTTCCTCTGGTGTCACTGTACCTTTTATGACTTGTGTGTCTAACATTCTTCCTTCCTCTTCTCACTCCTGCCTTGGGCTTGCTAACCTAACTGGCTCCCTGGGTTGGAGGCAGGGCATACCGGGAAGAGGAGCCGGGGCTGCCAAGTTTTAACTGTTTGGTGCCTGGTCCTACATCCAACCTAGGATAAGAACATCAATCTCATGTTATACGCCCACTGTAAAGTATCTATATAGCTGTCCCAGATCCAGCCAGTGTGATATTTGCCTGATAGCAGTATGTTTGTGTTGCAGCGGTCACCCTGTTCTGCATCATCCCATCCTACATTCAGACAGCGGTCAGAAAGCACCTGAGAAACCGTAAGTTATAGAATGTTTGTCAGTTTTTTATGTTCTGCTTTTGCTGTGGGCATTGTGGCTGTGCTGTCCTTTGCTGTGCTCTTATTCCCACTCTCCCCTGTGTGCAGATGCTGTGGGCATTGTGGCACTGCTGTCCTTTGCTGTGGGCTTATTCCCACTCTCCCCAGTGTGCAGATGCCGTGGTCATTGTGGCTCTTCTGTCCCTTGCTGCGGACTTATTCCCACTCTCCCCTCTGTGCAGATGCTGTGGTTATTGTGGCTCTGCTGTCCTTTGCTGTGGGCTTATTCCCACTCTCCCTTGTGTACAGATGCCGTGGTCATTGTGGCTCTGCTGTCCTTTGCTGTGGTATTATTCCCACTCTCCCCAGTGTGCAGATGCTGTGGTCATTGGGGCTCTTCTGTCCCTTGCTGCAGACTTATTCCCACTCTCCCCTGTGTGCAGATGCTGTGGTTATTGTGGCTGTGCTGTCCTTTGCTGTGGTCTTATTCCCACTCTCCCCAGTGTGCAGATGCTGTGGTCATTGTGGCTGTGCTGTCCTTTGCTGTGGTATTATTCCCACTCTCCCCTGTGTGCAGATGCTGTGGGCATTGTGGCACTGCTGTCCTTTGCTGTGGTATTATTCCCACTCTCCCCTGTGTGCAGATGCTGTGGTTATTGTGGCTGTGCTGTCCTTTGCTGTGGTCTTATTCCCACTCTCCCCTGTGTGCAGATGCTGTGGTCATTGTGGCTCTGCTGTCCTTTGCTGTGGTATTATTCCCACTCTCCCCTGTGTGCAGATGCTGTGGTTATTGTGGCTGTGCTGTTCTTTGCTGTGCCCTTATTCCCACTCTCCCCTCTGTGCAGATACTGTGGTCATTGTGGCACTGCTGTCCTTTGCTGTGGTCTTTTCCCCACTCTCCCCTGTGTGCAGATGCTGTGGTCATTGTGGCTGTGCTGTCCTTTGCTGTGCTCTTATTCCCACTCTCCCCTCTGTGCAGATACTGTGGTCATTGTGGCTCTGCTGTCCTTTGCTGTGCTCTTATTCCCACTCTCCCCTCTGTGCAGATACTGTGGTCATTGTGGCTCTGCTGTCCTTTGCTGTGGTCTTATTCCCACTCTCCCCTCTGTGCATATGCTGTGGGCATTGTGGCACTGCTGTCCTTTGCTGTGGTCTTTTCCCCACTCTCCCCTGTGTGCAGATGCTGTGGTCATTGTGGCTCTGCTGTCCCTTGCTGTGCTCTTATTCACACTCTCCCCTCTGTGCAGATACTGTGGTCATTGTGGCTCTGCTGTCCTTTGCTGTGGTCTTATTCCCACTCTCCCCTCTGTGCAGATGCTGTGGTCATTGTGGCTCTGCTGTCCCTTGCTGTGGTATTATTCCCACTCTCCCCTGTGTGCAGATGCTGTGGTCATTGTGGCTGTGCTGTCCTTTGCTGTGGTCTTATTCCCACTCTCCCCTCTGTGCAGATGCTGTGGTCATTGTGGCTCTGCTGTCCTTTGCTGTGGTCTTATTCCCACTCTCCCCTCTGTGCAGATGCTGTGGTCATTGTGGCTCTGCTGTCCCTTGCTGTGGTCTTATTCCCACTCTCCCCTCTGTGCAGATGCTGTGGTCATTGTGGCTCTGCTGTCCTTTGCTGTGGTCTTATTCCCACTCTCCCCTCTGTGCAGATGCTGTGGTCATTGTGGCTCTGCTGTCCCTTGCTGTGGTCTTATTCCCACTCTCCCCTGTGTGCAGATGTTGTGGTCATTGTGGCTCTGCTGTCCCTTGCTGTGGTCTTATTCCAACTCTCCCCTCTGTGCAGATGCTGTGGTCATTGTGGCTGTGCTGTCCTTTGCTGTGGTCTTTTCCCCACTCTCCCCTGTGTGCAGATGCTGTGGTCATTGTGGCTCTGCTGTCCCTTGCTGTGGTCTTTTCCCCACTCTCCCCTGTGTGCAGATGCTGTGGTCATTGTGGCTCTGCTGACCCTTGCTGTGCTCTTATTCCCACTCTCCCCTGTGTGCAGATGCTGTGGTCATTATGGCTCTGCTGTCCTTTGCTGTGGTCTTATTCCCACTCTCCCCTCTGTGCAGATGCTGTGGTCATTGTGGCTCTGCTGTCCTTTGCTGTGGTCTTATTCCCACTCTCCCCTCTGTGCAGATGCTGTGGTCATTGTGGCTCTGCTGTCCCTTGCTGTGGTCTTTTCCCCACTCTCCCCTGTGTGCAGAGGGATATGTGTACATGGGGACGGTTCTGTAGAATTACAGGTTGACTGATTCACAGTTGGACGCCATGACGCTATGTTGAGTGATTATCGGCAGGCTGTAACGAGTCCGATCGCACTGAGGATATAGGAAGGGACCTTGTGTGGGAGATGATGGGGAGTACATGTACAAGTATGGCCATTTATGGGATGTGTATATGCTGTGTAGGTGCAATCTTATATGACCTGCCGTCTGACCTATGGCTGTGTCTGTGCATCTGTATATGCACCCCACAGCCCCAGGGCAGGTGACCACGGAATCTCTCACCCTTTCCCCCCTCTCCTCCGCCAGCCTTGGGTCACAGTGTTATGTCCTCTCTCACCCTTTCCCCCTCTCCTCCGCCAGCCTTGGGTCACAGTGTTATGTCCTCTCTCACCCTTTCCCCCTCTCCTCCGCCAGCCTTGGGTCACAGTGTTATGTCCTCTCTCACCCTTTCCCCCCTCTCCTCTACCAGCCTTGGGTCACAGTGTTATGTCCTCTCTCACCCTTTCCCCCTCTCCTCCACCAGCCTTGGGTCACAGTGTTATGTCCTCTCTCACCCTTTCCCCCTCTCCTCCACCAGCCTTGGGTCACAGTGTTATGTCCTCTCTCACCCTTTCCTCCTCTCCTTCACCAGCCTTGGGTCACAGTGTTATGTCCTCTCTCACCCTTTCCCCCTCTCCTCCACCATCCTTGGGTCACAGTGTTATGTCCTCTCTCACCCTTTCCCCCCTCTCCTCTACCAGCCTTGGGTCACAGTGTTATGTCCTCTCTCACCCTTTCCCCCTCTCCTCCACCAGCCTTGGGTCACAGTGTTATGTCCTCTCTCACCCTTTCCCCCTCTCCTCCGCCAGCCTTGGGTCACAGTGTTATGTCCTCTCTCACCCTTTCCCCCCTCTCCTCCACCAGCCTTGGGTCACAGTGTTATGTCCTCTCTCACCCTTTCCCCCCTCTCCTCCACCAGCCTTGGGTCACAGAGTTATGTCATCTCTCACCCTTTCCCCCCTCTCCTCTACCAGCCTTGGGTCACAGTGTTATGTCCTCTCTCACCCTTTCCCCCCTCTCCTCTACCAGCCTTGGGTCACAGTGGTATGTCCTCTCTCACCCTTTCCCCCTCTCCTCCGCCAGCCTTGGGTCACAGTGTTATGTCCTCTCTTACCCTTTCCCCCTCTCCTCCACCAGCCTTGGGTCACAGTGTTATGTCCTCTCTTACCCTTTCCCCCTCTCCTCCACCAGCCTTGGGTCACAGTGTTATGTCCTCTCTCACCCTTTCCCCCTCTCCTTCACCAGCCTTGGGTCACAGTGTTATGTCCTCTCTCACCCTTTCTCCCCTCTCCTCCACCAGCCTTGGGTCACAGTGTTATGTCCTCTCTCACCCTTTCCCCCTCTCCTCTGCCAGCCTTGGGTCACAGTGTTATGTCCTCTCTCACCCTTTCCCCCTCTCCTCCACCAGCCTTGGGTCACAGTGTTATGTCCTCTCTCACCCTTTCCCCCTCTCCTCTGCCAGCCTTGGTTTCCGTGCTCAGATACACCAAAGACCAGTTCCAGTTTAATTTAACGGTGATCCACGCGTTTGAAGTTCAGGTGAATTCCAACAAGAGTATCCTGCAGGTGGCTGGCGCCATCATAGAGGAGATCCAGGAGAACATGAAGCCCTACATGGTGGTTCTCGGCTTCTTCACCTACTCCATGATCTTTGTCATTGGCTACATCTTCATAATGTAAGACACATGTATCCATGCACTTGTATGTAGCATGCCATCACATACATACCTCTTACTATCTATGTGTGGTCCTCTCCTCAGGGCCATGCGTTACCACCAGAAGTACCTGTACGATGACCACTTTGACAATGTCTACATTACACGGGAATTCATCCAGGTCGATGTTATGATGATAAGAAGCAATTTGCCGTCGTTACTCCCTCTCTCCTCCACAGAAGCCTATGACTACATCCGCCCCGGTATGGGGCAGGCGGGCATCATGGGTACATGTCTGGGCATGGCTGTGTCATACTATCAATAAACACAATTAACTCTTTATTCCCCTAACCCCAGGCTCCATCGTCCTGACCAGAAGTGAGAGGAAAGGCTACACATTCGCAATTATCAATGTCTTCCGGAATCTGCTCATCGTCTTCTTGTTTGTGTTATTCGATTATATCGTCTTCTGGCTCCTGGATATGGCGGCATACCATCTGAAGGCCGACGTGGTGGCCCAAGGTGGGTGAATCCCAGTGCTGCACCCCATGGCTCCTCCGCAAACTGAGACTAATACTTGTCTGTTCCTGCCACTGACCAATCACGCGCACACAGACCGTAGATGAACGGTGACCCCAGAAGTCAGGCACGCATGCGCACACACACACACACACATATATATATATATATATATATATATATATATATATATATATATATATATATGCAGGTGCGGTGCTTGGCACTCCAGGACTTAGTACAGCAAAACAAATGACACGGAGGTCTAGGCTTTTAGCAACGTTTCGAGCTTTATTCGCTCTTCTTCAGGCTCAACACAGAAATGTAAGAAAGAACTAACCTTTATAAGATGACCCTCCACCATGCTGGGGCTGCTGCGCTCCCGTCCCGTGGTCCGGTATCAGTGACGTCACACCTGCTGCGACGCGCGCCTTCCGGCGCCCTGGGACTGTTGGGTGGTTGCCAAGCAACCCCTACAAACAAAAAGTGCAACATACATGTTAAAAACTGACAAGAATAATAATCACATAAGTCACACATCGTATTCAATGTGGTGAGAGCAATACTATGCAAAATGGAAATATACAGGGCAAAAAACATTTGATCTACGCAAAAAGTCAAAGGGCTCTGACGACATGCCTGCACAAGTAGAAATGAATATGCGTATTGAACTTAAAGGCAGAGAAGTGGTACTTGAAACAAATTTATAAAAAGCAAGTCAGGCTACAGTATTCATTGAGGCCAGAAGGATGCACCGTATTTAACCGGTGTATCCATCTAGCCTCCCGTTGCAGCAATAATTTGCCGCGGTCACCACCTCTGATGCTGGCTGGTACTTGATCGATTATTTTGTAACGTAAAGTTGCCAGACTGTGGCCTTGTTCTCTGAAATGCCGGGGTACGGGCTGCTCTGTACCTGTCACTTTCATATCCCTCGAGGTTTTCGGATTAAGAACGCACCCACTATAGGTAAGAACAACCCTGAATTTTGCCGCAAGTGGGTTGCGATTCTTAATAAATGTAGTTTAGATCTCATTTTGTTGGTTATCTCCGAGGCCACGGTGGAATTAACTGCTGTCAAGGAGAAAATAGATATTCTAGAAAAAAGCAGCCTGCAACACTTGCAGGAAGATACTGCCAATAAGTGGATTGAAAAATTGTCTACACAACTCGACGAATATCGCCGAGAACTTATCAAGTTTAAGCGCAACAAGCTTGAAACGGTCCATAGAGACTATACTGAAAACAACGTCTATTTGTGGACACAAAATTCTGCATCAGGCTCTAAACAGAGAGAGCGCAGAAAACATTGGAGAACCAGGAAACCCTGGGGTGAAACCGATACCTCCAGTGGAGGCCATACCACCCAAAGTGAGTCAGACGAGAATCAGAAGTCTAAGAGACCCCCTTTAGGGGTAAGTACCCGGGCTCGGATAGCCGGGAAAAGCGCAAAACAATCCGACGGGGCGGCCAGTGCCTCAGGATCAGCAAAAAACAAGAAAAAAACAAAGACGTAAATAACCTGATTTTCAACTTATCGGACAAACAATTGACATCTACAGAAATGACCGTTTTAAGTAAAGGCCTCAATTTCGTGCCATCAGTGGGCCACGATGACTTCCAGTGGCAGGTGGAGTCCTTTAAATTTAACAGAAAACTTCGCCTTAAAGAATATTTCGATAAAAAACCAGCTGAGGCATTGATCCAACCCTCCATCAACAAGACACCTACCCTAAATATTAAGGGCACCCCTAAATTTGACCCTGTGACCAACAATCAGACTTTAAAATGCTTTAATAAAGTCTTGGACTTTAAAGCCAAAGAGATCGGTAAAAAAAAAACCTTTTCGGGCTAATCTGAGTAAGAACGAACTGACAGCACTTAAAAATCTCAGTACAGATGATACCATAGTAATCCGCCCTGCGGATAAAGGGGGAGGTATTGTTGTGCAAAATATCGATCAATACCGCACAGAACTCTTAAGACAATTGGAGGATGTTGATGTATACAGACTTCTACAACAGGACCCTACTGCACAGTTTAATGCTGAACTTTTCCGCATTCTGGAACGAGCCTATTTGGCAAACATCATCACAGCAGCCACGGCAAAACTACTGTATGAGGAACACCCGACTGCACCGGTACTCTACTCGATACCGAAGTTGCATAAAAATGCGGTTAACCCCCCAGGTCGGCCCATCATAGCCGCCAGGAACTCCATATACTACAAAATTTCGAAATATCTTGACTCTTATCTCCAACCGACCATTCAAGCCCAAACTACATACCTCAAGGACACTACTTCCCTACTGGTGAAATTACAAAATCTTCCTGAAATACCCAAGGACAGTTTCTTATGCACCCTGGACATTGTGTCTTTATATACTAATATCCCGCAAGAGGCGGGGGAAGAGGCAACCAGAAGATTACTTGCTGCTAGCCCGTTATACAATGGTCCTGATTTAACATTCTTCATTGAGTTGTTATCATTAACTTTGTCCAAAAATTATTTTTTATTTGATGGGAACTGGTATTTGCAGCGCCGGGGCTGCGCAATGGGTTCTTGCGTAGCTCCGGCGTTCGCAAATGCCTACATGTTTGATGTAGAACGTGATTTCTTTTTTAGCAATTCTGCTATTTGTGACAAGTGGTTCTTTTTTACCAGATATATAGATGATCTGCTCGTCATCTGGACTGGTGGCGAGCAGGAATTCATAGATTTGGTGGAATATGTGAACTCACTGGATAGTACCATTAAGTTTACATATGAAATCAGTGCTAGTACAGTGCATTATTTGGATGTGGTTCTTCATCTACAGAATGGTCATATAAAAACTTCGTTATATAAGAAACCGACGGATCGCAACACCATGCTGCATAGTTCCAGTTTACATCCTATTGCCACTGTGAGGGGTTTGCCCTACTCACAGTTCTTACGCGTAAGACGCATCTGTGATAACATCATAGAAGCAGAAACAGAAATTGATGTAATGATAAAAAAATTTTTGGTCCGCGGTTACAACCCAGTAGAGTTACAGAAGGCCAAATTAAAAGCCATGTCCATTCCGCGTGAAAAAACGCTTGAACCTAAGAACACTGAACCTAACTCTGCACTGGTCAAAATTCCTTTTGTACAAAAATACCATAATGCCAGCACTAATATAGTCAAAACAGCCAGGGATCTTTGGCCAATGGTCCAGAGAGATCCTGCCCTTAAATCTTTCAACAAAAGTTCTATATTACCCAGTTTCCAGAGACAGCGTAATCTAACCGATTGGTTAGTACGCAATGATATCACGGGGTTTAATAAACCTACTTCTACTCATTTCATGACGAAGAAACCGGGATGTTATCGGTGTATCAACTGCATCACATGCAGTTATCTAGAAACAGGCAGCTTCTTTTGTCACCCCCATACAGGAGTCAAAATCCCAATAAAACAGGTCCTCACATGCACGAGTATGTACATTGTATACATTATCAAATGCCCGTGTGGGCTTTGGTACGTGGGTAAGACCACTAGGACCCTAAAAGAGAGAATGGCGACACACAGGTCAACCATCAGGCACTCACTGGAGGGGAAAGTGACAGGTACAGAGCAGCCCGTACCCCAGCATTTCAGAGAACAAGGCCACAGTCTGGCAACTTTACGTTACAAAATAATCGATCAAGTACCAGCCAGCATCAGAGGTGGTGACCGCGGCAAATTATTGCTGCAACGGGAGGCTAGATGGATACACCGGTTAAATACGGTGCATCCTTCTGGCCTCAATGAATACTGTAGCCTGACTTGCTTTTTATAAATTTGTTTCAAGTACCACTTCTCTGCCTTTAAGTTCAATACGCATATTCATTTCTACTTGTGCAGGCATGTCGTCAGAGCCCTTTGACTTTTTGCGTAGATCAAATGTTTTTTGCCCTGTATATTTCCATTTTGCATAGTATTGCTCTCACCACATTGAATACGATGTGTGACTTATGTGATTATTATTCTTGTCAGTTTTTAACATGTATGTTGCACTTTTTGTTTGTAGGGGTTGCTTGGCAACCACCCAACAGTCCCAGGGCGCCGGAAGGCGCGCGTCGCAGCAGGTGTGACGTCACTGATACCGGACCACGGGACGGGAGCGCAGCAGCCCCAGCATGGTGGAGGGTCATCTTATAAAGGTTAGTTCTTTCTTACATTTCTGTGTTGAGCCTGAAGAAGAGCGAATAAAGCTCGAAACGTTGCTAAAAGCCTAGACCTCCGTGTCATTTGTTTTGCTGTACTAAGTCCTGGAGTGCCAAGCACCGCACCTCCATCCCTTTCTGCAAGCGCACCTGGGCATTTGTCTGCTGTTTATCATCCAAGGGAGTGCCTTTCTTCCACATCTTGCTATATATATATATATATATATATATATATATATATATATATATATATATATATACACACACACACCATATATCCTGTATGGCAGATGAACGGTGACCCCAGAAGTCAGGCACACACACACACAGACCGTATATCCTGTATGGCAGATGAACGATGACCCCAGAAGTCAGGCACATACACACACACCGTATATCCTGTATGGCAGATGAATGGTGACCCCAGAAGTCAGGCACACACACACACACACACACACACACCGTATATCCTGTATGGCAGATGAATGGTGACCCCAGAAGTCAGACACACACACACACACACACACAGACTGTATATCCGGTATGGCAGATGAATGGTGACCCCAGAAGTCAGACACACACACACACACACACAGACCGTATATCCTGTATGGCAGATGAACGGTGACCCCAGAAGTCAGACACACACACACACACAGACCGTATATCCTGTATGGCAGATGAACGGTGACCCCAGAAGTCAGACACACACACACACACAGACCGTATATCCTGTATGGCAGATGAACGGTGACCCCAGAATCCAGGCACGCACACACACACACACAGACAGTATATCCTGTATGGCAGATGAACGATGACCCCAGAATCCAGACACACACACACACAGACTGTATATCCTGTATGGCAAAAGAATGGTGACCCCAGAAGTCAGACACACACACACACACACACACACACACACACACACACACACAGACAGACCGTATATCCTGTATGGCAGATGAATGGTGACCCCAGAAGTCAGACACACACACACACAGACCGTATATCCTGTATGGCAGATGAACGGTGACCCCAGAATCCAGGCACACACACACACACACACACACACACAGACTGTATTCGTCCAATGTTGCTGCATGTAATGACGAGATCTCCGCCCACAGCTCCGGTGCTAGTGAAGCTGGCTACGACCGGGACCGGATTCTTCCATGAGATCTTCTCAGGGGTGGTCGAGGCATTTAATATCCTCCAGAATGCGAACATCACCATCTTTTCTAAGAAGTGCCTCATCCGTCCCTCACCACCAGAGGTCAGCGTGTACCTCCTGATCGGTACGTGGCCACAGCCTGGGCTACTACATTCATGATTCAGGGGTCTGCAGATTCTGGGGAGTATATGTGGTAAGCCCCCGCCCGCCGCAGTGGTGTCAAACTCATGGCCCTCCAGCTGTTGTGGAACTACATGTCCCAGCATGCCCTGCCACAGATTTTATATAATGAATTGCTAAAACTGTGGCAGGGCATGCTGGGACATGTAGTTCCACAACAGCTGGAGGGCCATGAGTTTGACACCAGTATGGTAAGGTATCAATAAGGATCTATTCTGGCGTTAATATGAGTATTGGCAGTGTCACCACTGGATGGCGCTCTTACTCCTTGCCCGGAACTTGGCATCCTGTCTCTGCAGTTATTGGGTGTGGTATGAGGGTCCGACAGTCGGGATCCCGACAGTCATTATCCCGACGTCGGGATCCCGAGTGGCTGGACCCAGACAGCATGGCGAGCGCAACAAAGCCCCTTGCGGGATCGCTGCGCTCGCCACTCTGCGGGCACGGGGGCTCGCTACGGGAGCCACCTATTTTATTCACCCTCTATGGGGGTCATGGACCCCCACGAGGGAAAATAGCAGGTGGCCGTCGGGTACCCGGCTATCGGTGTTTTGACAGTCGGATACCGACGTCGGGTAAATGCCTGTCGGGACCCCGTCCGGCACCCGTAGTTATTGTACAGTATTCCCTACCCTTGTACATCCCTAACTCTATGGGCCCAATTCAGACCTCATCGCTGGGGTGTGAGTTACGTGAATGCATCACAGCTTTTTAATGCAGGCTGGGAGGCTGCCAGGTGGTCGGGTTTGGGGGTGGCACCCGCCCATTTCCTGGGAGGACCTCTGACAGTGCTATTCGCAGCCTTGCACATGGGCGGTATTTCACTCTGGCGGGGCGGTGGCTAAATAATCTCAGGGCTCCGAAGGTCAGATCTGAATTGTCCCTGTGTGTCTGTCCATAATAGTGACTGTCCAGTGTCCTCTGCCCATACAGGAGCGCTGCACGGAGTGGCCTTCCTCATCAGCTTGTTTGGTATTTACATCCAGAGACTGCAGTGCGTCATCTGCGCATCCTACTATCCGACCCGTGAGCGGGTAAGATGGGCATATCGCTAATGGGGGTACTGAGCACTTACACCACTGCACAGCATCGCTCTGTCCCACCTAACCCCTGACAGGTACATAATGACATATCCTGCAGACTATTACATTACTGACCTCTCTAGTGACCTGCAGAACATCGCTCTGTCCCATCTACCCCCTGACAGGGACATAGTGATATATCCTGCAGATTATTACATTACTGACCTCTCTAGTGATCTGCAGAACATCGCTCTGTCCCATCTACCCCCTGACAGGGACATAGTGATATATCCTGCAGATTATTACATCACTGACTAGTGATCTGCAGAACATCGCTCTGTCCCCCTACCCCCTGACAGGTACATAGTGATATATCCTGCAGATTATGACATCACTGACCTCCCTAGTGACCTGCAGAACATCGCTCTGTCCCCCTACCCCCTGACAGGTACATAGTGATATATCCTGCAGATTATGACATCACTGACCTCCCTAGTGACCTGCAGAACATCGCTCTGTCCCCCTACCCCCTGACAGGTACATAGTGATATATCCTGCAGATTATGACATCACTGACCTCCCTAGTGACCTGCAGAACATCGCTCTGTCCCATCTACCCCCTGACAGGTACATAGTGATATATCCTGCAGATTATGACATCACTGACCTCCCTAGTGACCTGCAGAACATCGCTCTGTCCCATCTACCCCCTGACAGGTACATAGGGATATATCCTGCAGATTATTACATTACTGACCTCTCTAGTGATCTGCAGAACATCGCTCTGTCCCATCTACCCCCTGACAGGTACACCGTGATATATCCTGCAGATTATTACATTACTGACCTACCTAGTGATCTGCAGAACATCGCTCTGTCCCATCTACCCCCTGACAGGTACATAGTGATATATCCTGCAGATTATTACATTACTGACTAGTGATCTGCAGAACATCGCTCTGTCCCATCTACCCCCTGACAGGTAGATAGTGATATATCCTGCAAATTATTACATTACTGACCTCTCTAGTGACCTGCAGAACATCGCTCTGTCCCATCTACCCCCTGACAGGTGCATAGTGATATATCCTGCAGATTATTACATTACTGACCTGCAGAACATCACTCTGTCCCACCTACCCCCTGACAGGTACACAGTGATATATCCTGCAGATTATTACATTACTGACTAGTAACCTGCAGAACATCGCTCTGTCCCATCTACCCCCTGACAGGTCCATAGTGATATATCCTGCAGAACATCGCTCTGTCTCATCTACTCCTTGACAGGTACAAAGTGATATATCCTGCAGATTATTACATTACTTACCTCCCTAGTGACCTGCAGAACATCACTCTGTCCCATCTACCCCCTGATAGGTACATAGTGATATATCCTGCAGAGTATTACATTACTGACCTCTCTAGTGACCTGCAGAACCTCGCTCTGTCCAATCTACCCCCTGACAGAGACATAGTGATATATCCTGCAGATTATTACATTACTGACCTCCCTAGTGACCTGCAGAACATCGCTCTGTCCCATCTACCCGCTGACTGGTGCATAGTGATATATCCTGCAGATTATTACATTACTGTTATTACATTACAATGCAGAACATTTCATTTGTCAGATTTCGCCCTAAAAGCACAGATGACTTTAACCCCTTTAATTCTGAGATTTGCTAGTATATAATGTATCTGCATTGTTTTCCCCAGCACCTGCCCTGTTAGAACCTTTGTAGTAAATGTAGTGATGTAGTGAATGCAGCGATAATAGTAAATGTAGTGATGTAGTGAAGGCAGCGAATGTAGTGCGTCACGCCTGTGGTTAGATCTTGGCTGGAAATAACTACAGGCGTAGGGGCTGAATTTATTGACTATAGCAGATAAACAATTGGTAAGTTTGAGGAATGGTATCACAGAGGATCACAGGCTGTAATGAATAAGCATAAATGACAATAGTGAGATTGGTATTAGCTGCAGTGTGTGCACTGATGGAGTCCAATAACCTACAGCATAGATGGGAGGAAGCTGGTGCAGTGCTGAACACACTGATGGAGTCCAATAACATACAGCATAGATGGGAGGAAGCTGGCGCAGTGCTGAACGCACTGATGGAGTCCAATAACATACAGCATAGATGGGAGGAAGCTGGCGCAGTGCTGAACGCACTGATGGAGTCCAATAACATACAGCATAGATGGGAGGAAGCTGGCGCAGTGCTGAACGCACTGATGGAGTCCAATAACATACAGCATAGATGGGAGGAAGCTGGTGCAGTGCTGAACACACTGATGGAGTCCAATAACATACAGCATAGATGGGAGGAAGATGGCGCAGTGCTGAACGCACTGATGGAGTCCAATAACCTATAGCATAGATGGGAGGAAGCTGGTGCAGTGCTGAACGCACTGATGGAGTCCTATAACATATAGCATAGATGGGAGGAAGCTGGTGCAGTGCTGAACGCACTGATGGAGTCCAATAACATACAGCATAGATGGGAGGAAGATGGCGCAGTGCTGAACGCACTGATGGAGTCCAATAACATACAGCATAGATGGGAGGAAGCTGGTGCAGTGCTGAACACACTGATGGAGTCCAATATTATACAGCATAGATGGGGGGAAGCTGGCGCAGTGCTGAACGCACTGATGGAGTCCAATAACCTATAGCATAGATGGGAGGAAGCTGGTGCAGTGCTGAACGCACTGATGGAGTCCTATAACATATAGCATAGATGGGAGGAAGCTGGTGCAGTGCTGAACGCACTGATGGAGTCCAATAACCTATAGCATAGATGGGAGGAAGCTGGCGCAGTGCTGAACGCACTGATGGAGTCCAATAACATACAGCATAGATGGGGGGAAGCTGGCGCAGTGCTGAACGCACTGATGGAGTCCTATAACCTATAGCATAGATGGGGGGAAGCTGGCGCAGTGCTGAATGCACTGATGGAGTCCAATAACCTATAGCATAGATGGGAGGAAGCTGGTGCAGTGCTGAACGCACTGATGGAGTCCAATAACATACAGCATAGATGGGAGGAAGCTGGCGCAGTGCTGAACGCACTGATGGAGTCCAATAAGCTATAGCATAGATGGGAGGAAGCTGGTGCAGTGCTGAACGCACTAATGGAGTCCAATAACATACAGCATTGATGGGAGGAAGCTGGTGCAGTGCTGAACGCACTGATGGAGTCCTATAACATAGATGGGAGGAAGCTGGTGCAGTGCTGAACGCACTGATGGAGTCCAATAACATATAGCATAGATGGGAGGAAGCTGGTGCAGTGCTGAACACACTGATGGAGTCCAATAACCTATAGCATAGATGGGAGGAAGCTGGCGCAGTGCTGAACGCACTGATGGAGTCCAATAACATATAGCATAGATGGGAGGAAGCTGGTGCAGTGCTGAACACACTGATGGAGTCCAATAACCTATAGCATAGATGGGAGGAAGCTGGTGCAGTGCTGAACGCACTGATGGAGTCCTATAACATACAGCATAGATGGGAGGAAGCTGGCGCAGTGCTGAACGCACTGATGGAGTCCAATAACCTATAACATAGATGGGAGGAAGCTGGTGCAGTGCTGAACGCACTGATGGAGTCCTATAACATACAGCATAGATGGGAGGAAGCTGGTGCAGTGCTGAACGCACTGATGGAGTCCAATAACATACAGCATAGATGGGAGGAAGCTGGTGCAGTGCTGAACGCACTGATGGAGTCCAATAACATACAGCATAGATGGGGGGAAGCTGGTGCAGTGCTGAACACACTGATGGAGTCCTATAACCTATAGCATAGATGGGAGGAAGCTGGTGCAGTGCTGAACGCACTGATGGAGTCCAATAACATATAGCATAGATGGGAGGAAGCTGGTGCAGTGCTGAACGCACTGATGGAGTCCAATAACCTACAGCATAGATGGGAGGAAGCTGGTGCAGTGCTGAACGCACTGATGGAGTCCAATAACCTACAGCATAGATGGGAGGAAGCTGGCGCAGTGCTGAACGCACTGGAGTCCAATAACATATAGCATAGATGGGAGGAAGCTGGCGCAGTGCTGAACGCACTGATGGAGTCCAATAACCTATAGCATAGATGGGAGGAAGCTGGTGCAGTGCTGAACGCACTGATGGAGTCCAATAACATATAACATATAACATAGATGGGAGGAAGCTGGCGCAGTGCTGAACGCACTGATGGAGTCCAATAACATACAGCATAGATGGGAGAAAGCTGGCGCAGTGCTGAACGCACTGATGGAGTCCTATAGCATAGATGGGAGGAAGCTGGCGCAGTGCTGAACGCACTGATGGAGTCCAATAACATACAGAATAGATGGGAGAAAGCTGGCGCAGTGCTGAACGCACTGATGGAGTCCAATAACCTATAGCATAGATGGGAGGAAGCTGGTGCAGTGCTGAACGCACTGATGGAGTCCAATAACATACAGCATAGATGGGAGGAAGCTGGTGCAGTGCTGAACGCACTGATGGAGTCCTATAACATACAGCATAGATGGGAGGAAGCTGGTGCAGTGCTGAACACACTGATGGAGTCCAATAACATACAGCATAGATGGGAGGAAGCTGGTGCAGTGCTGAACACACTGATGGAGCCCTATAACATATAACATAGATGGGAGGAAGCTGGTGCAGTGCTGAACGCACTGATGGAGTCCAATAACATATAGCATAGATGGGAGGAAGCTGGTGCAGTGCTGAACGCACTGATGGAGTCCAATAACATACAGAATAGATGGGAGAAAGCTGGCGCAGTGCTGAACGCACTGATGGAGTCCAATAACCTATAGCATAGATGGGAGGAAGCTGGTGCAGTGCTGAACGCACTGATGGAGTCCAATAACCTATAGCATAGATGGGAGGAAGCTGGCACAGTGCTGAACGCACTGATGGAGTCCAATAACATATAACATAGATGGGAGGAAGCTGGCGCAGTGCTGAACGCACTGATGGAGTCCAATAACATATAGCATAGATGGGAGGAAGCTGGTGCAGTGCTGAACGCACTGATGGAGTCCAATAACATATAACATAGATGGGAGGAAGCTGGTGCAGTGCTGAACACACTGATGGAGTCCTATAACATATAACATAGATGGGAGGAAGCTGGTGCAGTGCTGAACGCACTGATGGAGTCCAATAACATATAACATAGATGGGAGGAAGCTGGCGCAGTGCTGAACGCACTGATGGAGTCCTATAGCATAGATGGGAGGAAGCTGGCGCAGTGCTGAACGCACTGATGGAGTCCTATAACCTATAGCATAGATGGGAGGAAGCTGGCGCAGTGCTGAACGCACTGATGGAGTCCAATAACATATAACATAGATGGGAGGAAGCTGGCGCAGTGCTGAACGCACTGATGGAGTCCAATAACATACAGCATAGATGGGAGGAAGCTGGCGCAGTGCTGAACGCACTGATGGAGTCCAATAACATACAGAATAGATGGGAGAAAGCTGGCGCAGTGCTGAACGCACTGATGGAGTCCAATAACATACAGAATAGATGGGAGAAAGCTGGCGCAGTGCTGAACGCACTGATGGAGTCCAATAACCTATAGCATAGATGGGAGGAAGCTGGCGCAGTGCTGAACGCACTGATGGAGTCCAATAACCTATAGCATAGATGGGAGGAAGCTGGTGCAGTGCTGAACGCACTGATGGAGTCCAATAACATATAGCATAGATGGGAGGAAGCTGGTGCAGTGCTGAACGCACTGATGGAGTCCAATAACATATAGCATAGATGGGAGGAAGCTGGCGCAGTGCTGAACGCACTGATGGAGTCCAATAACCTATAGCATAGATGGGAGAAAGCTGGCGCAGTGCTGAACGCACTGATGGAGTCCTATAGCATAGATGGGAGGAAGCTGGCACAGTGCTGAACGCACTGATGGAGTCCAATAACATACAGAATAGATGGGAGAAAGCTGGCGCAGTGCTGAACGCACTGATGGAGTCCAATAACATACAGCATAGATGGGAGGAAGCTGGTGCAGTGCTGAACGCACTGATGGAGTCCTATAACATACAGCATAGATGGGAGGAAGCTGGTGCAGTGCTGAACACACTGATGGAGCCCTATAACATATAGCATAGATGGGAGGAAGCTGGCGCAGTGCTGAACGCACTGATGGAGTCCAATAACATATAGCATAGATGGGAGGAAGCTGGTGCAGTGCTGAACGCACTGATGGAGTCCAATAACATATAACATAGATGGGAGGAAGCTGGTGCAGTGCTGAACACACTGATGGAGTCCTATAACATATAACATAGATGGGAGGAAGCTGGTGCAGTGCTGAACGCACTGATGGAGTCCAATAACATATAACATAGATGGGAGGAAGCTGGCGCAGTGCTGAACGCACTGATGGAGTCCTATAGCATAGATGGGAGGAAGCTGGCGCAGTGCTGAACGCACTGATGGAGTCCTATAACCTATAGCATAGATGGGAGGAAGCTGGCGCAGTGCTGAACGCACTGATGGAGTCCAATAACATACAGAATAGATGGGAGAAAGCTGGCGCAGTGCTGAACGCACTGATGGAGTCCAATAACCTATAGCATAGATGGGAGGAAGCTGGCGCAGTGCTGAACGCACTGATGGAGTCCAATAACATATAACATAGATGGGAGGAAGCTGGTGCAGTGCTGAACGCACTGATGGAGTCCAATAACATACAGAATAGATGGGAGAAAGCTGGCGCAGTGCTGAACGCACTGATGGAGTCCAATAACCTATAGCATAGATGGGAGGAAGCTGGTGCAGTGCTGAACGCACTGATGGAGTCCAATAACCTATAGCATAGATGGGAGGAAGCTGGCACAGTGCTGAACGCACTGATGGAGTCCAATAACATATAACATAGATGGGAGGAAGCTGGCACAGTGCTGAACGCACTGATGGAGTCCAATAACATATAGCATAGATGGGAGGAAGCTGGTGCAGTGCTGAACGCACTGATGGAGTCCAATAACATATAACATAGATGGGAGGAAGCTGGTGCAGTGCTGAACACACTGATGGAGTCCTATAACATATAACATAGATGGGAGGAAGCTGGTGCAGTGCTGAACGCACTGATGGAGTCCAATAACATATAACATAGATGGGAGGAAGCTGGTGCAGTGCTGAACACACTGATGGAGTCCTATAACATATAACATAGATGGGAGGAAGCTGGTGCAGTGCTGAACGCACTGATGGAGTCCAATAACATATAGCATAGATGGGAGGAAGCTGGTGCAGTGCTGAACACACTGATGGGGTCCTATAACATATAACATAGATGGGAGGAAGCTGGTGCAGTGCTGAACGCACTGATGGAGTCCAATAACATATAACATAGATGGGAGGAAGCTGGCACAGTGCTGAACGCACTGATGGAGTCCAATAACATATAGCATAGATGGGAGGAAGCTGGTGCAGTGCTGAACGCACTGATGGAGTCCAATAACATATAACATAGATGGGAGGAAGCTGGTGCAGTGCTGAACACACTGATGGAGTCCTATAACATATAACATAGATGGGAGGAAGCTGGTGCAGTGCTGAACGCACTGATGGAGTCCAATAACATACAGCATAGATGGGAGGAAGCTGGCGCAGTGCTGAACGCACTGATGGAGTCCAATAACATACAGAATAGATGGGAGAAAGCTGGCGCAGTGCTGAACGCACTGATGGAGTCCAATAACATACAGAATAGATGGGAGAAAGCTGGCGCAGTGCTGAACGCACTGATGGAGTCCAATAACCTATAGCATAGATGGGAGGAAGCTGGCGCAGTGCTGAACGCACTGATGGAGTCCAATAACCTATAGCATAGATGGGAGGAAGCTGGTGCAGTGCTGAACGCACTGATGGAGTCCAATAACATATAGCATAGATGGGAGGAAGCTGGCGCAGTGCTGAACGCACTGATGGAGTCCAATAACCTATAGCATAGATGGGAGGAAGCTGGTGCAGTGCTGAACGCACTGATGGAGTCCAATAACCTATAGCATAGATGGGAGGAAGCTGGTGCAGTGCTGAACGCACTGATGGAGTCCAATAACCTATAGCATAGATGGGAGGAAGCTGGCGCAGTACTGAACGCACTGATGGAGTCCAATAACATACAGCATAGATGGGAGGAAGCTGGTGCAGTGCTGAACGCACTGATGGAGTCCAATAACCTATAGCATAGATGGGGGGAAGCTGGCGCAGTGCTGAACGCACTGATGGAGTCCTATAACCTATAGCATAGATGGGAGGAAGCTGGTGCAGTGCTGAACGCACTGATGGAGTCCAATAACCTATAGCATAGATGGGAGGAAGCTGGTGCAGTGCTGAACGCACTGATGGAGTCCTATAACCTATAGCATAGATGGGAGGAAGCTGGTGCAGTGCTGAACGCACTGATGGAGTCCAATAACCTATAGCATAGATGGGAGGAAGCTGGTGCAGTGCTGAACACACTGATGGAGTCCTATAACATATAACATAGATGGGGGGGAAGCTGGTGCAGTGCTGAACGCACTGATGGAGTGCTATAACATATAGCATAGATGGGGGGAAGCTGGTGCAGTGCTGAACGCACTGATGGAGTCCTATAACATATAGCATAGATGGGAGGAAGCTGGTGCAGTGCTGAACGCACTGATGGAGTCCTATAACATATAGCATAGATGGGAGGAAGCTGGTGCAGTGCTGAACGCACTGATGGAGTCCTATAACATATAGCATAGATGGGAGGAAGCTGGCGCAGTGCTGAACGCACTGATGGAGTCCAATAACATATAGCATAGATGGGAGGAAGCTGGCGCAGTGCTGAACGCACTGATGGAGTATATATGAGGAGCTGTGTAAGAACACAGTATAATATGCCATGCAGATGGTAATGAATACGGACCACTGAGCAGCTGGATACAAAGGAGAATGGTCGCGGGATGAAGGTAGTGGGCACTTCTCAGACAGTCACTGGGAAGAACAGAGAGTCACTGATGCGACATAGACGATGGCAGTAATCAATGTGGTGGATATCGATGTAGAGGGCACCTGTGTGATCAGCTGTGATGGGAGAACAGCGATGGTGACGTGGAAGGATGAAGAGCCCACTGATGAAGTTGGTGTTGCGATGACTGTGCACCGATGATGACAGGGAACGATGACGGGGCACCGATGTCGCAGAGGAACGATGACGGGGCACCGATGTCGCAGAGGAACGATGACGGGGCACCGATGTCGCAGAGGAACGATGACGGGGCACCGATGTCGCAGAGGAACGATGACGGGGCACCGATGTCGCAGAGGAACGATGACGGGGCACCGATGTCGCAGAGGAACGATGACGGGGCACCGATGTCGCAGAGGAACGATGACGGGGCACCGATGTCGCAGAGGAACGATGACAGGCACCGAAGTCGCAGAGCAACGATGACGGAGCACCGATGTTGAAGCCAGGTGCCTGCTTGCAGGAGATGACCCAACCTGGAAGGAGTGGAATCCTCAGGGACTGGAACCTGTAACACAGCTTGGCGACAGAACACACCAACAGGTATAACCTCAGGATGAGATCAGTAGCTCTGAGTTCACCCAGCCTATTTATAGGGAGCAGTGGACCTGGAAAGGCGGGGCACTGAGCCTGACTGAGGGATTGCCAGGATTGGCTGAGACTGGAACGTGTGACAGGAAAGACATGGCTCCTCCCATGTCTGGGTAAGGCGGGAAGCCTTGTTTGGCACATGGTCTGAGCTACTGTAATGGCGACGGCATGGAAGCCGCAGGACGCTGAAGCTGAACCTCGGGAGTGATCGGCAGGGAGTGAAGCGCAAGCTAAAAAAAATAATTGCAGATGCTGTACAGTGCAGGCAGCGTGGACACAGCGCAAGTGGAAACCATGTCTGGAGCGCAGCGCATGTCTTCTCAGGCATCTGGATGGTAAATAGGTTTGTTGTGATACCCGGATCGTGACACAGTGATTGCAGTGATTGTAGTAATTGTTCTGAATGCAGTGATTGTGGTGAATGCAGTGATTGTGGTGAATGCATTGATTGTAGTGAATGCAGTGATTGTGATGAATGCAGTTATTGTAGTGAATGCAGTGATTGTAGTAATTGTTCTGAATGCAGTGATTGTAGTGAATGCAGTGATTGTAGTGAATGCTGTGATTGTAGTGAATGCAGTGATTGTAGTAATTGTTCTGAATGCAGTGATTGTAGTGAATGCTGTGATTGTAGTGAATGCAGTGATTGTAGTAATTGTTCTGAATGCAGTGATTGTAGTAAATGCCGTGATTGTAATGAATGCAGTGATTGTAGTGATTGTAGTGAATGCAGTGATTGTAATGAATGCAGTGATTGTAGTGAATGCAGTGATTGTAGTGAATGCAGTGATTAGTATACAGAGGAAGTCACTTTATTCTCACTAGGAACGGATCATTTTCCTGTACAAACATCTCCTGATGAAGCGCAAGAACGCCATAAGCACCATGTTGGGAAACATAAGGCGGAATGCAGCGGACATGGAACACGCCAGCCTATTCCTCAACTTTATTGATAGGTATGTTCCCCCCCCCCCCCATACATATATACCTGTATGTAGATGTATACACACCTACTACCACTCTGTTAGCGGTGTGGATGACATTTCTTCACTTAAGTTTGGGTGTCCTGACCAGCATACAGTGCACAAGGGGTAGATGTATGAAGCAGTGATAACGGAGGACAAGTGATAAAGTGTCTAATACTTTGGTGCGATCTTGGCAGAATATTACCGCCCAGGATCGCATTGTAAAATGCGATCATATCGGGGGGATGTATCAATTTTAAGGACGCAGGGACAGGGCTCCGATAGGAGCCCATCCCTGCGAAGCCCTAACCCGGAAGCCGGGGAGTCAGCACATGCACGGTTATGCGCTGACCCCCGCCGTCCCCTCTTACCGCACTGCCCGAGCAGTAGGTTACAATGGGCTATTGCCATCCCAGAATGGCAATAGCCCAGGGCTGCGATGCCAGGCTGCCCGATGTTGATACATCGGCCAGCTTCGCGCTGCAGGGAGGATCGCAGCAGGGATCGGAGATTCTTGCTGCGGTCCCCCTATCATACATTTAGGAAATAGTTAATATTTGCGGCTATTTAGCCTCAAATATGGTTTGATAAATGGGCCCCTTTATCACCAGCCAATCAGCTGGTGATAAACTGTAACTTATACCCCTTTTACACCAACGAATAACCCAGGTTGGACCCAGGTCTAGTAACACTGGTCTCCTACCCAGGTCCTGACCAGGGTTGAACACTGGTTGGACCTGGGTCGTGGGCGGTGTAAATGGTCCTAACCCAGGTTGGGACATCCGTGTAGTGCTGAAAGGATACCAGAAGTGCTGGACGCCTTTCCACAGTGCGCTGCAGTGGCAAAAGACAGCAGCCAGGAAGGATACGGGCAGTGCACATAGAAATCATAATTGGATGCAGTATAATTTATATATATATTTTTTTTTTGGGGGGGGGGGGGACTGGGGGAGCACATGGGAGATTCGGTCTGCTGCTGCAGGGAAAGGGGCTGGGGAGAGCACATGGGTGATGATGCACTCTTATACCGCTATGTAGGCTTGAGCACTGAATAAAACGGTACTTTTGTAGTTTCACGGCGCCGCCGTGCGCACAGTCTGTCTCAGAAACTTGGCAGCTTGCCAGACGCTCTGTTAACTGTGCGCGTGCCGCTCTAGCTGTTCTCAGCGAAGCGCGTGGCTGCTTCCCATATGTAAAGCTACGTTATCAGCGTAGTGCCTGGCAGCAGCTGCCCAGCGCTGACAGGTCACTGTGGTACTTGTAGTTCCACAGTGAAATAGGCAGTCCTGCGCACCGCTGACAAAGGGGGTGTCCGAAATGTACACGCTACAATTTAGACGCTTAAGCGTCTGAATCCCGAGTCCTTGCAAGCCGCTGAGAAGGGGGGTATCTGGATTCAGACGCTAATGCCTCTGAATTTGGTAGGGTGTAGGGGTACATAGGAGTGCACTGTGAAAAACACTCCTAAACCTGTTCACAATGACACTAGTTGACGTAACAGCTGTCGACCTTGTTAATTCCACTATCCACGCCAACCCGAAGTGTGGCGAGCCCCGTGTGCGGGGCGGCGGTACGCTTCCTACGACCTTTTCATACCCCCATTATCCATGTCGGCGTGGAGTTGAGAATAGAAAGTGTGGCGAGCGCAGCGAGCCACTGAGCCCGAAGCGTGGCGAGCGGACGCGGATACCTTCACAGGTATCCGCGTCCCCTCGCGGGCTTCACAGGTATCCGCGTCCCCTCGCGGGCTTCACAGGTATCCGCGTCCCCTCGCGGGCTTCACAGGTATCCGCGTCCTCCCGCGGGGCTCGCTGCGCTCGCCACACTTTCTATTCTCAACTCCACGCCGACGTGGATAGTGGGGGTATGAAAAGGTCGTAGGACGCGTACCGCCGCCCCTCTCGGGGCTCGCTGCGCTCACCACGCTTCTTAGTGGCTTGCAAGGACTCGGGATTCAGATGCTAAAGCGTCTCAATTGTAGCGTGTACATTACGCTACGCTGATAACGTAGCGCTGCGCTGAGAACAGCTAGAGCGGCACGCGCACAGAGTCTGGCAAGCTGACAAGTTTCTAACAGACTGTGCGCGCGGTGGCGCCGTGAAACTACACAAGTACCAATAAAACCTTTTGAAAAATATTTTACAAAAGAAACAAACCAACATTCTTCAATGCTAACTTGTCATGTCTTTTAATTTTTATTTTAAATCATTGAGGGAAGGTTGGCTGGCAGTTTATCAGTCCTAAAATGGACATTTTTAATGTCATCCATAGTGAAAAGCAGTGCTGACCCAGGTTCAGTGTAAACGGTGCAGACCTGGGTCCGACCTGGGTCACAGTGCTGTGTAAATGGGGTATGAAGCTGGGTCCAACCCTGGAAACTCCTGTGTTCAAAGACCAGGGATTTTGGTGTAAAAGGGGTATTAACAGTCAGGAGCTGATTGGCCGGTGATAAAGTACCAGGCACTTTAGCACTTCTCCTTCCTTTATCACTGCTTCATACATCCTACATCAACAGGTGTCCAGGATTTCGCCAGATTGCAGAGTTTCTGGGTCTCAACAAAAAGTACTGTGCAGCTTGTGCCAGGGTGTCCACCAGTGCCGAGGGCCAGGATTTCCTGCCCTGCATAACCAGCAACTGCAAAGGTATACCCTATGTTCACTTGTCACCTCTATACACCTACCTGTATCACCCCTCCCCCAATATATGTCACTGCCCCCTCACCTCTCCCCACTATACACCTACCTGTATCACACCTCCCCCCAATATATGTCACTGCCCCCTCACCTATCCCCACTATACACCTACCTGTATCACTCCTCCCCCCAATATATGTCACTGCCCCCTCACCTGTCACCAATATACACCTACCTGCATCACCCCTTCCCCAATATATGTCACTGCCCCCTCACCTGTCCCCACTATACACCTACCTGTATCACTCCTCCCCCCCATATATGTCACTGCCCCCTCACCTGTCCCTACTATACACCTACCTGTATCACACCTCCCCCCCAATATATGTCACTGCCCCCTCACCTGTCCCTACTATACACCTACCTGCATCACCCTTCCCCCATATATGTCACTGCCCCCTCACCTGTCCCTACTATACACCTACCTGTATCACACCTCCCCCCCAATATATGTCACTGCCCCCTCACCTGTCCCTACTATACACCTACCTGCATCACCCTTCCCCCATATATGTCACTGCCCCCTCACCTGTCCCTACGATACACCTACATGCATCACCCCTCCCCCAATATATGTCACTGCCCCCTCACCTGTCCCCACTATACACCTACCTGTATCACTCCTCCCCCCAATATATGTCACTGCCCCCTCACCTGTCCCCACTATACACCTACCTGCATCACCCCTTCCCCAATATATGTCACTGCCCCCTCACCTGTCCCCACTATACACCTACCTGTATCACCCCTCCCCCAATATATGTCACTGCCCCCTCACCTGTCCCCACTATACACCTACCTGCATCACCCCTTCCCCAATATATATCACTGCCCCATCACCTGTCCCCACTATACACCTACCTGTATCACTCCTCCCCAATATGTCACTTCCCCCTCACCTGTCACCAATATACACCTACCTGTATCACTCCTCCCCAATATATGTCACTGCCCCCTCACCTGTCACCAATATACACCTACCTGTATCACTCCTCCCCCCAATATATGTCACTGCCCCCTCACCTGTCCCCACTATACACCTACCTGCATCACCCCTTCCCCAATATATGTCACTGCCCCCTCACCTGTCCCCACTATACACCTACCTGTATCACCCCTCCCCCAATATATGTCACTGCCCCCTCACCTGTCCCCACTATACACCTACCTGCATCACCCCTTCCCCAATATATATCACTGCCCCATCACCTGTCCCCACTATACACCTACCTGTATCACTCCTCCCCAATATGTCACTTCCCCCTCACCTGTCACCAATATACACCTACCTGTATCACTCCTCCCAGATATATGTCACTGCCCCCTCACCTGTCACCAATATACACCTACCTGTATCACTCCTCCCCCAATATATGTCACTGCCCCCTCACCTGTCCCCACTATACACCTACCTGTATCACCCTTCCCCCAATATATGTCACTGCCCCCTCACTTGTCCCTACTATACACCTACCTGCATCACCCCTCCCCCAATATATGTCACTGCCCCCTCACCTGTCCCCACTATACACCTACCTGTATCACTCCTCCCCCAATATATGTCACTTCCCCCTCACCTGTCACCAATATACACCTACCTGTATCACCCCTCCCCCAATATATGTCACTGCCCCCTCACCTGTCCCTACTATACACCTACCTGTATCACTCCTCCCCCAATATATGTCACTGCACCCTCACCTGTCCCCACTATACACCTACCTGTATCACTCCTCCCCCAATATATGTCACTTCCCCCTCACCTGTACCCATTATACACCTACCTGTTACACCCCTCCCCCATATATGTCACTGCCCCCTCACCTGTCCCCACTATACACCTACATGTATCACACCTCCCCCCAATATATGTCACTGCCCCCTCACCTGTCCCCACTATACACCTACCTGTATCACTCCTCCCCCAATATATGTCACTGCCCCTCACCTGTCCCCACTATACACCTACCTGTATCACCCCTCCCCCAATATATGTCACTGCCCCCTCACCTGTCACCAATATACACCTACCTATATCACCCCTCCGCCAATATATGTCACTTCCCCCTCACCTCTCCCCACTATACACCTACCTGTATCACTCCCCCCCCCAATATATGTCACTGCCCCCATACCTGTCACCAATATACACCTACCTGCATCACCCCTTCCCCAATATATGTCACTGCCCCCTCACCTGTCCCTACTATACACCTACCTGCATCACCCTCCCCCCAATATATGTCACTGTTACCACTATACACCTACCTGTACCTATCTGTCCTGGCACTGTCATTCTTCTCTGTATGACACTTACTGACCACTGGCTGCTGTGATTGTGTCCTCCCTGTTACAGGTTTCTACTGCCATGACTGCTTCCGGTTACTGGATGAAATCTGTCCATTCTGCATGGCACCTCTGATGGATGAGGAGGATGAGGAGGTGTATGTATCATTATAGTGTAATTCCCAGTTGTAACGTGTGTATCACATGTACCCAGGAAGACCCTCCTGTTCCATTCAGTCGAAATCCGTGTACACAGAGAGGGAGTAATGCCACTGTACCGCACACACTGAGTGGGAGTGATGTCACTGTTATGTGTACACTGATAGGGAGTGATGTCACTACCGTGTACACAGAGAGGGAGCAATGTCATTGTTATATGTACACTGTGTATGCGGTACAGTGACATCGCTCCCTCTCAGTGTACATATAACAATGACATTGCTCCCTCTCTGTGTACGTAGTACAGTGACATCGCTCCCTCTCAGTGTACACATAACAGTGACATTGCTCCCTCTCTGTGTATGCGGTACAGTGACATCGCTCCCTCTCAGAGAGGGAGCAATGTCACTGTACCGTGTACACAGAGAGTAAGTGATGTCACTGTACTGTGTACACAGAGAGGGAGTAATGTCACTGTACCGCATACACATAGAGGGAGTGATGTCACTGTACCGTGTACACTGAGAGGGAGTGATGTCACTGTTATGTGTACAGTGAGAGGAAGTGATGTCACTGTACTGCATACACTGAGAGGGAGCGATGTCACTGTTATGTGTACACTGAGAGGGAGCGATGTCACTGTTATGTGTACACTGAGAGGGAGCGATGTCACTGTTATGTGTACACTGAGAGGGAGCGATGTCACTGTTATGTGTACACTGAGAGGGAGCGATGTCACTGTTATGTGTACAGTGAGAGGAAGTGATGTCACTGTACTGCGTACACTGAGAGGGAGCGATGTCACTGTTATGTGTACACTGAGAGGGAGCGATGTCACTGTTATGTGTACACTGAGAGGGAGCGATGTCACTGTTTTGTGTACACTGAGAGGGAGCGATATCACTGTTATGTGTACACTGAGAGGGAGCGATATCACTGTTATGTGTACACTGAGAGGGAGCGATGTCACTGTTATGTGTACACTGAGAGGGAGCGATGTCACTGTTATGTGTACACTGAGAGGGAGCGATGTCACTGTTATGTGTACACAGAGAGGGAGCGATGTCACTGTTATGTGTACACCGAGAGGGAGTGATGTCACTGTACTGCGTACACCGAGAGGGAGAGATGTCACTGTTATGTGTACACTGAGAGGGAGTGATGTCACTGTTATGTGTACAGTGAGAGGAAGTGATGTCACTGTACTGCGTACACTGAGAGGGAGTGAGGTCATTGTAATGTGTACACTGAGAGGGAGCGATGTCACTGTACTGTGTACACCGAGAGGGAGCGATGTCACTGTACTGTGTACACCGAGAGGGAGCGATGTCACTGTACTGTGTACACCGAGAGGGAGCGATGTCACTGTTATGTGTACACTGAGAGGGAGTGATGTCACTGTACTGCGTACACCGAGAGGGAGTGATGTCACTGTACTGCGTACACCGAGAGGGAGCGATGTCACTGTTATGTGTACACTGAGAGGGAGTGATGTCACTGTACTGCGTACACCGAGAGTAAGTGATGTCACTGTACTGCGTACACCGAGAGGGAGAGATGTCACTGTTATGTGTACACTGAGAGGGAGCGATGTCACTGTTATGTGTACACTGAGAGGGAGCGATGTCACTGTTATGTGTACACTGAGAGGGAGCGATGTCACTGTTATGTGTACAGTGAGAGGAAGTGATGTCACTGTACTGCGTACACTGAGAGGGAGTGATGTCACTGTTATGTGTACACTGAGAGGGAGCGATGTCACTGTTATGTGTACACTGAGAGGGAGCGATGTCACTGTTATGTGTACACTGAGAGGGAGCGATGTCACTGTTATGTGTACACTGAGAGGGAGCAATGTCACTGTTATGTGTACACTGAGAGGGAGCAATGTCACTGTTATGTGTACAATGAGAGGGAGCGATGTCACTGTTATGTGTACAATGAGAGGGAGCGATGTCACTGTTATGTGTACACTGAGAGGGAGCGATGTCACTGTACCATCTACACAGAGAGGGAGTGATGTCACTGTTATGTGTACACCGAGATTAAGTGATGTCACTGTTATGTGTACACTGAGAGGGAGCGATGTCACTGTACCATCTACACAGAGAGGGAGTGATGTCAATGTACCGCATACACAGGGAATGGTGTCAATGTACCGTGTACATGAATGGTAAGGTATCTAGCATTACAGTATGGACCTATTGGGTGAACTCTCTTACTCTCCCCAGGGACTCCAGTGATGAGGATAGAGTTTTTCTTCTTGGAGAAGCTCTTAAAAGAATGCAGGACCATGAAGAGGAAAGGAGGGAGAGGATCAAAAAGGTGATAAAGGCGCGAGTAAAGGCAATTGCCAGGAGGAGGAAGGCGGGTGACCTGCTGCGTTATATGGACTCTGGAGAGGAGAGCCGCGGATCTAGTGATGAGGATTCTGGGTAAGTGGTACAGTACACTCAATCTATCTGTGTGTATGAGATGCAGATGTTACCCTGGTGTGTGTCATATTGTCTCTGTCATTGCCTTACAGACCTACAGACTATGACTACATAGATCACTCTGATCCCAGTGATCTCTCTGACTAGGACCGTCCCAAGCCAACGCAGCGCCCATAAGATGCCCTCTTCCTCCGCACGTGTTACTGTTATGGGGGAAGGGTGGGATATTTATTCTGTTACAGAGACGTTATAATAAACAGTTTGGACAAAAACAAAGATTTCTCTTTTCTGTCCAACTGCGGCGTCACAGAAGTAGCGCATGTCGGCGTACAGGACACCGGCCGTCTGAATACAGACACCAGAAGTAGCGCATGTCGGCGTACAGGACACCGGCCGTCTGAATACAAACACCAGAAGTAGCGCATGTCGGCGTACAGGACACCGGCCGTCTGAATACAGACACCAGAAGTAGCGCATGTCGGCGTACAGGACACCGGCCGTCTGAATACAGACACCAGAAGTAGCGCATGTCGGCGTACAGGACACCGGCCGTCAGAATACAGACACCAGAAGTAGCGCATGTCGGCATACAGGATGCCGGCCGTCAGAATACAGACACCAGAAGTAGCGCATGTCGGCGTACAGGATGCCGGCCGTCAGAATACAGACACCAGAAGTAGCGCATGTCGGCGTACAGGATGCAGGCCGTCAGAATACAGACACCAGAAGTAGCGCATGTCGGCGTACAGGACACCGGCCGTCAGAATACAGACACCAGAAGTAGCGCATGTCGGCATACAGGATGCCGGCCGTCAGAATACAGACACCAGAAGTAGCGCATGTCGGCGTACAGGATGCCGGCCGTCAGAATACAGACACCAGAAGTAGCGCATGTCGGCGTACAGGATGCAGGCCGTCAGAATACAGACACCAGAAGTAGCGCATGTCGGCGTACAGGACACCGGCCGTCAGAATACAGACACCAGAAGTAGCGCATGTCGGCGTACAGGACACCGGCCGTCAGAATACAGACACCAGAAGTAGCGCATGTCGGCGTACAGGACACCGGCCATCGGAATACAGACACCAGAAGTAGCGCATGTCGGCGTACAGGACACCGGCCGTCTGAATACAGACACCAGAAGTAGCGCATGTCGGCATACAGGACGCCGGCCGTCAGAATACAGACACCAGAAGTAGCGCATGTCGGCGTACAGGATGCCGGCCGTCAGAATACAGACACCAGAAGTAGCGCATGTCGGCGTACAGGATGCAGGCCGTCAGAATACAGACACCAGAAGTAGCGCATGTCGGCGTACAGGACACCGGCCGTCAGAATACAGACACCAGAAGTAGCGCATGTCGGCGTACAGGACACCGGCCGTCAGAATACAGACACCAGAAGTAGCGCATGTCGGCGTACAGGATGCCGGCCGTCAGAATACAGACACCAGAAGTAGCGCATGTCGGTGCACAGGACACCGGCCGTCTGAATACAGACACCAGAAGTATTGCATGTCGGCGTACAGGATGCCGGCCATCTGAATACAGTAACCAGAAGTAGCGCATGTCGGCGTACAGGACACCGGCCGTCTGAATACAGACACCAGAAGTAGCGCATGTCGGCGTACAGGACACCGGCCATCGGAATACAGACACCAGAAGTAGCGCATGTCGGCGTACAGGACACCGGCCGTCTGAATACAGACACCAGAAGTAGCGCATGTCGGTGTACAGGACACCGGCCATCGAAATACAGACACCAGAAGTAGCGCATGTCGGCGTACAGGACACCGGCCGTCTGAATACAGACACCAGAAGTAGCGCATGTCGGCGCACAGGACACCGGCCGTCAGAATACTGACACCAGAAGTAGCGCATGTCGGCGTACAGGACACCGGCCGTCAGAATACTGACACCAGAAGTAGCGCATGTCGGCGCACAGGATGCCGGCCGTCAGAATACAGACACCAGAAGTAGCGCATGTCGGCGTACAGGACACCGGCCGTCAGAATACTGACACCAGAAGTAGCGCATGTCGGCGTACAGGACACCGGCCGTCAGAATACAGACACCAGAAGTAGCGCATGTCGGCGTACAGGACGCCGGCCGTCAGAATACAGACACCAGAAGTAGCGCATGTCGGCGTACAGGACACCGGCCGTCAGAATACTGACACCAGAAGTAGCGCATGTCGGCGTACAGGACACCGGCCGTCAGCATACTGACACCAGAAGTAGCACATGTCGGCGTACAGGACACCGGCCGTCAGAATACTGACACCAGAAGTAGCGCATGTCGGCGTACAGGACACCGGCCGTCTGAATACTGACACCAGAAGTAGCGCATGTCGGCGTACAGGACACCGGCTGTCAGAATACTGACACCAGAAGTAGCGCATGTCGGCGTACAGGACACCGGCCGTCAGAATACTGACACCAGAAGTAGCGCATGTCGTGCTATCACCGTCCTCAGGAGCATAAGTGACCTTCCTGCTAGACCGGATATATATAGTGTATGAAAAGATTGCAAATACCTTACACCTGTGTGACATCACATTAACACCTGAGCCCACAGAGATTGTCAGCGTGTGTGACATCTAATCAGTGCAACACAAGAGTGTATCAGCGCTATTTCCGGCAAAGGCCGTACGCAGCGCCGTCTCCTGGGGGGTGATTTCCCCCATCTACAAGAAACGTGGAAATTATACAGTTCGGTACGTCACTATTGTGGTAATAACAGCGTATGTTAAATACCGTTGAAACCTGTTCTTCCTCATTCACCTGTTCTTTCTTATCCGTGTAAACTCTCTTTTCATCAGGTGATGCACTTTGTCGACTTAGCCAGTCATATTATAACAATGATTGTTCAAAAGTGAAAGTCCATTGATTTGTTATTATAATTGTAAAATCATATGAATTGTCACTACTTCTTTTTAAAGTACATATGTTTATGTTTGTAGCAAACCCCTGATGAAGTCCCTTACGGGGACGAAACGCGTTGGGAACGTCTGTTTGCTTATCTGAAATGAACTTTTATATGGTCTGGAAAATATATCACTACTGTGTGGTCTCAGAGACTTTTTAAATAAATATTGAGAAATTTTGGACTTTTCTTTTGGACTTTACTATCATTTGATTTGAAGGTTATTAAAGGCTAATAGAGACCTAATCACTAAAGGTCTGTGAAAGGGCGCCAACTCACAACTGCTATCCATCTATATATATATATATATATATATATATATATATATTTAGTGTCGCACTGGGCTTCCCAGCTTATGATGGTTTTTGGGTGCCGCACCCTGCACCTAGATATAGCGCTAGGGACCCCCAATATACAGAGAAGTCTTGACGCGGCATGGGGGCATAGCATACACCTGCGCAGGTATATGTAACCAATATCTCTAAATTCTATTATCATGCAGTGTTCTAGATTGGTTACTAACATTACTCAGTGTGCTGAGGGAAAAAATGTCTTGTTTTACTTACCAAGCAGTAATTTCCCCTGTCCTGTTTCAGTATGAACGGGTGTTAGTGAAATTCCCGGGTGTAATGCCCCGGGAATTACACACAGGTTTTTTTGCAGGGATTTTTCTGGGTAATACACGGGTGTGTGGCAGTGTGAAGCGGCTAGAGCCGGGTTTTTCTCACAAGATGCTGAAAGATTCCGGAATGTGACCTTTCTCTAGAGCACGCAGTTATCTCAGAGCCTTGGAAATGACTGTCCGACAGGGTCTCTTTCAAACAGGTTTATTCACACCAACTCCTTAGCTCGTTGGACACATACTTATACCATGAAACACAAATGATTCCTCCCCCTTATGGGAGGGGATATTACCAAATACATATATGTTTACATGCGACACTCCCCTAGTGTGGAGTTACAAAGTCTATAACTGGTTTGAGTAATTTTACTATGCCATCTCCGATGACATGGAAGAGTGTATTTCCCCATATGGGTATCATTAGCAACTTTGACTTATTTACAGAACCTGAAACTCAGAAGGAATAGATTTTAACCCATTCAGCTTCCTGTACACAAGATAATTATAATGCTAGTACATATGGGTCTTTATAATACTTTGTACTGACAAGAATTATGCTATGGTATAAGTAACATAATGTTGATTAAGATAAACTCTATCATTAACTCCCTCCTTTTTATAATAATTAAACATTACAATTGAGATTACATTGTTTACATACAGTAGTAAACAAAGTCAAAAATACAAAAAAATTATTATAAATATAAGAAAACTCATAGTGGTCGGACATCTTACAATTCAAACTGCCTAACCATGCTAAGGATTAGTCACATCAGATGGTTCTAGTGGGTTATGGCCCTGAGGACAAGGTAGCTTCTCCCTGCCGTCAGAGAGCAATTGGCTGTTCGCTCACATCCATCGGAATAGACTGATTCTCTGCTTTCTGTGTCCTTCCAGATATGAGTTTTTTGAACTTGGTTGTAGTTGCAGCGGATTGACACTGTTTCAGACAAATAGAGAAAACACACATCAATACCTTGAAAGCAATATAAGCAAGTATACATAGTCCTATAATTTTTAGGCCAAACATGAGAATTCCCATAACCCATCCACCGATTCCTGAAAACCATGTAGATGGATTTAGAAAAGACAGCCAGCCCCAATCACCTCCTAGAGTGTCAGGTGTATTATGCTTAGTGGCATAGATCTTTTTTTCTTCTTCTATCTCTTGTACATGTTTTTCTATTGTCTCTTGTGCATTGTCAGTCTCATTAGTAATGAATGTACAACACAATATTCCTGTCTGGGTATATAATGTCATACAATAACCTCCTGTCTGTGCCGTTAAGTGATCCAGAACTAATCTGTGTTGTAACTGTTCTTTTTTTACCTCTTGAATTTCTCTACCTACATATCTAAAGGTGTTATCATATATCTCAGTAATGTTATCTAATAACATTGCAAGTGATTCAACTCTATAATATGATTTTGAGCCAAATAAATCTAAAAATCCCATTCTCTCATGCCAGGGTGTGTAAATTAGCTTTCTTGCCTTTTTTCCTGCTTCCTTTATTTCCCTTCTGTCCCTGTGTATGGGATTATACTTCCTTACTTGGCCTTTTATTATATTTTTTAGATCTTCATGATTTATCACTTGTGCTGCAGGTACTATGCGTCCTAGGGTGCAATTCCCATAGTCGCCATAAACAAGCCACTTGTAGGCGTATTTCCCACATAAATAATATAGATTCTTTGGGAGAATTGGAGGAATGTTGTCCCACATTCTCCTTAAGGTTTCCAATCCTCTTTCTGTTGTTAGACTATCAATTACAAACTCGTTGGAATTGCTTCCTGTATCATTCAAAAAATCAGGGAATCCTGGCCCTGGCCATACTCCAACATTTATCATTTTCCATGGCACAGGGTCCCTCTGAGTTGGTGCTGAAAATACTTGAAATGGAGGTACTCCTGGTGTGGGATTATAAGGGATAGAACCAACTCGGAAAGGAGCCTTTGTGCAAGGGTAAAATGTTCCCAGGTAGGTGTTTGATGGGAGATATGTTTCACCATGATCAGTTATGGTTTAACTTTTTCTTTTCTTAAACTCAATGCAAAAAGATACATTTGGGGTAACTAGGTGTGCTAGCAACTTAGGTGGTGTTTTGCGTAAGTATTGGTTTACTGATGCCTTGAATGGGACATCATCTGTACGGTTATCATAAAATTCTGTCCATTCATCAAATGTGATGGGGACGAATGTCCACTCTCCTCCCCCTCCTGAAGTAGGACCATGTGAACAGATCCAACAATTCGTAGTATTAAGGGCATTCCCTACCAAATTATGCAATTGCAACAACATGTTTTGGTTTTCTCCAGTAGGGGCCTTACACCATTCTATGCATGTTTCCTCAGGTGGCTGTCCACAATACTCACAAATACACCTTGTGATGAGTGGTGAATTCCTACATTCATGGTTAGGGTTTACTACTTCCCTTTTTCTCACATAATGTGGTTTGGGATAGACTATAGAGGTAACTTGTACTGTACTGTTGTTATTAATATAATCTGGTGCCTCTAGTATTGTACATAACCATATTATTGCCACTATTGTGGTTGCCAAACATAGAATGCATCCCCATAAACTTTTATCGGGTTTGGGCCCCAATAACATCTCAGCAAACTGCATCTTCAAACTTAACTTGTAATCGTTTACAATGGGAGGCATGAATCCATGTGTCCCTCCCCTGTAGCTTTACTGATGTTGGTGTAGTCAGTAGGACCTGAAATGGACCATCATATCTGGGCTCAAGCGATTTCCGTACGTGTCTTTTGAGATACACCCAATCTCCTGGCTGGAGATGATGCGGATTGTTTTCTGCTGTAGAATCTGGAAGTGAAGCATAAGCTGCGACATGAAGTTCAGTTAGTCTTTTAGTAAGTTCTTTTACATAACAGGTTAGATCTGCATGTTTATGCACAAGTTCTTGTGGGTAGTAACATCCTATCCTAGGTATGCTACCAAATAGGACCTCATATGGAGAGTATCCTGACTTTTTATGAGGAATGGTCCTCATACTAAAAAGTGCTAGAGGTAAACATTCTACCCATGTTCTACCTGTGTCCTTCATTGCCTTCATAATCTTGGACTTCAAAGTATAATTCGTTCTCTCCACCAAACCAGAGGCCTCAGGCCTGTGAGCCGAGTGGAAAGCCTGTTGTATACCCAAATCCTGCATTATGTGTCTCATTACTTCACCTGTAAAGTGTGTCCCCCTATCTGACTCAATGACATCTGGGACACCATATCTACAGACAATTTCTGAGAGGATTTTCTTAGCTGTATTCCTTGCTGTGGCCTTTGCTACAGCGAAAGCCTCAACCCATTTTGATAGAATGTCCACTATTACAAGTGCATATTCATACACTCCACACTTGGGCATCTGAATGTAGTCAATCTGCAGTCTCTGAAAAGGAGCTGTTGCTTTTGGTATTGCCCCTTGTGGAGTTTTTACTCTTATCCCTGGATTGCTTGTTCCACAGATCCAGCATGCTTGTGTATGAAGTGTTGCTGCTGATTGGAATCCTGGAGCAATCCATCTCTCTTTAGTAATGGCAGTCATTTGATCTTTCCCAAGGTGGGTCTGTCCATGAGTGACTTGGCACATGGCTGGGTATAGTACTCTGGGTAGACATAACAGTTCATCTTTTTTCCAGAGCTCTGTTTCTTCATCTTTTGCTGCACCTTTCCTTTGCCATTCTGCTTTTTCCACTGGACCTGCTTGGTCTTGGAACTTCTTTAATTGCTGCATCTCTGCCATGTGTTGTGGTTCTTCCGTTTCCGTCACAACCATGTAGTGTCTTCCTTCTACTGGCTGGGCTTTTGCTGCTCTCTTAGCTTCTGCATCTGCAAGATTGTTTCCTCTTGTTTCTTTTGTTTGATTCTTTGTGTGTGCTTGAATCTTGATGATGGCAACTTTGTGTGGCTTCATTAATGCTTGAAAAAGTTTTTTAATGAGGTCAGCGTGCTGTATCTGTTTACCTGTAACTGTTTTAAAGTCTCTGCTTTTCCAGATCAAACCATAGTCCATTGTCACTCCCCAGCTGTATCTGGAATCTGTATAAATGTTCGCTGTTGTATGCTCTGTGTGCTCCAATGCTTTAGTAAGGGCGACAAGTTCAGCTGCTTGTGCTGATAAGTGTGCTGGTAGGGCTCCAGAAGTTACTACTTCAGTGTCAGTAGTGACGGCATATCCAGTGTAGGGCTTGCCATCTTCATAGTATCTGGACCCATCAACATATAGTTCGTAATGAGCATTGGGTATGGGCATATCTTGGACGTGTGGCAATGTCTGGGTTTCTTGTTCCATCAAAGCAAGACAGTCATGGGAAAAATTTTGAGTATTAGTATTTTCCTTTTCTTCCTCACTTTCAGCTTCTGTATCGACTTCCATTCTCTGGGCTGTTGTAGATGATACTGTGCTGACAGAAGGCGATTGTCCCCTTATTCTCCCTCCTTTTGAACATTGATGTTCATAATCCTTTTGTTCCGGCAACAGAGCTGGTAAGAGTGTGGCAGGATTGAGGGTAGTGCACCTCTTGATTGTCACGTTGGTTGCACTCAATAGGGACACTTCGTACTTGGTGAGTCTTGCTGATGAAAGGTGTTTGGTTCTTGCTTGTTGTAGGATTTCTGTAACGGCATGTGGTACTTGTATAGTTAGTTCATGATTAAGAACAATGTCTGTGCACTTGTCCTTCAATACAGCAGCCGCTGCAACAGCTTTAATACAAGTAGGTGATCCTTGGATGATATTGTCAAGCCTGCTGGAATAGTAAGCAAGAGGTCTTTGTTTTGCTCCGTGGATCTGTGTTAACACTCCCAAAGCATGTCCTCTTTCCTCATGACAATATAAGGTGAAAAGTTTAGAATAGTCTGGTAGGCCTAAAGCAGGTGAAGAAGCAATGGCCAACTTTAGTTGCTGAATTGCTTGAGCCATGTCTTCATCTGTTGGATGTGGACCCTCTGTTTTGATGGCATTGTATAATGTCTGCATGTAAACTGATGCATGAGGTATCCAGTCTCTGCAATAGCCCACCAGGCCCAGGAATGACCTGACTTGTTTCACAGTCTTTGGTACTTTGGTTTGCAGTATTAGCTGCTTTCTGTCTTCTGTCAGGTGTTTGATGCCTTGAGAGATACAATGTCCAAGAAAGATGACTTTTTGCTTACAGAGCTGTAGTTTTTCTTTTGAAGCTCTGCAGTCTTGTTCTTCCAAGAACTTGAGCAGGGACACTGTTTCTTGTTGGCATTTGTCTTGAGTTGTAGTAGTTAACAAGAGGTCATCGACATACTGGATAAGCTGAGTCTCTTCTGAGAAAAAGGGTCTCCAAGCCTGGAGAACCAGTGACATGGCTTCAGAGTAGTCACTGGGACTATTAGCAGCCCCCTGGGGTAATCGTGTCCAGCAGTATTGTTTGCCATCATGTGTAAAAGCTAACAGTTCTTGAGAGTCTTTAGTGATAGGCACCGAAAAATAAGCATTCGCCAGATCGATCACCGTAAACCAGGCCCCTGATGGTGGGATCTGATTCAGCAAGGTGTGTGGATTAGGCACAATGGGACAATTGATTAACAGTCTCTTGTTGACCTCCCTAAGGTCATGAACCATTCTGTATTGGGTCTCTTCGGAACCGGTGACATTCCTTTTTTTCACAGGAAACAACGGCGTTGACCATGGGGATCTACATTGAACAAGGATGCCGGACTGTAGATAAGCTTGCAGTTGCTTGGTGATGGCGGCTCTTTGATCAGGATTCAGTGGATATTGCTTTACGGATACTGGTACTGTTCCTGGCTTTAGTTGCAGTTGGACAGGTTGCACGTTCAGCTTGCCAGTGTCCATCTTCCCCTTAGACCACAGCTTGTCCGGTACTTGGGATGTGATCCAATCTGGGAGGATAACTTCAGCAGAATCTGTAATAGATGATTGGGAGAGAAAAACATACACAGCGGCCTCTATTTGAGGTAGTGAGTCTTTGGGTATATTGGATTTGTATTTGATGCCAGTCTCTGTATATTCAATTGATGCTTGCATTAGTTGCAGAATGTCAGCTCCCAGCAAGTTTACTGGACATGTAGATGAAGTAAGAAATTCAATAGGTATTGGTGTGCATTCATCATTGACAAGTAAAGAGGTTGGCTTACTTTTCCTAAGTGGGAGCGGCTGTCCACCCAACCCTGTACCTTGTATGGTGTTTCTGGACAGTAGCTCACTTGGAACCTCTTCTTCTCTCAGTACAGTGAGAGTGGCACCTGTATCAATTAGACATTCAAGTTTGTGTCCTGTGGGAAGAGTGAGAGAGACAGTACCTTTTGGAGAGTTCATTTTTTCTTCAAAGTAGAATGCTGCTACACCTTTTGGAGACGGAAATTGTCATGCCTGTTTTTTGTAAGGCAAGCCATCTGTCAGATTCTTGTTTTGCAGCCATTTTTGATATTTGTGACAACTTTGTTTAAAATGTCCCAAAGATTTACAAAAATAACATCTCCTTGCCATATCATTCCCTTCAGAATCACGTTGTACTGGTCTTACCATTGATGGTTTGGTACCTGCCATCTTTGGACCGTTAGTAGGGTCTTTTTTGTTCCAGGGTTGAACGACATTAACCTGAACAATTGGTGTTTTATTGCTCTTCTTCTCCTTTCTCTCTCTCTCCGTATCTTCCAGAATCTGTAAGATTGCACTTATATCCATAAAGTTAACTTCAGGTCGTATAATAAGCAATTGGGCTCTCAATTCAGGACGAAGCCCATACAAAAACTTAGTTTTAAACAGTCTTTCATTGGCTGGATTGTCAAGTGGGTAACCTTCATTCTCTTGTCTAGTAACGACTTTATCATGATACTCTTTTACTGACATTTGCTTTTGTTGTATGTCCGGCTGTGCTGGCGCCTGAGCTGCCAATCTATGACATCTGTGAGTTACTCTGTCTCCCAACTGCACCCCACTCTCTGTTGTGTATTTATTTTGTGGTATATCCACTATGGCTGGTAACCCAGGGTGGAGGGGATCAATGGCAACATTTGGCAAGGTTTGTATTATATTCCATTCCCCTGTACCTGCGGTTGCTCTTACAACCTGTTCTAAATCTACCCAACATGGTCTGTGTATGATAATAGCTTGTCTGACTTTTTTATCATACTCTAATGAGTTCTTTCTTATATCAGGTAAATCATTTACAACTTTCATTTGATCAGATGCAAACCATGGGATATAGTTCTGTCTCTCAACTAATTGCTGTACCTGGTGGCCTGCTGCATCTGTGATCATTTGAGGGTGATAGGTAACTCTAACGGGGTACATAGAAGGATCTGATTGTGATGCTGACACACTACTGCGTGGAAGACTATATATTTGGACTGGGTACTGTCCAGGCCTGTCACTAGGAACTGGATTGCCATAGAATTCTGTTTGCTTGCGTGTCCTAGCCTCAGATAACCCTTCTCTGGGTGGACTTTGATTGTAATCTTTTAGTCTTATTACAGATCTTACTTCTGGGTCACATGGTAAAACCTCTGACCCCACCCAATTTCCACAATTTGGACATTTTGCGTCTCCCTCTGGTATACAAAACACACATATTGGACACTTCCTTTTTGGGTAATAATTTCCAATTTTAAGGGATTGTAATTCTGAGGTTGGGTACAGTTCTTCAGTTCCCATGCCTGACCTGGGTATACCAGTAGTACTTCTCCCCACTGTTGTGATTGTAGTTGTGGTGCCCCCTGCTGTGAGCACATCTAATTGTTCTATGTTCTGTCCCCCAACTGCCTCGGGTTGTTCAATTACCTGTGGCAGTTGGTGTACAAGTGGTGCATTATCTACCTGATTATCTGCTTGTGGTGGTGCATTAGGTCTTGGTAAGTGGTATGGTGGTGGACTTTCAAATGACAACTCCTGTTTCTGTTTCTTTTCATCTTCTATTTCTTGTGAAACTGTAAGCCATATATTAACTGTATCAATAAGATTATGTTTCTGTAACCAATGTGCGTTTGTCGCTTGGAATCGCCTCCAAGCGTCAGGATCTAATGTCCCTGTTTTTGGAAAATTAGCCCTTTGTAAGATTAAACCGATTGACTTGATCGATTTTCTTCCTTCTCGTAATGCCACAACCTGCAGTGGAGATTGCTCCATACCCTTAGTACTGTTCCCTCCCATAGGTCAATTACCTCCTATGGGTGTGGCCTTTATCCACTTGCGGGAAGCAGTGTATAATGTTGCGCAAATGAGAAAAACCTGTGCACTTATTGGTTGAGGTTTAATATATATATGCGGCCTTCAGTTCCCTGTTTTTAAATTTAAGCCAAAAGAAATCATAACCACTTATCAGGACAATAATATGATACCACTTTTTTAACCTGGGCAGACACCCTATTCTGAATACTTTAAAAAAAAATGTAAAACAGTGCGTGTTGTATCCTTAATGCCAAAATACTTATGTGTTTTCTTTCTGTTTAAGTACTTCCTTTACACTGCTTATAACTATTGCTGAAGTGTGGGTTTGTATGCCCACAAAATGCCACTTGTGTGTGTGTGTCAGTTCAGAGAAAACAATTTGGGTAATGATCTTCAATTAAATGCTGAAGGATTCTTACTTCAAATATAACACCCAACTCTTAAAGTCTAATCTGAGCTTATCAGGCTAAATTCTTCCACTTATCAATTTAAAATGTATTACTGCAAGCTATTCTGTTATATGCACCTTACGCTTGCTGCTATTTAAATGACAATTAGACAGATGATCAATCACTCACACCCCAACATATACGTAAACACTTCTAGTTTTATAAGGGCTGTATCCTAATTGGTTCAAAATGGCTTCCAGGGGCCTTCTTTGTAATAAGGCAGGTCCAGCCTATAACAGCATATTCCAAATGAAAGTCTTTGAAGCTTTTTGAACTTTATTCACACCTTATAACTTATTTGTGTTTACAAGACAAACAACAAAATACGCTTTTAGAGCACTTTGTCCGGCGTTAACCAGAAGTAATACCGGACTCAGATCGCTCCACTTACAAGCCTCGTTAAGATGGCCAATTCATACAACATGAAACATGTGCATACAAAATTCTGACAAAACAATCAAAAACTCCAAAAAAAAAATAATAAAATAAATAAATAAAAAATAAAAAATGAATAAAAAATAATAAATAAAAAAAAAAAAAAAAAAAAAAACAACACAACTTATGCAGTCATATCCAAAGCTGTGCGATATCCAAATGCTCTATATATGGGTTTTTTATATGAGGTTTGCAAGAAAAATGCAAGTGTATATTTATGCTCTGCCTTTTAAAACAGGGATTCTGAGAGAGTAAAATATATACATATATTTATATATATATATTTTTTAAAAAGAGATTCCACTCACCTCAGATCCCTCTGTAAATAGCAGACACAAATGTACGCATTCTTTCTTGCTTCTGTCATCGAGGACGAGCCCGCACTGAAAGATTCCGGAATGTGACCTTTCTCTAGAGCACGCAGTTATCTCAGAGCCTTGGAAATGACTGTCCGACAGGGTCTCTTTCAAACAGGTTTATTCACACCAACTCCTTAGCTCGTTGGACACATACTTATACCATGAAACACAAATGATTCCTCCCCCTTATGGGAGGGGATATTACCAAATACATATATGTTTACATGCGACACTCCCCTAGTGTGGAGTTACAAAGTCTATAACTGGTTTGAGTAATTTTACTATGCCATCTCCGATGACATGGAAGAGTGTATTTCCCCATATGGGTATCATTAGCAACTTTGACTTATTTACAGAACCTGAAACTCAGAAGGAATAGATTTTAACCCATTCAGCTTCCTGTACACAAGATAATTATAATGCTAGTACATATGGGTCTTTATAATACTTTGTACTGACAAGAATTATGCTTTGGTATAAGTAACATAATGTTGATTAAGATAAACTCTATCAATGCAAAAAAGCAAGTTCATTGCATTGCTCAAAGCGGCTTTTTAAACAGCCAATCTAAGATACTTTTTCAACAGCCAATAAAAGCTGCTCTTGTTGGCAGATAGACCAGGGGAAGCAATGTAAACGGAGTAAACACAGGAATTTCCCGGGTCTAAGGTACAGTATGAATGGGGTATGTACTACAGACACCAGAAGTAGCGCATGTCGGTGTACAGGACACCGGCCGTCTGCCTATGAGGCATGATAGGGGTATGTGGGCAACACAGCATCATTGACTCCCCAGTGGTGGAAGTTACGGTTCAGGAGAGCAGGAAGCTGGGTAGTGATAGGGGTGTGTGGACATACAGGGGACTAAAGTGGAGGGTGGGGGACACTGTGCAGATTCTGCCAGTGGGTGAGGGTCCAGCATGGGAGTACAGGACGGTGCCCCTGAGTCAGTGTCTCCTCCTACTGTGTGGGAGTTAGGGTGCATGAGAGCAGGAGGCTGGGTAGTAAGGCATGATAGGGGAATGTGGGCAACACAGGGTGAGCGGGTCCCCACTGGCGGAAGTTACGGGGCAGGAGAACAGGAGGCAGGGCAGTGATAGAGGTGTGTGGGCATGAGGGGTAGTAAAGGTTTTTGGCTGTTGCAGAGTAGGGATGGGCATTGGTGCAGACACCATCAATGGTTGGCATTGATGGCGATTTTGCACCCTGCCATCGATAGTAGTAACATATTACTTGGATAACCATCGATTGTTGTAGCTATCGATGGTCATCCATTATATCTGACTGAATAGGCCATGGGTCAATCAGAACTCGGTGGCGGGACTTCCGGATGTGGTGGGGGGGGGGGGAGCTATGCTCCGTGTCCCAGGGGTGCCGTGAATCGCGGGAGGGGGTTAGGGTTCGCAAATCGCGGGAGGGGTGCGCGGCGAATTACGGGAGGGGGGCCGCGGGGGTGCCGTGAATCGTGGGACCCCCTCCCGCGATTCGCGGGCCCCCCGCACGCCCTCCCTGTTGTGGGGGGTCGCAAATCGCGGGAGGGGGGCCGCAAATCGCAGGAGGGGGGTGCCGTAAATCGCGGGAGGGGGTTGGGGTTCGCAAATCGCGGGAGGGGTGCGTGGCAAATCGCCGGAGGGGGGCGCAGCGAATCACGGGAGGGGGGCCGCGGGGGTGCCGTGAATCGCGTGAGGGAGCTTGGGTCCGCAAATCGCAGGGGGGAGCGAGAATCGCGGGAGGGGGGGTCGCTGGGGGTGCAGCTAAACGCAGGAGGGGGGGGTTGCGGGGGGGCCTGCGAATCGCGGGAGGGGGGGTCGTGGGTGTCTGGTGGGGGGGGGGTAGTAATGGTGGATGGTGGGCGTGTACTGTAGCCCTGGCTGAGCGGGGGGAGGTGATGTCAAGGGGGTGGGGTGTGAAGAACACTGGTCTTTTCCTTAGGGGGGGGCGGGTTTGTGTATAACGCTGGGCGGGAACGTTATATACACATAGAACACTGGTCTTTTCCCTAGGGGGGTGGGAACGTTATATGCACAGGGGATGAGTGACAGATCTGGCTAAATATATAAGAGATATATATATTTACTCCATTGGACGGCAGCACCTGGGTTTCTGCCACCCTGATAATTGCATCACTTTCCTCTGATATCCGTACTCACCATGTACCAGTCCTACATTGCCTTGTGCTGTAAGTCGTTCTTTTCTTATTTTTCTCATAATGTATTGCAAGGCGCTGCGGAACCCTAGTGGCGCCATATAAATAAGATTCACGTATATTTAATCCTAATGTTTGTGGAATATAAATAAAGGAACCGGTGTTACCCATTGAAAATGTATCTACATATATAGATTGTAAGCTTGCGAGCAGGGCCCTCCTACATTTTGACTGTCTGTAAATACCCTGTTTTGTTGTATCACTGTCTGCTATTGTAAAGCGCAACTGAATATGCTGCGCTATATAAGAAACTGTTAATAAATAATAAATAAATATATAAAAGGCCAACTACTCCTCACCTCTATGAGGTGAAGTACCACCAGTGACCATTAGATGCCACTCGACTCACCGAAATACTCTTTGAACACTGATCTGTTTCAAACTTGCTGGATTTGGAGAGAGGGCGCTGTGCAGACAGATTGGAGGTAGGAACAGATACGGGGTGGGGTGAGGAGGTTGTTGGCTAAAAACTGTCACAGCTCAAATTGAAAGTACATTGCAGAAGCCGTCATTTCAACAGGAATAAACTAGTTATGTAATAAGATCTAATCTTCCACGTATGGCTTTGTCTCCATTTATTATACAGAGAGACGCAGCTTTGTCTGTATTAGCACGTGCCACATGGGGTTGGGATCATTTGGTCTATTGCATTATGGTAGAAAGTCATTAGGTCGAATCCATTAGGTCGACATGCTAAAAGGTCGACATGATTCTAGGTCGACATGGGAAAAGGTCGACATGATTCTAGGTCGAAAGGTCATTAGTTCGACAGGTCATTAGTTCGACAAGGTCATTAGTTCGACATTGTCCATGTCGACATTCACAAGGTCGACATGGGGTTTTTCACTGTTTTTTTACCTGAATGTCAACACAGTCGACATGGACACAGTTTAAAGTGCACTGCATCCCCTCGCATCGCTCGCTGCGCTCGCATTGCGTCGGGCACGGTGCCTCGCTACGCTCGGCACACTATTTTATTCTCCCACCACGCCCTAGTGGATGGTAGGGCATGAAATACCGCCTGTCGGCACATGTTGGCTCAAAAAACAGTGAAAAACTCCATGTCGACCTTGTGAATGTCGACATAGACAATGTCGAACTAATGACCTTGTCGAACTAATGACCTTTCGATCTAGAATCATGTCAACCTTTTCCCATGTCGACCTAGAGTCATGTCGGCCTTTTAGCATGTCGACCTAATGGATTCGACCTAATGACTTTCTACCATAATGCAGTAGACCAAATGACCGCATCCCGCCACATGTGACCGTTATTGTCAGGTATATATATATCATAAAAATGCACTTAAATCAGCAATTAAGGACAGTGGAAACAATGTATGCACATTTATACTTATGGCCGATCCCGCTTGTTCCTATTACTGCTCTCCACAGTTTTAGTTAGATACAGTGAGTCACAAGAGTGCTGGGTGTCCATAAGCCTTGTTGTATGCCTGGTGGTGGTGTCCCAGAATATACAGTCCAAATGGTGCCTGGAGAGCTGGTCCAAGTGAGTCCAATACAAAGTGCAGCTTGTTCTGACTCTTTTCGTCGTCCACAGACAACTTTCTCAAAGGTATCATTAAATAATTATCTCAGGGTTGCCGACCCTCCCGGAATTTCCGGGAGTCTCCCAAAAATCGGGACCCCCTCCCGGCCCCCCGGAAGGGTGGGCAACCCTCCCGGATTCAGGGGGGACCCCCGCTGTCCCCCCGGATCGCGGCATTAAAATGCCGCAATCCTCGGGTCTCAGAGGAGGGGGCGGAGCTAAAACGGCACAATCGCGTCATTTTAGCCCCGCCCCCTCCACTGAGATCCGTGAATTCTGTGTTCTACCATCATGGGGCGGGGCTTCATGATGTCACTCTTAAGCCCCGCCCCCTGAGCGGCTGCTGAAACTCTCCTCTCCGGGCTTCTCCCGGAGAGGAGAATAATAAAGTCGGCAACCCTGAATTATCTCCACCTGTGAATTTTTTAAAATGTGTCAGTCAGTAACGAGTGCACCTGTGCACCTGCTGGGTGACCTGGAAACTGTGAAGCGAATTTGAGAACCACTGCCTTATAATATATGTGCATGATAATGTATATCGGCTAAGAGAACCACTGTTATATATCAGAGCAATATTGAAGAGTGTGACAGGATACTAGCCCTAGTAATTACTGCCACCAGCCTGAACGTATCTGGACAATTGTCCACCTATTACATGTGTGCATATATTGATGATGATTGGATCATTAATCTTCCATATTTTGCATGTAGGGAACATAACTCTCTGGCAGTGATTCTCAAACTCGGTCCTCAGGACCCCACACAGGTCACTGGGCAGGTGCACTCATTAGCAACTGACACATTTTTAAAGATCCACAGGTGTTGCTAATCTTTTCAATTGATTCTGTGAGGAGACCTGCAAATCATGCACTGTGTGGGGTCCTGAAGACCGCAATTGAGAACCTGTGCTCTTAATGCAGACACGATTCATATTTCTGTAATCCTGGCATTCCTTACCTATATGTAACAATGGATCATTCACAGTGGACTGCCGCCAGAACGTTGCAATGCCCCTTACACGACTGCGCACGCATCACACAGAGAGCCCGATCTATTTGCCAACACAGAACCATTGCAGTTTTTCTCATCTGTGCCATTCTGGGGCTTTTACTGATCTCAGGAACCAGGCTGGAAGCGGTTGTCGCAGACTTCAGAGACCTACCCAAAAACCGCCTGGGCACACCTGTGTCATCACACACACACAGAAAATGCTATGCGTACGGATATTTATTTACTAATGGCGTGCGGGCATGCGCATGGTCACCTCTGCGCTGTTGTTTGATGATTTATACTGCACATTTTCCGTGTATTTAAATGACATATGTGGACCATATAAGATAGGGTCAGTACTTCTACTAATGTATTACTACTATTATACTTTATTATACTACTATATATAGATAGATCAGCCCAATACATACACAGTGACACACAATATTGAATCAATTTTCTATTTTATTTCATGTTTCAACAATACTTTATAGATATATATATATATACTAGGTGATTCATCGCGCCCTACGGGCGTTCTTCACACCATCGTAAGGGGCTGGGCACCCTTAACATGTGACCACCTTTAGTGTGTGAAATCTGGTTTGTATTATATGGAGGATTACCTGTATTGGTACTATACAGATGAATCAGCCTGGTGGCCACCGCACAGGGCCACCGGGGACAGCACCAGGCTTCAGCCTGGTCAGGTTAGTCCTGGAGGGGGGACCCCTTTATGGGGGGGGGGGTCCCCCAGGGCCCCTGCTGGCTGGTTTGGCCTGGGGCTGGTTCTTGAAAAACGGGGGACCCCCTACTCATTTTGTCCCCCGTATTTTGGGAACCAGCCCTGGGGCTGGTTTTAAAAATTCGGGGAACCCCTATTTGTCGGGTCCCCTGATTTGTAATTACCGGCCCCGGCTCTTTCAGCCTGGTGCTGGTTACAGCTGTGGGGGGGACCCCACGCTGTTTTTTATTTATTTTTTTCTCTATTTTTTAACACTGAAGCCTGCACGGATCTGACTGATCCGTGCAGGCTTCTGCCAAATACGACAGGAAAATAAAGTTATTTTGCTGCTGTATATTCGTGGCAGTTTTACACTAATTAGCGGCCATATTATCAATACGGCTGCTTAGTAAATCAGGAACCACCATTCTTTTGAATGGTGATTTCTGCCGTATTCTTTTGAATGGTGTATTCATTTGTATTTGTAAATACGGCAAGCGGTCATCTATTAGAATGAACTTAGGTCTACAGTCATTAGGTCGACTGGCAGGAAGGTCGACCTGACTTAAGGTCGACATGGGCCAAGGTCGACATGACTTAAGGTCGAATTTGCATAAAGGTCGACATGAGGAAGGTCGACTGGTCATAAGGTCGACATGGGTTTTTCACTGTTTTTTGAGCCGACATGTGCCGACAGGCGGTATTTCATGCCCTACCATCCACTAGGGCGTGGTGGGAGAATCAAATAGTGTGCCGAGCGCAGCGAGGCACCGTGCCCGAAGCATTGCGAGCGTCCGATTCTCATTGCCAACTGTGTCCATGTCGACTGTGTCGACATTCGGATCAAAAAACAGTGAAAAACCCATGTCGACCTTATGACCAGTCGACCTTCCTCATGTCGACCTTTATGCAAATTCGACCTTAAGTCAGGTAGACCTTCCTGCCAGTCGACCTAGTGGGGTCGACCTAATGACTGTAGACCTAAGTTCATTCTGACAGATGTACCGCTTCCGTAAATACAAATACGAATGTCCCATCATTAAGAATACAAAAATACGTTTTTTTGGCATAGTAAATGCAAAAAATACGTATACACCAAAAAAAATTGTATTTTCGTATGAAAATACGATTTTTTTTCCACAAATTTTTTTTAGTAAATTTCCCCCATAGTGTTTGCGAGGCCTGGAGTCTGTGACTGTGTGTATAACTCTGCCCAGCATGATACACACAGTCACAGACTGACAGTTCTGGCTAAATATATAAGATAATGCCCAGGTGCCTCCGGGATGATGATTAGAAACTGTACTCAATCCTTTGAAATATACGTACTTAAAAAGACCCTTTGAGCGCCGCAGTCTATCTGTACTCTGTGTATATATATAATAAAAGATATATTTTAATTGTATCATTTAAAGTGCACCAACAAAGAGACTGTTCTCACCTCTGTGTTGGCCAGGCAGCCACTAGAGGGCGCCTGATGAAGCTCCGTTTGGGTGGGGACACATACCCTGAGGCAGATGATCCGCTCCCTGCATTTTGTTCGTGTTCCTTATTTATCACTCAGTATGTGTGGCCGTTGTGAGTGGAAGCTGTAGGCCTGCTTACTGTGTGTACAAGGACTTACTGTAAAGGGGTGCACACACGGAGCGATCCTACAAAGCGATTTTGACTATATAGTCAAAATTGCTTAGAAGGTTAGTAAAGATCTCTGTGAAGTTTCCACAAATCGCCCTCTAATATCGCCTAGTAAATAAGAGTTGCCAGGCTGGAATATTTTCACTAGATCGCTGGCTGTTTAGTCAGGATCGCTGGTATTCACTGCTGAGGGAGATAGTCACTGACTAGGCGATCTGCAATGAGTACCAAGTATGTTAATTCTAGTATAGTCAAAATCGCCCATAGACAAAATCACTTTGTCAAAGTCGCTCATTAGCAAAAATCGCTCGGTGTGTACATCCCTTAAGGCTCCACAGTCTGATCAAAGCCTGCGGTGCTATACCGGCCTTCTCTGTGTGCCGTGCCTGACTGAGCATTGCCAGATTTTTCCCAGCCGATGTTTTACCAAATTGTCATAGAAGTGTCTAGTCCTATGGGGCAGATTTATTAAGTTCGGTGAAGTGATAAAGTGTCTGGTTTTTATCACCGGCCAATCAGCTCCTACCTGTGAAGTTACAGGCTTGGTGTGAAAATTGACAGGTAGCAGCTGATTGGCCGGTGATAAAAACCAGACCCACTTCACCAAGCTTAATAAATCTACCCCTCAATGTGGTGTGGGAGATAAGTGATAATAGCAACATTAAGGTATCCAGTGTTTGAGGCAATGTTCTTATTAATTTCTCTTTAGTTCTGTGAAACACACATAAACTACCATCGGCTGCGTAGCTCAGTGGTTAGTCTCTGTACTGGGAATGATGGTCAGTCCCCCGGTTCAAACCACATGTGGATTGCTATTTAGTTCTGTGGATTTTGGCTCCATGATATCAATAAGAAAGGAACACGCTAGTCTAATGCTGGCCACACATCAGACCAACTTTCCTCCAACCATAAAACTAGTTGCTTGGATGGAATAAAAATATGGTACTGGATGGGAGCAAATGTAATATTTACTTCAGAAATCTGGTAAAGGCCAAAAACCTTCACTCAGACACATTACTGCTGTTGAACCTGTTTGATTTAAACAATATGACTGAATGTTTTTGTCCATTTTCCTGTGTTTGTGAGCACATTTCTGTTTGTCCTTTGCTCCCATACAGTAAAGCAACTTGTTGGAGGAAAGTAGGTCTGATGTCCGTCCAGTATCAGTCGGCTGCGTAGCCCAGTGGTAAGGTACCTGCTCTCGGTATTGGCAATGATAGTGAGGCCCCTGGTTTGATTCCCATTTAGGTCACTATTTAGTTCTGTGGATTTTACACCGACCTAGACAATAACATTTAAAAACCAAGTCGTTAGTGTCAGTCGGCTGCGTAGCCCAGTGGTTAAGTACCTGCTCTCGTTACTGGCAATGATGGTGAGTCCCCCGGTTTGAATCCCATTTAGGTTACTATTTAGTTCTGTGGATTTTACATCGGCCTAGACAATAACATTTAGAAACCAAGTCAGTAGTATCAGTCGGCTGCGTAGCCCAGTGGTTAAGTACCTGCTCTCGTTACTGGCAATGATGGTGGGTCCCCCGGTTCGAATCCCGTGTATGTTACTATTTAGTTCTGTGGATTTTACACCGGCCTAGACAATTACATTTAGAAACGAAGACTTGAGTATCAGTCGGCTGAGTAGCCCAGTGGTAAGGTACCTGCTCTCGGTACTGGCAATGCTGGTGAGTCCCCCGGTTCGAATCCCTTGTATGTTACTATTTAGTTCTGTGGATTTTACTCTGGCCTAGACAATAACATTTAGAAACGAAGACTTGAGTATCAGTCGGCTGCGTAGCCCAGTGGTAAAGTATCTGCTCTCGTTACTGGCAATGATGGTGAGTCCCCCGGTTCGAATCCCTCTAGTACAGGCCTGGCCTGCCTGTGGCTCTCCAGCTGCTGTGTAACCACAAGTCTCAGCATGCTGGGACTTGTGGTTTCGCAGCGGCTGGAGAGTCACAGGTGGGCCAGACCTGCTTTAGCACCCGGATAATGATCCCGCTGGATGATGGACAATCGCTGTGCTTCTGGGAGGATGACGTAAGATGTCGGACCACAAGCACAGCCCCTTCCCTGACAGCTCTATGGTGAATCCCAATAGTTAGGTGTGTAGCTAGAGATGTGTGCCAGGGCACCGCCATCATTGCCAGTAGAGAGGGGTAGGTACAGGGCAAGATACGCAGCCGAATTTTGATGAACCTTACAAAATCATTTAAATAAAAATCCTTTATAACCTACCATGGGATTCGAACCGTGGTCTCCATATCATCACAGCACAGGTTACCTGCCGATATAACCACTGAGCTATGGAAGAGCTTATAGTAACATGGTGCTAGGTCTCATTGATATCAATTCACCTCAGTGCAATGGCCGACATGGGATTCAAATCCCACAGTACCAGTAACTAGTCATTAAGAACACGAATGCTATGGCAGGACTTGCATATTCTCATTGCTATAAATTATAACTATGTACAGTAAAACTAGCCACCACAGTCTCCAATTCTATACCATACCTACCAACATATAGACTAAGCCAGGGGCAGCCAACTCCAGTCCCCGAGAGCTACTCCTCTAAATCTACCCAACATGGTCTGTGTATGATAATAGCTTGTCTGACTTTTTTATCATACTCTAATGAGTTCTTTCTTATATCAGGTAAATCATTTACAACTTTCATTTGATCAGATGCAAACCATGGGATATAGTTCTGTCTCTCAACTAATTGCTGTACCTGGTGGCCTGCTGCATCTGTGATCATTTGAGGGTGATAGGTAACTCTAACGGGGTACATAGAAGGATCTGATTGTGATGCTGACACACTACTGCGTGGAAGACTATATATTTGGACTGGGTACTGTCCAGGCCTGTCACTAGGAACTGGATTGCCATAGAATTCTGTTTGCTTGCGTGTCCTAGCCTCAGATAACCCTTCTCTGGGTGGACTTTGATTGTAATCTTTTAGTCTTATTACAGATCTTACTTCTGGGTCACATGGTAAAACCTCTGACCCCACCCAATTTCCACAATTTGGACATTTTGCGTCTCCCTCTGGTATACAAAACACACATATTGGACACTTCCTTTTTGGGTAATAATTTCCAATTTTAAGGGATTGTAATTCTGAGGTTGGGTACAGTTCTTCAGTTCCCATGCCTGACCTGGGTATACCAGTAGTACTTCTCCCCACTGTTGTGATTGTAGTTGTGGTGCCCCCTGCTGTGAGCACATCTAATTGTTCTATGTTCTGTCCCCCAACTGCCTCGGGTTGTTCAATTACCTGTGGCAGTTGGTGTACAAGTGGTGCATTATCTACCTGATTATCTGCTTGTGGTGGTGCATTAGGTCTTGGTAAGTGGTATGGTGGTGGACTTTCAAATGACAACTCCTGTTTCTGTTTCTTTTCATCTTCTATTTCTTGTGAAACTGTAAGCCATATATTAACTGTATCAATAAGATTATGTTTCTGTAACCAATGTGCGTTTGTCGCTTGGAATCGCCTCCAAGCGTCAGGATCTAATGTCCCTGTTTTTGGAAAATTAGCCCTTTGTAAGATTAAACCGATTGACTTGATCGATTTTCTTCCTTCTCGTAATGCCACAACCTGCAGTGGAGATTGCTCCATACCCTTAGTACTGTTCCCTCCCATAGGTCAATTACCTCCTATGGGTGTGGCCTTTATCCACTTGCGGGAAGCAGTGTATAATGTTGCGCAAATGAGAAAAACCTGTGCACTTATTGGTTGAGGTTTAATATATATATGCGGCCTTCAGTTCCCTGTTTTTAAATTTAAGCCAAAAGAAATCATAACCACTTATCAGGACAATAATATGATACCACTTTTTTAACCTGGGCAGACACCCTATTCTGAATACTTTAAAAAAAAATGTAAAACAGTGCGTGTTGTATCCTTAATGCCAAAATACTTATGTGTTTTCTTTCTGTTTAAGTACTTCCTTTACACTGCTTATAACTATTGCTGAAGTGTGGGTTTGTATGCCCACAAAATGCCACTTGTGTGTGTGTGTCAGTTCAGAGAAAACAATTTGGGTAATGATCTTCAATTAAATGCTGAAGGATTCTTACTTCAAATATAACACCCAACTCTTAAAGTCTAATCTGAGCTTATCAGGCTAAATTCTTCCACTTATCAATTTAAAATGTATTACTGCAAGCTATTCTGTTATATGCACCTTACGCTTGCTGCTATTTAAATGACAATTAGACAGATGATCAATCACTCACACCCCAACATATACGTAAACACTTCTAGTTTTATAAGGGCTGTATCCTAATTGGTTCAAAATGGCTTCCAGGGGCCTTCTTTGTAATAAGGCAGGTCCAGCCTATAACAGCATATTCCAAATGAAAGTCTTTGAAGCTTTTTGAACTTTATTCACACCTTATAACTTATTTGTGTTTACAAGACAAACAACAAAATACGCTTTTAGAGCACTTTGTCCGGCGTTAACCAGAAGTAATACCGGACTCAGATCGCTCCACTTACAAGCCTCGTTAAGATGGCCAATTCATACAACATGAAACATGTGCATACAAAATTCTGACAAAACAATCAAAAACTCCAAAAAAAAAATAATAAAATAAATAAATAAAAAATAAAAAATGAATAAAAAATAATAAATAAAAAAAAAAAAAAAAAAAAAAAACAACACAACTTATGCAGTCATATCCAAAGCTGTGCGATATCCAAATGCTCTATATATGGGTTTTTTATATGAGGTTTGCAAGAAAAATGCAAGTGTATATTTATGCTCTGCCTTTTAAAACAGGGATTCTGAGAGAGTAAAATATATACATATATTTATATATATATATTTTTTAAAAAGAGATTCCACTCACCTCAGATCCCTCTGTAAATAGCAGACACAAATGTACGCATTCTTTCTTGCTTCTGTCATCGAGGACGAGCCCGCACTGAAAGATTCCGGAATGTGACCTTTCTCTAGAGCACGCAGTTATCTCAGAGCCTTGGAAATGACTGTCCGACAGGGTCTCTTTCAAACAGGTTTATTCACACCAACTCCTTAGCTCGTTGGACACATACTTATACCATGAAACACAAATGATTCCTCCCCCTTATGGGAGGGGATATTACCAAATACATATATGTTTACATGCGACACTCCCCTAGTGTGGAGTTACAAAGTCTATAACTGGTTTGAGTAATTTTACTATGCCATCTCCGATGACATGGAAGAGTGTATTTCCCCATATGGGTATCATTAGCAACTTTGACTTATTTACAGAACCTGAAACTCAGAAGGAATAGATTTTAACCCATTCAGCTTCCTGTACACAAGATAATTATAATGCTAGTACATATGGGTCTTTATAATACTTTGTACTGACAAGAATTATGCTTTGGTATAAGTAACATAATGTTGATTAAGATAAACTCTATCAATGCAAAAAAGCAAGTTCATTGCATTGCTCAAAGCGGCTTTTTAAACAGCCAATCTAAGATACTTTTTCAACAGCCAATAAAAGCTGCTCTTGTTGGCAGATAGACCAGGGGAAGCAATGTAAACGGAGTAAACACAGGAATTTCCCGGGTCTAAGGTACAGTATGAATGGGGTATGTACTACAGACACCAGAAGTAGCGCATGTCGGTGTACAGGACACCGGCCGTCTGCCTATGAGGCATGATAGGGGTATGTGGGCAACACAGCATCATTGACTCCCCAGTGGTGGAAGTTACGGTTCAGGAGAGCAGGAAGCTGGGTAGTGATAGGGGTGTGTGGACATACAGGGGACTAAAGTGGAGGGTGGGGGACACTGTGCAGATTCTGCCAGTGGGTGAGGGTCCAGCATGGGAGTACAGGACGGTGCCCCTGAGTCAGTGTCTCCTCCTACTGTGTGGGAGTTAGGGTGCATGAGAGCAGGAGGCTGGGTAGTAAGGCATGATAGGGGAATGTGGGCAACACAGGGTGAGCGGGTCCCCACTGGCGGAAGTTACGGGGCAGGAGAACAGGAGGCAGGGCAGTGATAGAGGTGTGTGGGCATGAGGGGTAGTAAAGGTTTTTGGCTGTTGCAGAGTAGGGATGGGCATTGGTGCAGACACCATCAATGGTTGGCATTGATGGCGATTTTGCACCCTGCCATCGATAGTAGTAACATATTACTTGGATAACCATCGATTGTTGTAGCTATCGATGGTCATCCATTATATCTGACTGAATAGGCCATGGGTCAATCAGAACTCGGTGGCGGGACTTCCGGATGTGGTGGGGGGGGGGGGGAGCTATGCTCCGTGTCCCAGGGGTGCCGTGAATCGCGGGAGGGGGTTAGGGTTCGCAAATCGCGGGAGGGGTGCGCGGCGAATTACGGGAGGGGGGCCGCGGGGGTGCCGTGAATCGTGGGACCCCCTCCCGCGATTCGCGGGCCCCCCGCACGCCCTCCCTGTTGTGGGGGGTCGCAAATCGCGGGAGGGGGGCCGCAAATCGCAGGAGGGGGGTGCCGTAAATCGCGGGAGGGGGTTGGGGTTCGCAAATCGCGGGAGGGGTGCGTGGCAAATCGCCGGAGGGGGGCGCAGCGAATCACGGGAGGGGGGCCGCGGGGGTGCCGTGAATCGCGTGAGGGAGCTTGGGTCCGCAAATCGCAGGGGGGAGCGAGAATCGCGGGAGGGGGGGTCGCTGGGGGTGCAGCTAAACGCAGGGAGGGGGGGTTGCGGGGGGGCCTGCGAATCGCGGGAGGGGGGGTCGTGGGTGTCTGGTGGGGGGGGGGTAGTAATGGTGGATGGTGGGCGTGTACTGTAGCCCTGGCTGAGCGGGGGGAGGTGATGTCAAGGGGGTGGGGTGTGAAGAACACTGGTCTTTTCCTTAGGGGGGGGCGGGTTTGTGTATAACGCTGGGCGGGAACGTTATATACACATAGAACACTGGTCTTTTCCCTAGGGGGGTGGGAACGTTATATGCACAGGGGATGAGTGACAGATCTGGCTAAATATATAAGAGATATATATATTTACTCCATTGGACGGCAGCACCTGGGTTTCTGCCACCCTGATAATTGCATCACTTTCCTCTGATATCCGTACTCACCATGTACCAGTCCTACATTGCCTTGTGCTGTAAGTCGTTCTTTTCTTATTTTTCTCATAATGTATTGCAAGGCGCTGCGGAACCCTAGTGGCGCCATATAAATAAGATTCACGTATATTTAATCCTAATGTTTGTGGAATATAAATAAAGGAACCGGTGTTACCCATTGAAAATGTATCTACATATATAGATTGTAAGCTTGCGAGCAGGGCCCTCCTACATTTTGACTGTCTGTAAATACCCTGTTTTGTTGTATCACTGTCTGCTATTGTAAAGCGCAACTGAATATGCTGCGCTATATAAGAAACTGTTAATAAATAATAAATAAATATATAAAAGGCCAACTACTCCTCACCTCTATGAGGTGAAGTACCACCAGTGACCATTAGATGCCACTCGACTCACCGAAATACTCTTTGAACACTGATCTGTTTCAAACTTGCTGGATTTGGAGAGAGGGCGCTGTGCAGACAGATTGGAGGTAGGAACAGATACGGGGTGGGGTGAGGAGGTTGTTGGCTAAAAACTGTCACAGCTCAAATTGAAAGTACATTGCAGAAGCCGTCATTTCAACAGGAATAAACTAGTTATGTAATAAGATCTAATCTTCCACGTATGGCTTTGTCTCCATTTATTATACAGAGAGACGCAGCTTTGTCTGTATTAGCACGTGCCACATGGGGTTGGGATCATTTGGTCTATTGCATTATGGTAGAAAGTCATTAGGTCGAATCCATTAGGTCGACATGCTAAAAGGTCGACATGATTCTAGGTCGACATGGGAAAAGGTCGACATGATTCTAGGTCGAAAGGTCATTAGTTCGACAGGTCATTAGTTCGACAAGGTCATTAGTTCGACATTGTCCATGTCGACATTCACAAGGTCGACATGGGGTTTTTCACTGTTTTTTTACCTGAATGTCAACACAGTCGACATGGACACAGTTTAAAGTGCACTGCATCCCCTCGCATCGCTCGCTGCGCTCGCATTGCGTCGGGCACGGTGCCTCGCTACGCTCGGCACACTATTTTATTCTCCCACCACGCCCTAGTGGATGGTAGGGCATGAAATACCGCCTGTCGGCACATGTTGGCTCAAAAAACAGTGAAAAACTCCATGTCGACCTTGTGAATGTCGACATAGACAATGTCGAACTAATGACCTTGTCGAACTAATGACCTTTCGATCTAGAATCATGTCAACCTTTTCCCATGTCGACCTAGAGTCATGTCGGCCTTTTAGCATGTCGACCTAATGGATTCGACCTAATGACTTTCTACCATAATGCAGTAGACCAAATGACCGCATCCCGCCACATGTGACCGTTATTGTCAGGTATATATATATCATAAAAATGCACTTAAATCAGCAATTAAGGACAGTGGAAACAATGTATGCACATTTATACTTATGGCCGATCCCGCTTGTTCCTATTACTGCTCTCCACAGTTTTAGTTAGATACAGTGAGTCACAAGAGTGCTGGGTGTCCATAAGCCTTGTTGTATGCCTGGTGGTGGTGTCCCAGAATATACAGTCCAAATGGTGCCAGGAGAGCTGGTCCAAGTGAGTCCAATACAAAGTGCAGCTTGTTCTGACTCTTTTCGTCGTCCACAGACAACTTTCTCAAAGGTATCATTAAATAATTATCTCAGGGTTGCCGACCCTCCCGGAATTTCCGGGAGTCTCCCAAAAATCGGGACCCCCTCCCGGCCCCCCGGAAGGGTGGGCAACCCTCCCGGATTCAGGGGGGACCCCCGCTGTCCCCCCGGATCGCGGCATTAAAATGCCGCAATCCTCGGGTCTCAGAGGAGGGGGCGGAGCTAAAACGGCACAATCGCGTCATTTTAGCCCCGCCCCCTCCACTGAGATCCGTGAATTCTGTGTTCTACCATCATGGGGCGGGGCTTCATGATGTCACTCTTAAGCCCCGCCCCCTGAGCGGCTGCTGAAACTCTCCTCTCCGGGCTTCTCCCGGAGAGGAGAATAATAAAGTCGGCAACCCTGAATTATCTCCACCTGTGAATTTTTTAAAATGTGTCAGTCAGTAACGAGTGCACCTGTGCACCTGCTGGGTGACCTGGAAACTGTGAAGCGAATTTGAGAACCACTGCCTTATAATATATGTGCATGATAATGTATATCGGCTAAGAGAACCACTGTTATATATCAGAGCAATATTGAAGAGTGTGACAGGATACTAGCCCTAGTAATTACTGCCACCAGCCTGAACGTATCTGGACAATTGTCCACCTATTACATGTGTGCATATATTGATGATGATTGGATCATTAATCTTCCATATTTTGCATGTAGGGAACATAACTCTCTGGCAGTGATTCTCAAACTCGGTCCTCAGGACCCCACACAGGTCACTGGGCAGGTGCACTCATTAGCAACTGACACATTTTTAAAGATCCACAGGTGTTGCTAATCTTTTCAATTGATTCTGTGAGGAGACCTGCAAATCATGCACTGTGTGGGGTCCTGAAGACCGCAATTGAGAACCTGTGCTCTTAATGCAGACACGATTCATATTTCTGTAATCCTGGCATTCCTTACCTATATGTAACAATGGATCATTCACAGTGGACTGCCGCCAGAACGTTGCAATGCCCCTTACACGACTGCGCACGCATCACACAGAGAGCCCGATCTATTTGCCAACACAGAACCATTGCAGTTTTTCTCATCTGTGCCATTCTGGGGCTTTTACTGATCTCAGGAACCAGGCTGGAAGCGGTTGTCGCAGACTTCAGAGACCTACCCAAAAACCGCCTGGGCACACCTGTGTCATCACACACACACAGAAAATGCTATGCGTACGGATATTTATTTACTAATGGCGTGCGGGCATGCGCATGGTCACCTCTGCGCTGTTGTTTGATGATTTATACTGCACATTTTCCGTGTATTTAAATGACATATGTGGACCATATAAGATAGGGTCAGTACTTCTACTAATGTATTACTACTATTATACTTTATTATACTACTATATATAGATAGATCAGCCCAATACATACACAGTGACACACAATATTGAATCAATTTTCTATTTTATTTCATGTTTCAACAATACTTTATAGATATATATATATATACTAGGTGATTCATCGCGCCCTACGGGCGTTCTTCACACCATCGTAAGGGGCTGGGCACCCTTAACATGTGACCACCTTTAGTGTGTGAAATCTGGTTTGTATTATATGGAGGATTACCTGTATTGGTACTATACAGATGAATCAGCCTGGTGGCCACCGCACAGGGCCACCGGGGACAGCACCAGGCTTCAGCCTGGTCAGGTTAGTCCTGGAGGGGGGACCCCTTTATGGGGGGGGGGGTCCCCCAGGGCCCCTGCTGGCTGGTTTGGCCTGGGGCTGGTTCTTGAAAAACGGGGGACCCCCTACTCATTTTGTCCCCCGTATTTTGGGAACCAGCCCTGGGGCTGGTTTTAAAAATTCGGGGAACCCCTATTTGTCGGGTCCCCTGATTTGTAATTACCGGCCCCGGCTCTTTCAGCCTGGTGCTGGTTACAGCTGTGGGGGGGACCCCACGCTGTTTTTTATTTATTTTTTTCTCTATTTTTTAACACTGAAGCCTGCACGGATCTGACTGATCCGTGCAGGCTTCTGCCAAATACGACAGGAAAATAAAGTTATTTTGCTGCTGTATATTCGTGGCAGTTTTACACTAATTAGCGGCCATATTATCAATACGGCTGCTTAGTAAATCAGGAACCACCATTCTTTTGAATGGTGATTTCTGCCGTATTCTTTTGAATGGTGTATTCATTTGTATTTGTAAATACGGCAAGCGGTCATCTATTAGAATGAACTTAGGTCTACAGTCATTAGGTCGACTGGCAGGAAGGTCGACCTGACTTAAGGTCGACATGGGCCAAGGTCGACATGACTTAAGGTCGAATTTGCATAAAGGTCGACATGAGGAAGGTCGACTGGTCATAAGGTCGACATGGGTTTTTCACTGTTTTTTGAGCCGACATGTGCCGACAGGCGGTATTTCATGCCCTACCATCCACTAGGGCGTGGTGGGAGAATCAAATAGTGTGCCGAGCGCAGCGAGGCACCGTGCCCGAAGCATTGCGAGCGTCCGATTCTCATTGCCAACTGTGTCCATGTCGACTGTGTCGACATTCGGATCAAAAAACAGTGAAAAACCCATGTCGACCTTATGACCAGTCGACCTTCCTCATGTCGACCTTTATGCAAATTCGACCTTAAGTCAGGTAGACCTTCCTGCCAGTCGACCTAGTGGGGTCGACCTAATGACTGTAGACCTAAGTTCATTCTGACAGATGTACCGCTTCCGTAAATACAAATACGAATGTCCCATCATTAAGAATACAAAAATACGTTTTTTTGGCATAGTAAATGCAAAAAATACGTATACACCAAAAAAAATTGTATTTTCGTATGAAAATACGATTTTTTTTCCACAAATTTTTTTTAGTAAATTTCCCCCATAGTGTTTGCGAGGCCTGGAGTCTGTGACTGTGTGTATAACTCTGCCCAGCATGATACACACAGTCACAGACTGACAGTTCTGGCTAAATATATAAGATAATGCCCAGGTGCCTCCGGGATGATGATTAGAAACTGTACTCAATCCTTTGAAATATACGTACTTAAAAAGACCCTTTGAGCGCCGCAGTCTATCTGTACTCTGTGTATATATATAATAAAAGATATATTTTAATTGTATCATTTAAAGTGCACCAACAAAGAGACTGTTCTCACCTCTGTGTTGGCCAGGCAGCCACTAGAGGGCGCCTGATGAAGCTCCGTTTGGGTGGGGACACATACCCTGAGGCAGATGATCCGCTCCCTGCATTTTGTTCGTGTTCCTTATTTATCACTCAGTATGTGTGGCCGTTGTGAGTGGAAGCTGTAGGCCTGCTTACTGTGTGTACAAGGACTTACTGTAAAGGGGTGCACACACGGAGCGATCCTACAAAGCGATTTTGACTATATAGTCAAAATTGCTTAGAAGGTTAGTAAAGATCTCTGTGAAGTTTCCACAAATCGCCCTCTAATATCGCCTAGTAAATAAGAGTTGCCAGGCTGGAATATTTTCACTAGATCGCTGGCTGTTTAGTCAGGATCGCTGGTATTCACTGCTGAGGGAGATAGTCACTGACTAGGCGATCTGCAATGAGTACCAAGTATGTTAATTCTAGTATAGTCAAAATCGCCCATAGACAAAATCACTTTGTCAAAGTCGCTCATTAGCAAAAATCGCTCGGTGTGTACATCCCTTAAGGCTCCACAGTCTGATCAAAGCCTGCGGTGCTATACCGGCCTTCTCTGTGTGCCGTGCCTGACTGAGCATTGCCAGATTTTTCCCAGCCGATGTTTTACCAAATTGTCATAGAAGTGTCTAGTCCTATGGGGCAGATTTATTAAGTTCGGTGAAGTGATAAAGTGTCTGGTTTTTATCACCGGCCAATCAGCTCCTACCTGTGAAGTTACAGGCTTGGTGTGAAAATTGACAGGTAGCAGCTGATTGGCCGGTGATAAAAACCAGACCCACTTCACCAAGCTTAATAAATCTACCCCTCAATGTGGTGTGGGAGATAAGTGATAATAGCAACATTAAGGTATCCAGTGTTTGAGGCAATGTTCTTATTAATTTCTCTTTAGTTCTGTGAAACACACATAAACTACCATCGGCTGCGTAGCTCAGTGGTTAGTCTCTGTACTGGGAATGATGGTCAGTCCCCCGGTTCAAACCACATGTGGATTGCTATTTAGTTCTGTGGATTTTGGCTCCATGATATCAATAAGAAAGGAACACGCTAGTCTAATGCTGGCCACACATCAGACCAACTTTCCTCCAACCATAAAACTAGTTGCTTGGATGGAATAAAAATATGGTACTGGATGGGAGCAAATGTAATATTTACTTCAGAAATCTGGTAAAGGCCAAAAACCTTCACTCAGACACATTACTGCTGTTGAACCTGTTTGATTTAAACAATATGACTGAATGTTTTTGTCCATTTTCCTGTGTTTGTGAGCACATTTCTGTTTGTCCTTTGCTCCCATACAGTAAAGCAACTTGTTGGAGGAAAGTAGGTCTGATGTCCGTCCAGTATCAGTCGGCTGCGTAGCCCAGTGGTAAGGTACCTGCTCTCGGTATTGGCAATGATAGTGAGGCCCCTGGTTTGATTCCCATTTAGGTCACTATTTAGTTCTGTGGATTTTACACCGACCTAGACAATAACATTTAAAAACCAAGTCGTTAGTGTCAGTCGGCTGCGTAGCCCAGTGGTTAAGTACCTGCTCTCGTTACTGGCAATGATGGTGAGTCCCCCGGTTTGAATCCCATTTAGGTTACTATTTAGTTCTGTGGATTTTACATCGGCCTAGACAATAACATTTAGAAACCAAGTCAGTAGTATCAGTCGGCTGCGTAGCCCAGTGGTTAAGTACCTGCTCTCGTTACTGGCAATGATGGTGGGTCCCCCGGTTCGAATCCCGTGTATGTTACTATTTAGTTCTGTGGATTTTACACCGGCCTAGACAATTACATTTAGAAACGAAGACTTGAGTATCAGTCGGCTGAGTAGCCCAGTGGTAAGGTACCTGCTCTCGGTACTGGCAATGCTGGTGAGTCCCCCGGTTCGAATCCCTTGTATGTTACTATTTAGTTCTGTGGATTTTACTCTGGCCTAGACAATAACATTTAGAAACGAAGACTTGAGTATCAGTCGGCTGCGTAGCCCAGTGGTAAAGTATCTGCTCTCGTTACTGGCAATGATGGTGAGTCCCCCGGTTCGAATCCCTCTAGTACAGGCCTGGCCTGCCTGTGGCTCTCCAGCTGCTGTGTAACCACAAGTCTCAGCATGCTGGGACTTGTGGTTTCGCAGCGGCTGGAGAGTCACAGGTGGGCCAGACCTGCTTTAGCACCCGGATAATGATCCCGCTGGATGATGGACAATCGCTGTGCTTCTGGGAGGATGACGTAAGATGTCGGACCACAAGCACAGCCCCTTCCCTGACAGCTCTATGGTGAATCCCAATAGTTAGGTGTGTAGCTAGAGATGTGTGCCAGGGCACCGCCATCATTGCCAGTAGAGAGGGGTAGGTACAGGGCAAGATACGCAGCCGAATTTTGATGAACCTTACAAAATCATTTAAATAAAAATCCTTTATAACCTACCATGGGATTCGAACCGTGGTCTCCATATCATCACAGCACAGGTTACCTGCCGATATAACCACTGAGCTATGGAAGAGCTTATAGTAACATGGTGCTAGGTCTCATTGATATCAATTCACCTCAGTGCAATGGCCGACATGGGATTCAAATCCCACAGTACCAGTAACTAGTCATTAAGAACACGAATGCTATGGCAGGACTTGCATATTCTCATTGCTATAAATTATAACTATGTACAGTAAAACTAGCCACCACAGTCTCCAATTCTATACCATACCTACCAACATATAGACTAAGCCAGGGGCAGCCAACTCCAGTCCCCGAGAGCTACCAACAGTCAATGTTTTCCAGATCTCATCACAAATTCATCGATAGCTCTGGAGGTGGTTACACCTGGACTAAGCTATGGCAGGGTATGTACTAACGAGATTGTTACCAATTAGTAATATATAAACAAGGTCACCGTGTGACTAATGGTGGTGAGATGTGTGCTAGGTGCCTATACAGTGTGGTTTGAACTACATTAGATTTTGACCACTACAATGGCGAGCGATTTAGTACAGACATACCGGCAGGCACATACTAGTCTGCCATGCGATATGGACTACGTTGGAGTGCGGTGTGCGCATCACAAGACAATCTTAGCCGTGAGATATGAGATAAAAAGATCAAATTGCACCATCACAGCTCATTGTGCCATATAACGGCTGAGGCAGAGGGGGCAATCAGGCCTGGAGCAGAGCGGGCACTCAGGCCCCAGAGCAGTGTCAGGCCTGGAGCAGAGCGGGCACTCAGGCCCCAGAGCAGTGTCAGGCCTGGAGCAGAGAGCACTCATGACGGCATGCAGCATACACGTGTGACCAGATGGGCCCTCACTGCCAAGGCCAAGTGAGTATAGGCTGGATTTGGGTCTCATAGTTAGTAACTGCCTGTTATTCACTCCACCCTTTATACAGTGTGCGGTTATGGTGCCAATGTACCAGTGAGACTTACATAATACCCCCATAGAAAGTTGCTGCCATCTGTTATATGATGGGCACAATGTGTCCCTGTCCATATCAGTGCTGCTATCTACAGGATAACAAACCACCACAAAGGGGGGGGGGGGGATTTTTATTTTTTATTGATTTTCGTTTAGAAAAAAATTAAACAAAAATAAAGAAAAAACCCAACATAAGCATTAATATAACGACAAATAACATGAAGAGTGGACCAATAACAGTCAGCGAGGTGCATGGTCAGTAAGGATATGCAGCAGTTATGGAAAGGACAATAATGTTCTCACAGAATAATAGTAACTCCTCCTCCCCTCCCCCCCCCCGTATAGCCTACCCCCCGACCCAAGTATACCTGGATCCCACAAACTGTACCCAAAGCAACCCTCCACTCATGTAACACACCGGGGTCATAGACGTGGGGAGGGTGTAAACGTGGGGTGCCCCAACTATGATAAATACACTCCCAGTGTACCTGATGCCGCCGTGGGACTGAAGACGCACGACGCACAGTACAATGCACGACGTACTCCTGCAGCGCCGGGAAACCGGTTGTGCTGCGTGCTGACGCCTCCCTCTGATGACGACAGCAGTCACATGGAAGTGACGTCATCAAACCTCCTTTCCACGAAGGGAATCTAGCCGCTACCATTGGGTGACGAGTTCCCCGGAGAAGCAGGAAGTGGAGCTCCGAGTCTGGAGAACAGCTGTGGGGTGTAACGGCACACCAGGAAAAAACGAGCCACACCGGTGGCGGAAGCCCGTTGCCACACCGGGCCCGGAGGTTAGTGGGGGAGGGTCCAGCTCTTTCCGCGCCAGACACAGAAAATGTAAACAAATGATAGGTGTGAGGGACGGTCATGAGAGGAGGGGCGTTCACAGAGACGGTTAGTACAGGAGTCCCTCATGGGAGGGGCCTGGCACAGAGACGGTTGTTATAGAGGTCCCTCATGGGGGGGGCCTGGCACAGAGACGGTTGTTATAGCGGTCCCTCATGGGAGGGGCCTGGCACAGAGACGGTTATTACAGGAGTCCCTCATGGGAGGGGCCTGGCACAGAGACGGTTGTTATAGCGGTCCCTCATGGGAGGGGCCTGGCACAGAGACGGTTGTTATAGCGGTCCCTCATGGGAGGGGCCTGGCACAGAGACAATTACAGAGGTCCCTAAGTGACCCAATTCAATGCTACATTATAGTAAGGGGTAGATAGGCTGTCTATTGGTGAGTGTCCAGCAGCTGTAATACATCCTATGCCATGTTGCTGTATTTATTATCATAGAACATTTTCCCCTGTGCAGCTGTGAAAATGAAGATCATGGACATTACCCCCCCCCCCCCACACACACACACACAAATTGGGGTGTCTCTGTCCCTGATATTCCTCAGACCCCCATGTAAAGCCTAGGCAACAATCGATATATGTGTGTGTGTATACATATATATATATGTGCATGTATATGTGTGTGTGTGTATATATATATATATATATATATATATATATATATATATATATAACACACACATGCACACATGCACCCACACTACAAGGGCAGAAGATGACAACTGAGTCAACCAATCACATCAATCTTTCCCTATAAATAATAAGTATTGCTATAGAAGTCACTGTCTGAGAGCACACTGGAGACAGGTATAGTGTAGGGGTGGATGCCCTGCTTGTCACCTTATACACCAGGGATGGGGAAACTTTGGCCCTCCAGCTGTTGTTGAACTACAAATCCCAGCATGCCTGTACAGTTTTGCTATTTGCCCATGCTAAAACTGTTTCAGGGCATGCTGGGATGTGTAGTTCAACAACAGCTGGAGGGCCTAAGGTTCCCCATCCCTGCTATACACTAAAAGACAATGCACATTACTTTTAAGCAACAAGGCAATATAATAGGGCCTTCATGAATCCCGATAGGCCAGTGTCGGGGTCTCCGTGCAGTCTGGTAGGCCAGTGTCGGGGTCACCGCGCAGTCTGGTAGGCCAGTGTCGGGGTCACCGCGCAGTCTGGTAGGCCAGTGTCGGGGTCACCGCGCAGTCTGGTAGGCCAGTGTCGGGGTCACCGCGCAGTCTGGTAGGCCAGTGTCTGGGTCAACGCGCAGTCTGGTAGGCCAGTGTTGGGGTCACCGCACTGTCTGGTAGGCCAGTGTCGGGGTCACCGTACTATCTGGTAGGCCGGTGTTGGGATCACCATGCAGTCTGGTAGGCCAGTGTCGGGGTCTCCGTGCAGTCTCGCAGGGCAGTGTTGAGGTCTTCATGTCCCTGTGCAGTCTGGGGAGCCACTGTAGGTGGTCTCTGTGTGGCCTGATGGGCCACTATAGGTGGTCTCTGTGCAGCCTGATGGGCCACTGTAGGGGGTCTCTGGGCGGCCTGATGGGCCACTGTAGGGGGGTCTCTGTGCGGCCTGATGGGCCACTGTAGGGGGCTCTGGGCGGCCTGATGGGCCACTGTAGGGGGTCTCTGGGCGGCCTGATGGGCCACTGTAGGGGGTCTCTGTGAAGCCTGATGGGCCACTGTAGGGGGGCTCTGGGCGGCCTGATGGGCCACTGTAGGGGGTCTCTGTGAAGCCTGATGGGCCACTGTAGGGGGGCTCTGGGCTGCCTGATGGGCCACTGTAGGGGGTCTCTGGTCGGTCTGATGGGCCACTGTAGGGGGGCTCTGATCGGCCTGATGGGCCACTGTAGGGGTCTCTGTGAAGCCTGATGGGCCACTGTAGGGGGTCTCTGGGCGGCCTGATGGGCCACTGTAGGGGTCTCTGTGAGGCCTGATGGGCCACTGTAGGGGGTCTCTGTGCAGTCTCTCTGTGTGTGTGTACATGGAATGATGTGAGATATTGTGTGCACATCTGGCCTGTTTAGCACTGGTATCCCCCATTCTTGTACATAAGCAGAGGCCTGTCACTATGGTGCCGCCGTGCGCTTATGACGTTACAATGCAGCTGCCTGGGATTGCTGGATATTATTTATGGCTAGTGTAACTGAGCACAATACTGTATAACATGAGAGGCAATACAATTACCCGATCCCATGGAACGGAAGCAGCAAGTGATTGGAATCAGTGAAAGTGGGACAGTATACCTGGTTGTGGCTGCTGTGCCTGCGGGGGGAGATCAGCACCTACCTGTCTCACTTATTGTCCCCACAGGGACGCTACAGTCTGCAGATGGACATGCCGTACTTGGATTCCTCTTCCTTTTTGCTTACGGCATGTTTGCCTGGTGCGTCTATGATCGTGGTGTTGGCAAAATGTTGCAGTGATTGTGTCTACATGTATGATGCAGGCGTGTACTCTAATGTCCATGGTAGTGTTGACACTCGGCCTCCTGCAGGGGTTTGAGCTGACTATGGTGTAAGCCAGGCATGTCCAAACTGTGGCCCTCCAGCTGTTGTGAAACTACACATCCCAGCATGCTTTGCCATAGTTTTAGCATTCCCTATTAGCAAAACAGTGGCAAGACATGATGGGACTTGTAGTTTCACAACAGCTGGGGGCATAGTTTGGACATGCCTGGTGGAAGTAGTTAGTGATGACGGTGATTGGTCGCACCTGCGAGACATGCGCATTTACTGCAATGAATGAAAAGGCAGGAGATGTGCCGAAGATCCTGTACACTAATTTTGTACTGTTCCTTCTCGTACCAACCATCTTTGGAAACCCATGCAGTTCCTTTTCCCTGCGTGGGGTGTCGCTGTCTGCTGTGGTGTTTCTAGCACATGTCTGGTGTGCATAACAGTACTGATATACAGACCACACTGTGCTAGAAGCACTGCAGCAGAGAGCGACTCCTCAGGCAGAGAACAGTAACTGCATGGGTTTCCAACGATGGCGGGTGCTAGAATGAACACTACATTACAGAGATGTTATATGCATTCACAATGTAACAAATCTATCTCTTATTATTGGGGCCTGATGGGATGTTTAACATTTCCTGTTACATCCTTGAAGCCACGCCTCCAGTCATACCCCAGTCAGGTAGGACGCGAAAATGAGTCACTCAGTTGGGGTATACAATCATGAGTTTGACACCCCTCTGTCAGTTAGAGTAGCTCTGACTTTCCCTATAGTGTGTACGCCTGCGAGCAGGGCCCTCTCACCTCACTGTCTGCATCGCTGTGTGACCGGGCTTCCCATACGTAACCCTCACCCTCACGTGTCCGAGTCCCCTATAGTGTGTACGCCTGCGAGCAGGGCCCTCCCACCTCACTGTCTGCATCGCTGTGTGACCGGACTTCCCATACGTAGCCCTCACGTGTCCCTAGTCCCCTATAGTGTGTACGCCTGCGAGCAGGGCCCTCTCACCTCACTGTCTGCATCGCTGTGTGACCGGACTTCCCATACGGAGCCCTCACCCTCACGTGTCCGAGTCCCCTATAGTGTGTACGCCTGCGAGCAGGGCCCTCCCACCTCACTGTCTGCATCGCTGTGTGACCAGACTTCCCATACGTAGCCCTTACCCTCACATGTCCCTAGTCCCCTATAGTGTGTACGCCTGCGAGCAGGGCCCTCCCACCTCGCTGCCTGCATCGCTGTGTGACCGGACTTCCCATACGTAGCCCTTACCCTCACATGTCCCTAGTCCCCTATAGTGTGTACGCCTGCGAGCAGGGCCCTCTCACCTCGCTGTCTGCATCGCTGTGTGACCGGACTTCCCATACGTAGCCCTCACGTGTCCCTAGTCCCCTATAGTGTGTACGCCTGCGAGCAGGGCCCTCTCACCTCGCTGTCTGCATCGCTGTGTGACCGGACTTCCCATACGTAGCCCTCACCCTCACGTGTCCCTAGTCCTCTATAGTGTGTACACCTGCGAGCAGGGCCCTCCCACCTCGCTGCCTGCATCGGTGTGTGACCGGACTTCCCATACGTAGCCCTCACGTGTCCCTAGTCCCCTATAGTGTGTACGCCTGCGAGCAGGGCCCTCTCACCTCGCTGTCTGCATCGCTGTGTGACTGGACTTCCCATACGTAGCCCTCACCCTCACATGTCCCTAGTTCCCTATAGTGTGTACTCCTGCGAGCAGGGCCCTCTCACCTCGCTGTCTGCATCGCTGTGTGACCGGACTTCCCATACGTAGCCCTCACCCTCACATGTCCCTAGTTCCCTATAGTGTGTACGCCTGCGAGCAGGGCCCTCTCACCTCGCTGTCTGCATCGCTGTGTGACTGGACTTCCCATACGTAGCCCTCACATGTCCCTAGTCCCCTATAGTGTGTACGCCTGCGAGCAGGGCCTCTCACCTCGCTGTCTGCATTGCTGTGTGACCGGACTTCCCATACGTAGCCCTCACCCTCACGTGTCCCTAGTCCCCTATAGTGTGTACGCCTGCGAGCAGGGCCCTCTCACCTCGCTGTCTGCATCGCTGTGTGACCGAACTTCCCATACGTAACCCTCACCCTCACATGTCCCTAGTCCCCTATAGTATGTACGCCTGCGAGCAGGGCCCTCTCACCTCACTGTCTGCATCGCTGTGTGACCGGACTTCCCATACGTAGCCCTCACCCTCACGTGTCCCTAGTCCCCTATAGTGTGTACACCTGCGAGCAGGGCCCTCCCACCTCGCTGTCTGCATCACTGTGTGATCGGACTTCCCATACGTAGCCCTCACCCTCACGTGTCCCTAGTCCCCTATAGTGTGTACACCTGCGAGCAGGGCCCTCTCACCTCACTGTCTGCATCGCTGTGTGACCGGACTTCCCATACGTAGCCCTCACGTGTCCCTAGTCCCCTATAGTGTGTACGCCTGCGAGCAGGGCCCTCTCACCTCGCTGTCTGCATTGCTGTGTGACCGGACTTCCCATACGTAGCCCTCACCCTCACGTTTTCCTAGTCCCCTATAGTGTGTACGCCTGCGAGCAGGGACCTCTCACCTCACTGTCTGCATCGCTGTGTGACCGGACTTCCCATACGTAGCCCTCACGTGTCCCTAGTCCCCTATAGTGTGTACGCCTGCGAGCAGGGCCCTCTCACCTCACTGCCTGCATCGCTGTGTGACCGGACTTCCCATACGTAGCCCTCACGTGTCCCTAGTTCCCTATAGTGTGTACTCCTGCGAGCAGGGCCCTCTCACCTCGCTGTCTGCATCGCTGTGTGACCGGACTTCCCATACGTACCCCTCACCCTCACGTGTCCCTAGTCCCCTATAGTGTGTATGCCTGCGAGCAGGGCCCTCTCACCACGCTGTCTGCATCGCTGTGTGACCGGACTTCCCATACGTAGCCCTCACGTGTCCCTAGTCCCCTATAGTGTGTACGCCTGCGAGCAGGGCCCTCTCACCTCACTGTCTGCATCGCTGTGTGACCGAACTTCCCATACGTAGCCCTCACGTGTCCCTAGTTCCCTATAGTGTGTACGCCTGCGAGCAGGGCCCTCCCACCTCGCTGTCTGCATCACTGTGTGATCGGACTTCCCATACGTAGCCCTCACCCTCACGTGTCCCTAGTCCCCTATAGTGTGTACACCTGCGAGCAGGGCCCTCTCACCTCACTGTCTGCATCGCTGTGTGACCGGACTTCCCATACGTAGCCCTCACGTGTCCCTAGTCCCCTATAGTGTGTACGCCTGCGAGCAGGGCCCTCTCACCTCGCTGTCTGCATTGCTGTGTGACCGGACTTCCCATACGTAGCCCTCACCCTCACGTTTTCCTAGTCCCCTATAGTGTGTACGCCTGCGAGCAGGGACCTCTCACCTCACTGTCTGCATCGCTGTGTGACCGGACTTCCCATACGTAGCCCTCACGTGTCCCTAGTCCCCTATAGTGTGTACGCCTGCGAGCAGGGCCCTCTCACCTCACTGCCTGCATCGCTGTGTGACCGGACTTCCCATACGTAGCCCTCACGTGTCCCTAGTTCCCTATAGTGTGTACTCCTGCGAGCAGGGCCCTCTCACCTCGCTGTCTGCATCGCTGTGTGACCGGACTTCCCATACGTAGCCCTCACCCTCACGTGTCCCTAGTCCCCTATAGTGTGTATGCCTGCGAGCAGGGCCCTCTCACCACGCTGTCTGCATCGCTGTGTGACCGGACTTCCCATACGTAGCCCTCACGTGTCCCTAGTCCCCTATAGTGTGTACGCCTGCGAGCAGGGCCCTCTCACCTCGCTGCCTGCTTCGCTGTGTGACCGGACTTTCCATATGTAGCCCTCACCCTCATGTGTCCCTAGTCCCCTATAGTGTGTACTCCTGCGAGCAGGGCCATCTCACCTCGCTGTCTGCATCGCTGTGTGACCGGACTTCCCATACGTAGCCCTCACCCTCACATGTCCCTAGTCCCCTATAGTGTGTACGCCTGCGAGCAGGGCCCTCTCACCTCGCTGTCTGCATCGCTGTGTGACCGGACTTCCCATACGTAGCCCTCACGTGTCCCTAGTCCCCTATAGTGTGTACGCCTGCGAGCAGGGCCCTCTCACCTCGCTGTCTGCATCGCTGTGACCGGACTTCCCATACGTAGCCCTCACGTGTCCCTAGTCCCCTATAGTGTGTACACCTGCGAGCAGGGCCCTCCCACCTCGCTGCCTGCATCGGTGTGTGACCGGACTTCCCATACGTAGCCCTCACTTGTCCCTAGTCCCCTATAGTGTGTACACCTGCGAGCAGGGCCCTCCCACCTCGCTGCCTGCATCGCTGTGTGACCGGACTTCCCATACGTAGCCCTCACGTGTCCCTAGTCCCCTATAGTGTGTACGCCTGCGAGCAGGGCCCTCTCACCTCGCTGTCTGCATCGCTGTGACCGGACTTCCCATACGTAGCCCTCACGTGTCCCTAGTCCCCTATAGTGTGTACACCTGCGAGCAGGGCCCTCCCACCTCGCTGCCTGCATCGGTGTGTGACCGGACTTCCCATACGTAGCCCTCACGTGTCCCTAGTCCCCTATAGTGTGTACACCTGCGAGCAGGGCCCTCTCGCCTCGCTGTCTGCATCGCTGTGTGACCGGACTTCCCATACGGAGCCCTCACGTGTCCCTAGTCCCCTATAGTGTGTACGCCTGCGAGCAGGGCCCTCTCACCTCGCTGTGTGCATCGCTGTGTGACCGGACTTCCCATACGTAGCCCTCACATGTCCCTAGTCCCCTATAGTGTGTACGCCTGCGAGCAGGGCCCTCCCACCTCGCTGCCTGCATCGCTGGGTGACCGGACTTCCCATACGTAGCCCTCACCCTCACGTGTCCCTAGTTCCCTATAGTGTGTACACCTGCGAGCAGGGCCCTCTCACCTCACTGTCTGCATCGCTGTGTGACCGGACTTCCCATACGTAGCCCTCACCCTCACATGTCCCTAGTTTCTTATAGTGTGTACGCCTGCGAGCAGGGCCCTCTCACCTCACTGACTGCATCGCTGTGTGACCGGACTTCCCATACGTAGCCCTCACCCTCATGTGTCCCTAGTTCCCTATAGTGTGTACTCCTGCGAGCAGGGCCCTCTCACCTCGCTGTCTGCATCGCTGTGTGACCGGACTTCCCATACGTAGCCCTCACCCTCACGTGTCCCTGGTTCCCTATAGTGTGTATGCCTGCGAGCAGGGCCCTCTCACCTCGCTGTGTGACCGGACTTCCCATATGTAGCCCTTACCCTCACGTGTCCCTAGTCCCCTATAGTGTGTACGCCTGCGAGCAGGGCCCTCTCACCTCGCTGCCTGCATCGCTGTGTGACCGGACATCCCATATGTAGCCCTCACCCTCACGTGTCCCTAGTCCCCTATAGTGTGTACGCCTGCGAGCAGGGCCCTCTCACCTCGCTGTCTGCATCGCTGTGTGACCGAACTTCCCATACGTAACCCTCACCCTCATGTGTCCCTAGTCCCCTATAGTGTGTACGCCTGCGAGCAGGGCCCTCTCACCTCGCTGTCTGCATCGCTGTGTGACCGGACTTCCCATACGTAGCCCTCACGTGTCCCTAGTCCCCTATAGTGTGTACGCCTGCGAGCAGGGCCCTCTCACCTCGCTGTCTGCATCGCTGTGTGACCGGACTTCCCATACGTAGCCCTCACCCTCACATGTCCCTAGTCCCCTATAGTGTGTACGCATGCGAGCAGGGCCCTCCCACCTCGCTGTCTGCATTGCTGTGTGACCGGACTTCCCATACGTAGCCCTCACCCTCACATGTCCCTAGTCCCCTATAGTGTGTACGCCTGCGAGCAGGGCCCTCTCACCTCGCTGTCTGCATCGCTGTGTGACCGGACTTCCCATACGTAACCCTCACAGGTCCCTAGTCCCCTATAGTGTGTACACCTGCGAGCAGGGCCCTCTCACCTCGCTGTCTGCATCGCTGTGTGACCGGACTTCCCATACGGAGCCCTCACGTGTCCCTAGTCCCCTATAGTGTGTATGCCTGCGAGCAGGGCCCTCTCACCTCGCTGTCTGCATCGCTGTGTGACCGGACTTCCCATACGGAGCCCTCACGTGTCCCTAGTCCCCTATAGTGTGTACGCCTGCGAGCAGGGCCCTCTCACCTCGCTGTCTGCATCGCTGTGTGACCGGACTTCCCATACGGAGCCCTCACGTGTCCCTAGTCCCCTATAGTGTGTACGCCTGCGAGCAGGGCCCTCTCACCTCGCTGACTGCATCGCTGTGTGACCGGACTTCCCATACGTAGCCCTCACGTGTCCCTAGTCCCCTATAGTGTGTACACCTGCGAGCAGGGCCCTCTCACCTCGCTGTCTACATCACTGTGTGACCGGACTTCCCATATGTAGCCCTTACCCTCACGTATCCCTAGTCCCCTATAGTGTGTACACCTGCGAGCAGGGCCCTCCCACCTCGCTGTCTGCATCGCTGTGTGACCGGACTTCCCATACGTAGCCCTCACGTGTTCCTAGTCCCCTATAGTGTGTACGCCTGCGAGCAGGGCCCTCTCACCTCGCTGACTGCATCGCTGTGTGACCGGACTTCCCATACGTAACCCTCACGTGTCCCTAGTCCCCTATAGTGTGTATGCCTGCGAGCAGGGCCCTCTCACCTCGCTGCCTGCATCGCTGTGTGACCGAACTTCCCATATGTAGCCCTCACCCTCACGTGTCCCTAGTCCCCTATAGTGTGTACGGCTGCGAGCAGGGCCCTCTCACCTCGCTGTCTGCATCGCTGTGTGACCGGACTTTCCATATGTAGCCCTCACGTGTCCCTAGTCCCCTATAGTGTGTACGCCTGCGAGCAGGGCCCTCTCACCTCACTGTCTGCATCGCTGTGTGACCGGACTTCCCATACGTAGCCCTCACGTGTCCCTAGTCCCCTATAGTGTGTACGCCTGCGAGCAGGGCCCTCCCACCTCGCTGTCTGCATTGCTGTGTGACCGGACTTCCCATACGTAGCCCTCACCCTCAAATGTCCCTATGTCCCCTATAGTGTGTACGCCTGCGAGCAGGGCCCTCTCACCTCGCTGTCTGCATCGCTGTGTGACCGGACTTCCCATACGTAGCCCTCACCCTCACATGTCCCTAGTCCCCTATAGTGTGTACGCCTGCGAGCAGGGCCCTCTCACCTCGCTGTCTGCATCGCTGTGTGACCGGACTTCCCATACGTAGCCCTCACGTGTCCCTAGTCCCCTATAGTGTGTACACCTGCGAGCAGGGCCCTCTCACCTCGCTGTCTGCATCGCTGTGTGGCCGGACTTCCCATACGTAGCCCTCCCCCTCACGTGTCCCTAGTCCCCTATAGTGTGTACTCCTGCGAGCAGGGCCCTCTCACCTCGCTGCCTGCATCGCTGTGTGACCGGACTTCCCATACGTAGCCCTCAACCTCACATGTCCCTAGTCCCCTATAGTGTGTACTCCTGCGAGCAGGGCCCTCTCACCTCGCTGCCTGCATCGCTGTGTGACCGGACTTCCCATACGTAGCCCTCACCCTCACATGTCCCTAGTCCCCTATAGTGTGTACTCCTGCGAGCAGGGCCCTCTCACCTCGCTGCCTGCATCGCTGTGTGACCGGACTTCCCATACGTAGCCCTCACCCTCACATGTCCCTAGTCCCCTATAGTGTGTACGCCTGCGAGCAGGGCCCTCTCACCTCGCTGTCTGCATCGCTGTGTGACCGGACTTCCCATACGTAACCCTCACGTGTCCCTAGTCCCCTATAGTGTGTACGCCTGCGAGCAGGGCCCTCTCACCTCGCTGACTGCATCGCTGTGACCGGACTTCCCATATGTAGCCCTCACCCTCATGTGTCCCTAGTCCCCTATAGTGTGTACACCTGCGAGCAGGGCCCTCTCACCTCGCTGTCTGCATCGCTGTGTGACCGGACTTCCCATACGTAACCCTCACCCTCACGTGTCCCTAGTCCCCTATAGTGTGTATGCATGCGAGCAGGGCCCTCCCACCTCGCTGTCTGCATCGCTGTGTGACCGGACTTCCCATACGTAGCCCTCACGTGTCCCTAGTCCCCTATAGTGTGTACACCTGCGAGCAGGGCCCTCTCACCTCGCTGTGTGACCGGACTTCCCATACGTAGCCCTCACGTGTCCCTAGTCCCCTATAGTGTGTACACCTGCGAGCAGGGCCCTCTCACCTCGCTGTCTGCATCGCTGTGTGACCGGACTTCCCATACGGAGCCCTCACGTGTCCCTAGTCCCCTATAGTGTGTACGCCTGCGAGCAGGGCCCTCTCACCTCGCTGTGTGACCGGACTTCCCATACGTAGCCCTCACGTGTCCCTAGTCCCCTATAGTGTGTACGCCTGCGAGCAGGACCCTCTCACCTCACTGTCTGCATCGCTGTGTGACCGGACTTCCCATACGTAGCCCTCACCCTCACATGTCCCTAGTCCCCTATAGTGTGTACGCCTGCGAGCAGGGCCCTCTCACCTCGCTGTGTGCATCGCTGTGTGACCGGACTTTCCATACGTAGCCCTCACGTGTCCCTAGTCCCCTATAGTGTGTACGCCTGCGAGCAGGGCCCTCTCACCTCGCTGTCTGCATCGATGTGTGACCGGACTTCCCATACGTAGCCCTCACCCTCACGTGTCCGAGTCCCCTATAGTGTGTACACCTGCGAGCAGGGCCCTCTCACCTCGCTGTCTGCATCGCTGTGTGACCGGACTTCCCATACGTAGCCCTCACCCTCACGTGTCCCTAGTTCCCTATAGTGTGTACACCTGCGAGCAGGGCCCTCTCACCTCGCTGTCTGCATCGCTGTGTGATCGGACTTCCCATACGTAGCCCTCACCCTCACGTGTCCCTAGTCCCCTATAGTGTGTACACCTGCGAGCAGGGCCCTCTCACCTCACTGTCTGCATCGCTGTGTGACCGGACTTCCCATACGTAGCCCTCACGTGTCCCTAGTCCCCTATAGTGTGTACGCCTGCGAGCAGGGCCCTCTCACCTCGCTGTCTGCATCGCTGTGACCGGACTTCCCATACGTAACCCTCACATGTCCCTAGTCCCCTATAGTGTGTACGCCTGCGAGCAGGGCCCTCTCACCTCGCTGTCTGCATCACTGTGTGACCGGACTTCCCATACGTAGCCCTCACGTGTCCCTAGTCCCCTATAGTGTGTACGCCTGCGAGCAGGGCCCTCTCACCTCGCTGTCTGCATCGCTGTGTGACCGGACTTCCCATACGTAGCCCTCACCCTCACGTGTCCCTAGTTCCCTATAGTGTGTACACCTGCGAGCAGGGCCATCTCACCTCGCTGTCTGCATCGCTGTGTGGCCGGACTTCCCATACGTAGCCCTCCCCCTCACGTGTCCCTAGTCCCCTATAGTGTGTACTCCTGCGAGCAGGGCCCTCTCACCTCGCTGCCTGCATCGCTGTGTGACCGGACTTCCCATACGTAGCCCTCAACCTCACATGTCCCTAGTCCCCTATAGTGTGTACTCCTGCGAGCAGGGCCCTCTCACCTCGCTGCCTGCATCGCTGTGTGACCGGACTTCCCATACGTAGCCCTCACCCTCACATGTCCCTAGTCCCCTATAGTGTGTACGCCTGCGAGCAGGGCCCTCTCACCTCGCTGCCTGCATCGCTGTGTGACCGAACTTCCCATACGTAGCCCTCACCCTCACGTGTCCCTAGTCCCCTATAGTGTGTACGCCTGCGAGCAGGGCCCTCTCACCTCGCTGTCTGCAACACTGTGTGACCGGACTTCCCATACGTAACCCTCACGTGTCCCTAGTCCCCTATAGTGTGTACTCCTGCGAGCAGGGCCCTCTCACCTCGCTGTCTGCATCGCTGTGTGACCGGACTTCCCATACGTAGCCCTCACCCTCACGTGTCCCTAGTCCCCTATAGTGTGTATGCCTGCGAGCAGGGCCCTCTCACCACGCTGTCTGCATCGCTGTGTGACCGGACTTCCCATACGTAGCCCTCACCCTCACATGTCCCTAGTCCCCTATAGTGTGTACGCCTGCGAGCAGGGCCCTCTCACCTCGCTGCCTGCATCGCTGTGTGACCGAACTTCCCATACGTAGCCCTCACCCTCACGTGTCCCTAGTCCCCTATAGTGTGTACGCCTGCGAGCAGGGCCCTCTCACCTCGCTGTCTGCATCGCTGTGTGACCGGACTTCCCATACGTAACCCTCACATGTCCCTAGTCCCCTATAGTGTGTACTCCTGCGAGCAGGGCCCTCTCACCTCGCTGTCTGCATCGCTGTGTGACCGGACTTCCCATACGTAGCCCTCACCCTCACGTGTCCCTAGTCCCCTATAGTGTGTATGCCTGCGAGCAGGGCCCTCTCACCACGCTGTCTGCATCGCTGTGTGACCGGACTTCCCATACGTAGCCCTCACGTGTCCCTAGTCCCCTATAGTGTGTACGCCTGCGAGCAGGGCCCTCTCACCTCACAGTCTGCATCGCTGTGTGACCGAACTTCCCATACGTAGCCCTCACCCTCACGTGTCCCTAGTCCCCTATAGTGTGTACACCTGCGAGCAGGGCCCTCTCACCTCACTGTCTGCATCGCTGTGTGACCGGACTTCCCATACGTAGCCCTCACGTGTCCCTAGTCCCCTATAGTGTGTACGCCTGCGAGCAGGGCCCTCTCACCTCGCTGTCTGCATTGCTGTGTGACCGGACTTCCCATACGTAGCCCTCACCCTCACGTTTTCCTAGTCCCCTATAGTGTGTACGCCTGCGAGCAGGGACCTCTCACCTCACTGTCTGCATCGCTGTGTGACCGGACTTCCCATACGTAGCCCTCACGTGTCCCTAGTCCCCTATAGTGTGTACGCCTGCGAGCAGGGCCCTCTCACCTCACTGCCTGCATCGCTGTGTGACCGGACTTCCCATACGTAGCCCTCACGTGTCCCTAGTTCCCTATAGTGTGTACTCCTGCGAGCAGGGCCCTCTCACCTCGCTGTCTGCATCGCTGTGTGACCGGACTTCCCATACGTAGCCCTCACCCTCACGTGTCCCTAGTCCCCTATAGTGTGTATGCCTGCGAGCAGGGCCCTCTCACCACGCTGTCTGCATCGCTGTGTGACCGGACTTCCCATACGTAGCCCTCACGTGTCCCTAGTCCCCTATAGTGTGTACGCCTGCGAGCAGGGCCCTCTCACCTCGCTGCCTGCTTCGCTGTGTGACCGGACTTTCCATATGTAGCCCTCACCCTCATGTGTCCCTAGTCCCCTATAGTGTGTACGCCTGCGAGCAGGGCCATCTCACCTCGCTGTCTGCATCGCTGTGTGACCGGACTTCCCATACGTAGCCCTCACCCTCACATGTCCCTAGTCCCCTATAGTGTGTACGCCTGCGAGCAGGGCCCTCTCACCTCGCTGTCTGCATCGCTGTGTGACCGGACTTCCCATACGTAGCCCTCACGTGTCCCTAGTCCCCTATAGTGTGTACGCCTGCGAGCAGGGCCCTCTCACCTCGCTGTCTGCATCGCTGTGACCGGACTTCCCATACGTAGCCCTCACGTGTCCCTAGTCCCCTATAGTGTGTACACCTGCGAGCAGGGCCCTCCCACCTCGCTGCCTGCATCGGTGTGTGACCGGACTTCCCATACGTAGCCCTCACGTGTCCCTAGTCCCCTATAGTGTGTACACCTGCGAGCAGGGCCCTCCCACCTCGCTGCCTGCATCGCTGTGTGACCGGACTTCCCATACGTAGCCCTCACGTGTCCCTAGTCCCCTATAGTGTGTACGCCTGCGAGCAGGGCCCTCTCACCTCGCTGTCTGCATCGCTGTGACCGGACTTCCCATACGTAGCCCTCACGTGTCCCTAGTCCCCTATAGTGTGTACACCTGCGAGCAGGGCCCTCCCACCTCGCTGCCTGCATCGGTGTGTGACCGGACTTCCCATACGTAGCCCTCACGTGTCCCTAGTCCCCTATAGTGTGTACACCTGCGAGCAGGGCCCTCTCGCCTCGCTGTCTGCATCGCTGTGTGACCGGACTTCCCATACGGAGCCCTCACGTGTCCCTAGTCCCCTATAGTGTGTACGCCTGCGAGCAGGGCCCTCTCACCTCGCTGTGTGCATCGCTGTGTGACCGGACTTCCCATACGTAGCCCTCACATGTCCCTAGTCCCCTATAGTGTGTACGCCTGCGAGCAGGGCCCTCCCACCTCGCTGCCTGCATCGCTGGGTGACCGGACTTCCCATACGTAGCCCTCACCCTCACGTGTCCCTAGTTCCCTATAGTGTGTACACCTGCGAGCAGGGCCCTCTCACCTCACTGTCTGCATCGCTGTGTGACCGGACTTCCCATACGTAGCCCTCACCCTCACATGTCCCTAGTTCCTTATAGTGTGTACGCCTGCGAGCAGGGCCCTCTCACCTCACTGACTGCATCGCTGTGTGACCGGACTTCCCATACGTAGCCCTCACCCTCATGTGTCCCTAGTTCCCTATAGTGTGTACTCCTGCGAGCAGGGCCCTCTCACCTCGCTGTCTGCATCGCTGTGTGACCGGACTTCCCATACGTAGCCCTCACCCTCACGTGTCCCTGGTTCCCTATAGTGTGTATGCCTGCGAGCAGGGCCCTCTCACCTCGCTGTGTGACCGGACTTCCCATATGTAGCCCTTACCCTCACGTGTCCCTAGTCCCCTATAGTGTGTACGCCTGCGAGCAGGGCCCTCTCACCTCGCTGCCTGCATCGCTGTGTGACCGGACATCCCATATGTAGCCCTCACCCTCACGTGTCCCTAGTCCCCTATAGTGTGTACGCCTGCGAGCAGGGCCCTCTCACCTCGCTGTCTGCATCGCTGTGTGACCGAACTTCCCATACGTAACCCTCACCCTCATGTGTCCCTAGTCCCCTATAGTGTGTACGCCTGCGAGCAGGGCCCTCTCACCTCGCTGTCTGCATCGCTGTGTGACCGGACTTCCCATACGTAGCCCTCACGTGTCCCTAGTCCCCTATAGTGTGTACGCCTGCGAGCAGGGCCCTCTCACCTCGCTGTCTGCATCGCTGTGTGACCGGACTTCCCATACGTAGCCCTCACCCTCACATGTCCCTAGTCCCCTATAGTGTGTACGCATGCGAGCAGGGCCCTCCCACCTCGCTGTCTGCATTGCTGTGTGACCGGACTTCCCATACGTAGCCCTCACCCTCACATGTCCCTAGTCCCCTATAGTGTGTACGCCTGCGAGCAGGGCCCTCTCACCTCGCTGTCTGCATCGCTGTGTGACCGGACTTCCCATACGTAACCCTCACGTGTCCCTAGTCCCCTATAGTGTGTACGCATGCGAGCAGGGCCCTCCCACCTCGCTGTCTGCATTGCTGTGTGACCGGACTTCCCATACGTAGCCCTCACCCTCACATGTCCCTAGTCCCCTATAGTGTGTACGCCTGCGAGCAGGGCCCTCTCACCTCGCTGTCTGCATCGCTGTGTGACCGGACTTCCCATACGTAACCCTCACGTGTCCCTAGTCCCCTATAGTGTGTACGCCTGCGAGCAGGGCCCTCCCACCTCGCTGCCTGCATCGCTGGGTGACCGGACTTCCCATACGTAGCCCTCACCCTCACGTGTCCCTAGTTCCCTATAGTGTGTACACCTGCGAGCAGGGCCCTCTCACCTCACTGTCTGCATCGCTGTGTGACCGGACTTCCCATACGTAGCCCTCACCCTCACATGTCCCTAGTTCCTTATAGTGTGTACGCCTGCGAGCAGGGCCCTCTCACCTCACTGACTGCATCGCTGTGTGACCGGACTTCCCATACGTAGCCCTCACCCTCATGTGTCCCTAGTTCCCTATAGTGTGTACTCCTGCGAGCAGGGCCCTCTCACCTCGCTGTCTGCATCGCTGTGTGACCGGACTTCCCATACGTAGCCCTCACCCTCACGTGTCCCTGGTTCCCTATAGTGTGTATGCCTGCGAGCAGGGCCCTCTCACCTCGCTGTGTGACCGGACTTCCCATATGTAGCCCTTACCCTCACGTGTCCCTAGTCCCCTATAGTGTGTACGCCTGCGAGCAGGGCCCTCTCACCTCGCTGCCTGCATCGCTGTGTGACCGGACATCCCATATGTAGCCCTCACCCTCACGTGTCCCTAGTCCCCTATAGTGTGTACGCCTGCGAGCAGGGCCCTCTCACCTCGCTGTCTGCATCGCTGTGTGACCGAACTTCCCATACGTAACCCTCACCCTCATGTGTCCCTAGTCCCCTATAGTGTGTACGCCTGCGAGCAGGGCCCTCTCACCTCGCTGTCTGCATCGCTGTGTGACCGGACTTCCCATACGTAGCCCTCACGTGTCCCTAGTCCCCTATAGTGTGTACGCCTGCGAGCAGGGCCCTCTCACCTCGCTGTCTGCATCGCTGTGTGACCGGACTTCCCATACGTAGCCCTCACCCTCACATGTCCCTAGTCCCCTATAGTGTGTACGCATGCGAGCAGGGCCCTCCCACCTCGCTGTCTGCATTGCTGTGTGACCGGACTTCCCATACGTAGCCCTCACCCTCACATGTCCCTAGTCCCCTATAGTGTGTACGCCTGCGAGCAGGGCCCTCTCACCTCGCTGTCTGCATCGCTGTGTGACCGGACTTCCCATACGTAACCCTCACGTGTCCCTAGTCCCCTATAGTGTGTACACCTGCGAGCAGGGCCCTCTCACCTCGCTGTCTGCATCGCTGTGTGACCGGACTTCCCATACGGAGCCCTCACGTGTCCCTAGTCCCCTATAGTGTGTATGCCTGCGAGCAGGGCCCTCTCACCTCGCTGTCTGCATCGCTGTGTGACCGGACTTCCCATACGGAGCCCTCACGTGTCCCTAGTCCCCTATAGTGTGTACGCCTGCGAGCAGGGCCCTCTCACCTCGCTGTCTGCATCGCTGTGTGACCGGACTTCCCATACGGAGCCCTCACGTGTCCCTAGTCCCCTATAGTGTGTACGCCTGCGAGCAGGGCCCTCTCACCTCGCTGACTGCATCGCTGTGTGACCGGACTTCCCATACGTAGCCCTCACGTGTCCCTAGTCCCCTATAGTGTGTACACCTGCGAGCAGGGCCCTCTCACCTCGCTGTCTACATCACTGTGTGACCGGACTTCCCATATGTAGCCCTTACCCTCACGTATCCCTAGTCCCCTATAGTGTGTACACCTGCGAGCAGGGCCCTCCCACCTCGCTGTCTGCATCGCTGTGTGACCGGACTTCCCATACGTAGCCCTCACGTGTTCCTAGTCCCCTATAGTGTGTACGCCTGCGAGCAGGGCCCTCTCACCTCGCTGACTGCATCGCTGTGTGACCGGACTTCCCATACGTAACCCTCACGTGTCCCTAGTCCCCTATAGTGTGTATGCCTGTGAGCAGGGCCCTCTCACCTCGCTGCCTGCATCGCTGTGTGACCGAACTTCCCATATGTAGCCCTCACCCTCACGTGTCCCTAGTCCCCTATAGTGTGTACGGCTGCGAGCAGGGCCCTCTCACCTCGCTGTCTGCATCGCTGTGTGACCGGACTTTCCATATGTAGCCCTCACGTGTCCCTAGTCCCCTATAGTGTGTACGCCTGCGAGCAGGGCCCTCTCACCTCACTGTCTGCATCGCTGTGTGACCGGACTTCCCATACGTAGCCCTCACGTGTCCCTAGTCCCCTATAGTGTGTACGCCTGCGAGCAGGGCCCTCCCACCTCGCTGTCTGCATTGCTGTGTGACCGGACTTCCCATACGTAGCCCTCACCCTCAAATGTCCCTATGTCCCCTATAGTGTGTACGCCTGCGAGCAGGGCCCTCTCACCTCGCTGTCTGCATCGCTGTGTGACCGGACTTCCCATACGTAGCCCTCACCCTCACATGTCCCTAGTCCCCTATAGTGTGTACGCCTGCGAGCAGGGCCCTCTCACCTCGCTGTCTGCATCGCTGTGTGACCGGACTTCCCATACGTAGCCCTCACGTGTCCCTAGTCCCCTATAGTGTGTACACCTGCGAGCAGGGCCCTCTCACCTCGCTGTCTGCATCGCTGTGTGGCCGGACTTCCCATACGTAGCCCTCCCCCTCACGTGTCCCTAGTCCCCTATAGTGTGTACTCCTGCGAGCAGGGCCCTCTCACCTCGCTGCCTGCATCGCTGTGTGACCGGACTTCCCATACGTAGCCCTCAACCTCACATGTCCCTAGTCCCCTATAGTGTGTACTCCTGCGAGCAGGGCCCTCTCACCTCGCTGCCTGCATCGCTGTGTGACCGGACTTCCCATACGTAGCCCTCACCCTCACATGTCCCTAGTCCCCTATAGTGTGTACGCCTGCGAGCAGGGCCCTCTCACCTCGCTGCCTGCATCGCTGTGTGACCGAACTTCCCATACGTAGCCCTCACCCTCACGTGTCCCTAGTCCCCTATAGTGTGTACGCCTGCGAGCAGGGCCCTCTCACCTCGCTGTCTGCATCGCTGTGTGACCGGACTTCCCATACGTAACCCTCACGTGTCCCTAGTCCCCTATAGTGTGTACGCCTGCGAGCAGGGCCCTCTCACCTCGCTGACTGCATCGCTGTGACCGGACTTCCCATATGTAGCCCTCACCCTCATGTGTCCCTAGTCCCCTATAGTGTGTACACCTGCGAGCAGGGCCCTCTCACCTCGCTGTCTGCATCGCTGTGTGACCGGACTTCCCATACGTAACCCTCACCCTCACGTGTCCCTAGTCCCCTATAGTGTGTATGCATGCGAGCAGGGCCCTCCCACCTCGCTGTCTGCATCGCTGTGTGACCGGACTTCCCATACGTAGCCCTCACGTGTCCCTAGTCCCCTATAGTGTGTACACCTGCGAGCAGGGCCCTCTCACCTCGCTGTGTGACCGGACTTCCCATACGTAGCCCTCACGTGTCCCTAGTCCCCTATAGTGTGTACACCTGCGAGCAGGGCCCTCTCACCTCGCTGTCTGCATCGCTGTGTGACCGGACTTCCCATACGGAGCCCTCACGTGTCCCTAGTCCCCTATAGTGTGTACGCCTGCGAGCAGGGCCCTCTCACCTCGCTGTGTGACCGGACTTCCCATACGTAGCCCTCACGTGTCCCTAGTCCCCTATAGTGTGTACGCCTGCGAGCAGGGCCCTCTCACCTCACTGTCTGCATCGCTGTGTGACCGGACTTCCCATACGTAGCCCTCACCCTCACATGTCCCTAGTCCCCTATAGTGTGTACGCCTGCGAGCAGGGCCCTCTCACCTCGCTGTGTGCATCGCTGTGTGACCGGACTTCCCATACGTAGCCCTCACGTGTCCCTAGTCCCCTATAGTGTGTACGCCTGCGAGCAGGGCCCTCTCACCTCGCTGTCTGCATCGATGTGTGACCGGACTTCCCATACGTAGCCCTCACCCTCACGTGTCCGAGTCCCCTATAGTGTGTACACCTGCGAGCAGGGCCCTCTCACCTCGCTGTCTGCATCGCTGTGTGACCGGACTTCCCATATGTAGCCCTCACCCTCACGTGTCCCTAGTTCCCTATAGTGTGTACACCTGCGAGCAGGGCCCTCTCACCTCGCTGTCTGCATCGCTGTGTGATCGGACTTCCCATACGTAGCCCTCACGTGTCCCTAGTCCCCTATAGTGTGTACACCTGCGAGCAGGGCCCTCTCACCTCACTGTCTGCATCGCTGTGTGACCGGACTTCCCATACGTAGCCCTCACGTGTCCCTAGTCCCCTATAGTGTGTACGCCTGCGAGCAGGGCCCTCTCACCTCGCTGTCTGCATCGCTGTGACCGGACTTCCCATACGTAACCCTCACATGTCCCTAGTCCCCTATAGTGTGTACGCCTGCGAGCAGGGCCCTCTCACCTCACTGTCTACATCACTGTGTGACCGGACTTCCCATACGTAGCCCTCACGTGTCCCTAGTCCCCTATAGTGTGTACGCCTGCGAGCAGGGCCCTCTCACCTCGCTGTCTGCATCGCTGTGTGACCGGACTTCCCATACGTAGCCCTCACCCTCACGTGTCCCTAGTTCCCTATAGTGTGTACACCTGCGAGCAGGGCCATCTCACCTCGCTGTCTGCATCGCTGTGTGGCCGGACTTCCCATACGTAGCCCTCCCCCTCACGTGTCCCTAGTCCCCTATAGTGTGTACTCCTGCGAGCAGGGCCCTCTCACCTCGCTGCCTGCATCGCTGTGTGACCGGACTTCCCATACGTAGCCCTCAACCTCACATGTCCCTAGTCCCCTATAGTGTGTACTCCTGCGAGCAGGGCCCTCTCACCTCGCTGCCTGCATCGCTGTGTGACCGGACTTCCCATACGTAGCCCTCACCCTCACATGTCCCTAGTCCCCTATAGTGTGTACGCCTGCGAGCAGGGCCCTCTCACCTCGCTGCCTGCATCGCTGTGTGACCGAACTTCCCATACGTAGCCCTCACCCTCACGTGTCCCTAGTCCCCTATAGTGTGTACGCCTGCGAGCAGGGCCCTCTCACCTCGCTGTCTGCATCGCTGTGTGACCGGACTTCCCATACGTAACCCTCACGTGTCCCTAGTCCCCTATAGTGTGTACGCCTGCGAGCAGGGCCCTCTCACCTCGCTGTCTGCATTGCTGTGTGACCGGACTTCCCATATGTAGCCCTCACCCTCATGTGTCCCTAGTCCCCTATAGTGTGTACACCTGCGAGCAGGGCCCTCTCACCTCGCTGTCTGCATCGCTGTGTGACCGGACTTCCCATACGTAACCCTCACCCTCACGTGTCCCTAGTCCCCTATAGTGTGTATGCATGCGAGCAGGGCCCTCCCACCTCGCTGTCTGCATCGCTGTGTGACCGGACTTCCCATACGTAGCCCTCACGTGTCCCTAGTCCCCTATAGTGTGTACACCTGCGAGCAGGGCCCTCTCACCTCGCTGTGTGACCGGACTTCCCATACGTAGCCCTCACGTGTCCCTAGTCCCCTATAGTGTGTACTCCTGCGAGCAGGGCCCTCCCACCTCGCTGTCTGCATCGCTGTGTGATCGGACTTCCCATACGTAGCCCTCACCCTCACATGTCCCTAGTCCCCTATAGTGTGTACGCCTGCGAGCAGGGCCCTCTCACCTCGCTGCCTGCATCGCTGTGTGACCGAACTTCCCATATGTAGCCCTCACCCTCACATGTCCCTAGTCCCCTATAGTGTGTACGCCTGCGAGCAGGGCCCTCTCACCTCGCTGTCTGCATCGCTGTGTGACCGGACTTCCCATACGTAACCCTCACGTGTCCCTAGTCCCCTATAGTGTGTACGCCTGCGAGCAGGGCCCTCCCACCTCGCTGTCTGCATTGCTGTGTGACCGGACTTCCCATACGTAGCCCTCACCCTCACATGTCCCTAGTCCCCTATAGTGTGTACGCCTGCGAGCAGGGCCCTCTCACCTCGCTGTCTGCATCGCTGTGTGACCGGACTTCCCATACGTATCCCTCACGTGTCCCTAGTCCCCTATAGTGTGTACGCCTGCGAGCAGGGCCCTCTCACCTCACTGTGTGCATCGCTGTGTGACCGGACTTCCCATACGTAACCCTCACGTGTCCCTAGTCCCCTATAGTGTGTACACCTGCGAGCAGGGCCCTCTCACCTCGCTGTCTGCATCGCTGTGTGACCGGACTTCCCATACGGAGCCCTCACGTGTCCCTAGTCCCCTATAGTGTGTACGCCTGCGAGCAGGGCCCTCTCACCTCGCTGTGTGACCGGACTTCCCATACGTAGCCCTCACGTGTCCCTAGTCCCCTATAGTGTGTACGCCTGCGAGCAGGGCCCTCTCACCTCACTGTCTGCATCGCTGTGTGACCGGACTTCCCATACGTAGCCCTCACCCTCACATGTCCCTAGTCCCCTATAGTGTGTACGCCTGCGAGCAGGGCCCTCTCACCTCGCTGTGTGCATCGCTGTGTGACCGGACTTCCCATACGTAGCCCTCACGTGTCCCTAGTCCCCTATAGTGTGTACGCCTGCGAGCAGGGCCCTCTCACCTCGCTGTCTGCATCGATGTGTGACCGGACTTCCCATACGTAGCCCTCACCCTCACGTGTCCGAGTCCCCTATAGTGTGTACACCTGCGAGCAGGGCCCTCTCACCTCGCTGTCTGCATCGCTGTGTGACCGGACTTCCCATACGTAGCCCTCACCCTCACGTGTCCCTAGTTCCCTATAGTGTGTACACCTGCGAGCAGGGCCCTCTCACCTCGCTGTCTGCATCGCTGTGTGATCGGACTTCCCATACGTAGCCCTCACCCTCACGTGTCCCTAGTCCCCTATAGTGTGTACACCTGCGAGCAGGGCCCTCTCACCTCACTGTCTGCATCGCTGTGTGACCGGACTTCCCATACGTAGCCCTCACGTGTCCCTAGTCCCCTATAGTGTGTACGCCTGCGAGCAGGGCCCTCTCACCTCGCTGTCTGCATCGCTGTGACCGGACTTCCCATACGTAACCCTCACATGTCCCTAGTCCCCTATAGTGTGTACGCCTGCGAGCAGGGCCCTCTCACCTCACTGTCTACATCACTGTGTGACCGGACTTCCCATACGTAGCCCTCACGTGTCCCTAGTCCCCTATAGTGTGTACGCCTGCGAGCAGGGCCCTCTCACCTCGCTGTCTGCATCGCTGTGTGACCGGACTTCCCATACGTAGCCCTCACCCTCACGTGTCCCTAGTTCCCTATAGTGTGTACGCCTGCGAGCAGGGCCCTCTCACCACGCTGTCTGCATCGCTGTGTGACCGGACTTCCCATACATAGCCCTCACGTGTCCCTAGTCCCCTATAGTGTGTACGCCTGCGAGCAGGGCCCTCTCACCTCGCTGCCTGCATCGCTGTGTGACCGGACTTCCCATACGTAGCCCTCACCCTCACGTGTCCCTAGTCCCCTATAGTGTGTACGCCTGCGAGCAGAGCCCTCTCACCTCGCTGTCTGCATCACTGTGTGACCAGACTTCCCATACGTAGCCCTCACATGTCCCTAGTTCCCTATAGTGTGTACGCCTGCGAGCAGGGCCCTCTCACCTCGCTGTCTGCATCGCTGTGTGACCGGACTTCCCATACGTAGCCCTCACCCTCACGTGTCCCTAGTCCTCTATAGTGTGTACGCCTGCGAGCAGGGCCCTCTCACCTCGCTGTGTGCATCGCTGTGTGACCGGACTTCCCATACGTAGCCCTCACGTGTCCCTAGTCCCCTATAGTGTGCACACCTGCGAGCAGGGCCCTCTCGCCTCGCTGTCTGCATCGCTGTGTGACCGGACTTCCCATACGTAGCCCTCACCCTCACGTGTCCCTAGTCCCCTATAGTGTGTACGCCTGCGAGCAGGGCCCTCTCACCTCGCTGTCTGCATCGCTGTGTGACCGAACTTCCCATACGTAGCCCTCACGTGTCCCTAGTCCCCTATAGTGTGTACGCCTGCGAGCAGGGCCCTCTCACCTCGCTGTCTGCATCGCTGTGTGACCGGACTTCCCATACGTAGCCCTCACGTGTCCCTAGTCCCCTATAGTGTGTACGCCTGCGAGCAGGGCCCTCTCACCTCGCTGTCTGCATCGCTGTGTGACCGAACTTCCCATACGTAGCCCTCACGTGTCCCTAGTCCCCTATAGTGTGTACATATGCGAGCAGGGCCCTCTCACCTCACTGTGTGACCGGACTTCCCATACGTAGCCCTCACGTGTCCCTAGTCCCCTATAGTGTGTACGCCTGCGAGCAGGGCCCTCTCACCTCGCTGTCTGCATCGCTGTGTGACCGGACTTCCCATACGGAGCCCTCACCCTCACGTGTCCCTAGTCCCCTATAGTGTGTACATATGCGAGCAGGGCCCTCTCACCTCACTGTGTGACCGGACTTCCCATACGTAGCCCTCACGTGTCCCTAGTCCCCTATAGTGTGTACGCCTGCGAGCAGGGCCCTCTCACCTCGCTGTCTGCATCGCTGTGTGACCGGACTTCCCATACGGAGCCCTCACCCTCACGTGTCCCTAGTCCCCTATAGTGTGTACGCCTGCGAGCAGGGCCCTCTCACCTCGCTGTGTGCATCGCTGTGTGACCGGACTTCCCATACGTAGCCCTCACCCGCACGTGTCCCTAGTTCCCTATAGTGTGTACACCTGCGAGCAGGGCCTCTCACCTCGCTGTGTGCATCGCTGTGTGACCGGACTTCCCATACGTAACCCTCACGTGTCCCTAGTCCCCTATAGTGTGTACGCCTGCGAGCAGGGCCCTCTCACCTCGCTGTCTGCATCGCTGTGTGACCGGACTTCCCATACGTAGCCCTCACGTGTCCCTAGTTCCCTATAGTGTGTACACCTGCGAGCAGGGCCTCTCACCTCGCTGTGTGCATCGCTGTGTGACCGGACTTCCCATACGTAACCCTCACGTGTCCCTAGTCCCCTATAGTGTGTACGCCTGCGAGCAGGGCCCTCTCCCCTCACTGTCTGCATCGCTGTGTGACCAGACTTCCCATACGTAGCCCTCACCCGCACGTGTCCCTAGTTCCCTATAGTGTGTACTCCTGCAAGCAGGGCCCTCTCACCTCGCTGCCTGCATCGCTGTGTGACCGGACTTCCCATACGTAACCCTCACGTGTCCCTAGTTCCCTATAGTGTGTACTCCTGCAAGCAGGGCCCTCTCACCTCGCTGTCTGCATCGCTGTGTGACCGGACTTCCCATACGTAGCCCTCACGTGTCCCTAGTTCCCTATAGTGTGTACACCTGCGGGCACGTGCCTCTCACCTCGCTGTCCCCAGTGTCTAGGGAAACTCTCCCCCCACCCCAGTGTCTCGGGAAGCTCTCCCCCACCCCAGTGTCTCGGGAAGCTCTCCCCCCACCCCAGTGTCTAGGGAAGCTCTCCCCCCACCCCAGTGTCTCGGGAAGCTCTCCCCCCACCCCAGTGTCTCGGGAAGTTCTCCCCCCACCCCAGGGTCTCAGAAAGCTCTCCCCCCACCCCAGGGTCTCGGGAAGCTCTCCCCCCACCCCAGTGTCTAGGGAAGCTCTCCCCCCACCCCAGTGTCTAGGGAAGCTCTCCCCCCACCCCAGTGTCTCGGGAAGCTCTCCCCCCACCTGTGTCCTGGGAGGGCCAGAGCTGCAGGCTCCTGTGTGTATGGGGGAGGCAGGTAATTACTTGCTGTGTGGGATCCCTGCTGAGGTGCCTCTATTGTCAGGTGAACAGTAATCCCTGCTGTAACCTGAGCAGCCACATTTCTCAGCCCAGGACACTGTTTGCAGACAGAGCAGCCACCTGGTTTCCAGCAGCCGTGGAGTTAAAAGTTCACTCCATGCCCCAGCTCCCAGAAGGCACTGCAGGAACAGAATGTTGTGCTGCAGGACGCCCTGACCCCGTGATGTCACAGTCACGTGACGTTGGCTGCTGTGTAAGCAGGCCCTCTCTGCATGAAACCTGAGCAGTTCCTTGTACAGACAGGTCAGCAGTGGCCTACAGCTCAGGCTCACCCTCCTCCTTTTCCCTAGGCCTGGCATGGCTGGCAGGGGAGGCCTCTGATGGATGCAGAGCACTAAGGCCTTCCTGCCGATGTGCTGACACACAATGCAGCTCCTGGGAGCATAAGGTGTGTACTAATGTCCGTGCTGGGGAGGGAGGGAGGGATGGCTGGCAGTGCAGGGGGGATGCCCTGGTATGGAACTTACACACACTTAGGTGTACATGTCCGCAGGAGAGGCAGGATTGCTATGGCCACATGCTTGTACCCGTCAGTCACATCTCGGTCACATAACAGGACAATGCAGGGTCTGTCCCCAGCCGAGCAGCACTCCGACATGGAGACAGGAGCTGGGGGATCCTGTTGCAGATGGAGAGAGGGGGGCTCTGGGTTCTGTGTTATCGGCCATGCAGCTGGGATTCGGCCTGGTCAGGGTGGATGCAGGCTGCTCTGCTGGTCTCACCCACCCTGGGTCCTAGAAGGTACGGCACAGTACAGCCTGGGAGCTAGTCACATTGATTAACTCCTCCTCTGCCGGCTGTTAGGTGATAAGTGCTAGGGATTGGGATAGTGTGCGACGCCTTACTGACATCTGTGCCTTTTCTCTCCTAGACCCGTCCCTGAAGTTCATCATGGGCGACATGAAGACTCCTGACTTCGATGATCTCCTAGCTGCATTTGACATCCCAGACATGGACGCTAATGAGGCCATCCACTCCGGGCCAGAAGATGGAGATGTAGAGGCGAAGCCCTCCCCAGGGGACACCGTTAGCTCAGACCATAGTCTTCCTCACGCAGACATCACCACAGTCAGCGTCATAGTCAAGAACACAGTGTGTCCCGAACAGGCCGACCTGCTGGACATCCACGGAAAAGACATGCAGGCCCTTGGCTCCCGGCTGCTTCAGAACGGATTCAACAGCCCAGATGTCTCACGGTCATCTGCGCCCACACCCGCGGCTTCCAATGGTGGCGAGGCCTGGACAGTCAGGGCTAAAGGGAGTAAACCCATAGACCTGTTCACTGACTTTACCCAAGTGGATAATCCCATGGATGGCCACGTGTCTGATTTGATAGACAAGCCACGGGATGTCAAACTGAAGGAGAGGCCAATCTTTGAGGCCCCAGAACCAGTTCTTAGCCCTTCTTCCATCGCTTCTCCCCTGGAGAACAGCCACAATCTAACCAGGGTCATTCCTCAAGCCTTTAGCATTGGAAAGATCACCTCAGCTGGTGGACCATTAGGACTGTGCCTAGGAACCCATCCCATCAAGGAGGAACCCAATGAGACGAAAAGTACAGGGTGCCTGCTGCCAGCACCAAGAGACAGTTCGTTAGAAGCAGTGAAATGTGTCACTGTCCATTACCCCACAGGGGAACCTCCCAAACCTTCTTGGAGCAGCCCAGAACAAAAGACGGAGGATGTTACTAGCAATCTCAGTGTAGAAATGAGCCCCCTGAGCACTCCAGAGGACAAGAACCTTAAAACGTCTGCAAAGGCTGAGTCCCTCGTGGAGATCTCGGACATTCCAAAGGAGTCCAAAACAAGCCCTGCGGCTGAGGGTTCAGGTGTAAAAGAAGAGCCATGCTGGAGTCCTAGAAGCCTGGACAGCGATATGGACGAGGATGGGATTAGCTCTCCATCATCCAGCTCCTCAAGACCACTCAAAGTCCGCATCAAAACAATAAAGACACAGTCCGGGAGCATCACAAGGACGGTCACCAGAGTGTCCTCCGACTCCGATGCCGTCACCTCTCTGCAAATGTCCGAGGAGTCTCCCCAGCCAGCAGCTTCTGAAACCAGCCAGGAGGTTGCGGCAGACCCTAAGCAGGTTGCAAAGGTATTGTCCCCAAAGGAGAAGAGCGATCTCAACCCATCCAAAGTGGAGGGGACCCAGGTGGTCAAACTGCCACTGGGCAATAGCGTCAAGCTCCAGGGTTCCATGCTTCCTGTGTCCACCATTCAGAACGCCAGCAGTGTCATGCTGATGGCAGCCAGTGTAGCCCAGCAGAAAGCGGTAGTCATGCCTGCAAAGGCCAACAAGATCATAGCCAAGAACATCATTCACCTGGTACAGCAGCCTCTGCCCACTACTTTGCCCCTCAGTACAGTGACCCTGACCGGCCAGGTGTCCAGCAGCTCTGCTATAACCACTGCGGCCAGCCCACAGCGCAACACTACGGTGCTGATGGTGCAATCCCAAAAGCCGACACCGACCGTAGCCGGCACAGTCATCTCCCGGACGCAGTCTAGCCTGGTGGAGACGTTTAACAAGATCCTCAATAGCAAGAATCTCCTCCCCACGTACAAGCCAAACCTGACCCCGCCGGCAGAGTCCAGCCTCAGCTTCCCGCAGTTTGGCTTTCGCTGCTTGGAATGTGGCGACTCCTTTGCTCTGGAAAAGAGCTTGGCCAGGCACTATGACCGGCGGAGCATGAGGATTGAGGTGACCTGCAATCACTGCACAAAACGCCTGGTCTTCTTCAACAAGTGCAGCTTGCTGTTGCACGCCCGCAAGCACAAGGACAACGGGCTGGTCATGCAGTGCTCGCATCTGGTCATGAGGCCAATCGCTTTGGAGCAGATGATAGGGCAGCCGGATGTCACGCCCCTGGTGTCCGTCGCTGTTCTGGCCCCAGGAAATGCATCTACTCCTGGCCCAGCTCAGGAGACCGCGGCTACAGCCAGCCCAAGCAGCGACTCCGCAATTCTGCCCGATCAGTCCACCTACTGCACATTCCGCTGCCTAGAGTGCAAGGAGCAGTGCAAGAACAAGGCGGGCCTGGCGCTACACTTCCAGCAGACGGTGGCACCTGGAGTCAATGGCAGCACAGTAAGTGGGAGGAGACACTGGGTGTCTAGCCTATACAGGGAGTTCTGCAAGGGTACCGCGGTCGCTTCCCATAGCAACAGTTATGTCATTTACAGCAGTGACAGCAATATAGGGGTGCGGTGGGAAGGACGTCTATGTTTAGTTACACCTGGCACATTAAATTACACCAGTACGTTCGCTCAAAGCAAAAGCTTCGAAAGTTAGTCTGCTACCTTCTGTGTATGGGCATTATGTGAGAAAGAGATGAAGTGTCACTCTCTGCCAGCAGATGGCAGTGTTTTGGAGACTCACAGACACACCATGTAGAGAGAGAGGAGACAGGCACTCTAAGGATTAGATCTCACAGAAAGACAAGACATAGGAGTCTTAGGCAACGTTTCGGTGTATTTACCGTTATCAAGCTCCGAAAAATACTTCAAAACGTTACGTAAGAGACTCGTGTCTTGTCTGTCTATTACTGATAGGTGGCACATTATATTATATTACTGATAGGTGGCACATTATATTACTGACAGGTGGCACATTATATTATATTACTGATAGGTGGCACATTATATTATATTACTGATAGGTGGCACATTATATTATATTACTGATAGGTGGCACATTATATTATATTACTGACAGGTGGCACATTATATTATATTACTGACAGGTGGCACATTATATTATATTACTGACAGGAGGCACATTATATTACTGACAGGTGGCACATTATATTATATTACTGACAGGTGGCACATTATATTACTGACAGGTGGCACATTATATTACTGACAGGTGGCACATTATATTATATTACTGATAGGAGGCACATTATATTACTGACAGGTGGCACATTATATTACTGACAGGTGGCACATTATATTATATTACTGATAGGTGGCACATTACATTATATTACTGACAGGTGGCACAGTATATTATATTACTGATAGGTGGCACATTATATTACTGACAGGTGGCACATTATATTATATTACTGATAGGTGGCACATTACATTATATTACTGACAGGTGGCACATTATATTACTGACAGGTGGCACATTACATTACTGACAGGTGGCGCATTATATTATATTACTGACAGGTGGCACATTATATTATATTACTGATAGGAGGCACATTATATTACATTACTGACAGGTGGCACATTATATTATATTACTGACAGGTGGCACATTATATTATATTACTGATAGGAGGCACATTATATTACTGACAGGTGGCACATTATATTATATTACTGACAGGTGGCACATTATATTATATTACTGACAGGTGGCACATTATATTATATTACTGATAGGAGGCACATTATATTACTGACAGGTGGCACATTATATTACTGACAGGTGGCACATTATATTACTGACAGGTGGCACATTACATTATATTACTGTCAGGTGGCACATTATATTATATTACTGACAGGTGGCACAATATATTATATTACTGATAGGAGGCACATTATATTACTGACAGGTGGCACATTATATTATATTACTGACAGGTGGCACATTATATTACTGACAGGTGGCACATTACATTATATTACTGTCAGGTGGCACATTATATTATATTACTGACAGGTGGCACATTATATTATATTACTGATAGGAGGCACATTATATTACTGATAGGTGGCACATTATATTATATTACTGACAGGTGGCACATTATATTACTGATAGGTGGCACATTATATTATATTACTGACAGGTGGCACATTATATTCTATTACTGACAGGTGGCACATTATATTATATTACTGACAGGTGGCACATTATATTATATTACTGATAGGTGGCACATTACATTATATTACTGACAGGTGGCACATTACATTATATTACTGATAGGTGGCACATTACATTATATTACTGATAGGAGGCACATTACATTATATTACTGATAGGTGGCACATTACATTATATTACTGATAGGTGGCACATTATATTATATTACTGACAGGTGGCACATTATATTACTGACAGGTGGCACATTATATTCTATTACTGACAGGTGGCACATTACATTATATTACTGACAGGTGGCACATTACATTATATTACTGACAGGTGGCACATTACATTATATTACTGATAGGTGGCACATTACATTATATTACTGATAGGTGCCACATTACATTATATTACTGATAGGTGCCACATTACATTATAATACTGATAGGTGGCACATTACATTATATTACTGATAGGTGGCATATTACATTATATTACTGATAGGTGGCACTGTATATTATATTACTGATAGGTGGCACTGTATATTATATTACTGATAGGTGGCACATTACATTATATTACTGATAGGTGGCACAGTATATTACTGACAGGTGGCACATTATATTATATTACTGATAGGTGGCACATTACATTATATTACTGACAGGTGGCACATTATATTACTGACAGGTGGCACATTACATTACTGACAGGTGGCGCATTATATTATATTACTGATAGGTGGCACATTATATTATATTACTGACAGGTGGCACATTATATTACTGACAGGTGGCACATTATATTATATTACTGATAGGAGGCACATTATATTACTGACAGGTGGCACATTATATTATATTACTGACAGGTGGCACATTATATTATATTACTGACAGGTGGCACATTATATTATATTACTGATAGGAGGCACATTATATTACTGACAGGTGGCACATTATATTATATTACTGACAGGTGGCACATTATATTATATTACTGATAGGAGGCACATTATATTATATTACTGACAGGTGGCACATTATATTATATTACTGACAGGTGGCACATTATATTACTGATAGGTGGCACATTATATTATATTACTGACAGGTGGCACATTATATTACTGATAGGTGGCACATTATATTATATTACTGACAGGTGGCACATTATATTCTATTACTGACAGGTGGCACATTATATTCTATTACTGACAGGTGGCACATTACATTATATTACTGACAGGTGGCACATTACATTATATTACTGACAGGTGGCACATTACATTATATTACTGATAGGTGGCACATTACATTATATTACTGATAGGTGCCACATTACATTATAATACTGATAGGTGGCACATTACATTATATTACTGATAGGTGGCACTGTATATTATATTACTGATAGGTGGCACTGTATATTATATTACTGATAGGTGGCACATTACATTATATTACTGATAGGTGGCACAGTATATTACTGACAGGTGGCACGTTATATTATATTACTGATAGGTGGCACATTACATTATATTACTGACAGGTGGCACATTATATTACTGACAGGTGGCACATTACATTACTGACAGGTGGCGCATTATATTATATTACTGATAGGTAACACATTATATTATATTACTGATAGGAGGCACATTATATTACATTACTGACAGGTGGCACATTATATTACTGACAGGTGGCACATTATATTATATTACTGACAGGTGGCACATTATATTATATTACTGATAGGAGGCACATTATATTACTGACAGGTGGCACATTATATTATATTACTGACAGGTGGCACATTATATTACTGATAGGTGGCACATTATATTATATTACTGACAGGTGGCACATTATATTACTGATAGGTGGCACATTATATTCTATTACTGACAGGTGGCACATTATATTCTATTACTGACAGGTGGCACATTATATTCTATTACTGACAGGTGGCACATTATATTCTATTACTGACAGGTGGCACATTACATTATATTACTGACAGGTGGCACATTACATTATATTACTGATAGGTGGCACATTACATTATATTACTGATAGGTGCCACATTACATTATATTACTGATAGGTGGCACATTACATTATAATACTGATAGGTGGCACATTACATTATATTACTGATAGGTGGCATATTACATTATATTACTGATAGGTGGCGCATTATATTATATTACTGATAGGTGGCACATTACATTATATTACTGATAGGTGGCACATTATATTATATTACTGATAGGTGGCATATTACATTATATTACTGATAGGTGGCATATTACATTATATTACTGATAGGTGGCATATTACATTATATTACTGATAGGTGGCACTGTATATTATATTACTGATAGGTGGCACTGTATATTATATTACTGATAGGTGGCACATTACATTATATTACTGATAGGTGGCACAGTATATTATATTACTGACAGGTGGCACATTATATTACATTACTGACAGGTGGCACATTATATTATATTACTGACAGGTGGCACATTATATTATATTACTGACAGGTGGCACATTATATTATATTACTGATAGGTGGCACATTATATTATATTACTGACAGGTGGCACATTACATTATATTACTGATAGGTGGCATATTACATTATATTACTGATAGGTGGCACATTACATTATATTACTGATAGGAGGCACATTACATTATATTACTGATAGGTGGCACATTATATTATATTACTGACAGGTGGCACATTATATTATATTACTGACAGGTGGCACATTATATTATATTACTGATAGGTGGCACATTATATTATATTACTGACAGGTGGCACATTACATTATATTACTGATAGGTGGCACATTACATTATATTACTGATAGGTGGCACATTACATTATATTACTGATAGGTGGCACTGTATATTATATTACTGATAGGTGGCACTGTATATTATATTACTGATAGGTGGCACATTACATTATATTACTGATAGGTGGCACAGTATATTATATTACTGACAGGTGGCACATTATATTACATTACTGACAGGTGGCACATTATATTATATTACTGACAGGTGGCACATTATATTACATTACTGACAGGTGGCACATTATATTATATTACTGACAGGTGGCGCATTATATTATATTACTGACAGGTGGCACATTATATTATATTACTGATAGGTGGCACATTATATTATATTACTGACAGGTGGCGCATTATATTATATTACTGATAGGTGGCATATTACATTATATTACTGACAGGTGGCACATTACATTATATTACTGATAGGTGGCACATTATATTATATTACTGACAGGTGGCGCATTATATTATATTACTGATAGGTGGCATATTACATTATATTACTGACAGGTGGCACATTACATTATATTACTGATAGGTGGCACATTACATTATATTACTGATAGGTGGCACATTACATTCTATTACTGACAGGTGGCACATTATATTATATTACTGATAGGTGGCACATTACATTATATTACTGACAGGTGGCACATTACATTATATTACTGACAGGTGGCACATTATATTATATTACTGATAGGTGGCACATTACATTATATTACTGATAGGTGGCACATTACATTATATTACTGATAGGTGGCACATTATATTATATTACTGACAGGTGGCACATTACATTATATTACTGACAGGTGGCACATTATATTATATTACTGACAGGTGGCACATTACATTATATTACTGATAGGTGGCACATTACATTATATTACTGATAGGTGGCACATTACATTATATTACTGATAGGTGGCACAGTACATTATATTACTGACAGGTGGCACATTACATTATATTACTGACAGGTGGCACATTACATTATATTACTGATAGGTGGCACATTATATTATATTACTGATAGGTGGCACATTACATTATATTACTGATAGGTGGCACAGTACATTATATTACTGACAGGTGGCACATTACATTATATTACTGACAGGTGGCACATTATATTATATTACTGACAGGTGGCACATTATATTATATTACTGACAGGAGGCACATTATATTACTGATAGGTGGCACATTATATTATATTACTGACAGGTGGCACATTATATTATATTACTGATAGGTGGCACATTATATTATATTACTGATAGGTGGCACATTATATTATATTACTGACAGGTGGCACATTATATTACTGACAGGTGGCACATTATATTATATTACTGATAGGAGGCACATTATATTACTGACAGGCGGCACATTATATTACTGACAGGTGGCACATTATATTATATTACTGATAGGTGGCGCATTATATTATATTACTGATAGGTGGCACATTATATTATATTACTGACAGGTGGCACATTCTATTATATTACTGACAGGTGGCACATTCTATTATATTACTGACAGGTGGCACATTCTATTACATTACTGACAGGTGGCACATTATATTACATTACTGACAGGTGGCACATTATATTATATTACTGACAGGTGGCACATTATATTATATTACTGACAGGTGGCACATTATATTATATTACTGACAGGTGGCACATTATTATTATATTACTGACAGGTGGCACATTATATTATATTACTGATAGGTGGCACATTACATTATATTACTGATAGGTGGCACATTACATTATATTACTGACAGGTGGCATATTACATTATATTACTGACAGGAATTATATTATATTACTGACAGGTGGCACATTATATTCTATTACTGACAGGTGGCACATTACATTATATTACTGATAGGTGGCACATTACATTATATTACTGTCAGGTGGCACATTACATTATATTACTGATAGGTGGCACATTACATTATATTACTGATAGGTGGCACATTACATTATATTACTGATAGGTGGCACATTACATTATATTACTGATAGGTGGCACATTACATTATATTACTGATAGGTGGCCATTATATTACTGATAGGTGGCATATTACATTATATTACTGATAGGTGGCATATTACATTATATTACTGATAGGTGGCACTGTATATTATATTACTGATAGGTGGCACATTATATTATATTACTGATAGGTGGCACATTATATTACTGATAGGTGGCACAGTATATTATATTACTGACAGGTGAATGATGAGGACAGAGGGGCATTAATGATGAGGATAGAGGAGAGGGGCAGCGCTGTTGGGGACAGAGGAGGGGGGCAGCGCTGTTGGGGACAGAAGAGGGGGGCAGCGCTGTTGGGGACAGAAGAGGGGCAGCGCTGTTGGGGACAGAAGAGGGGGGCAGCGCTGTTGGGGGCAGCGCTGTTGGGGACAGAGGAGGGGGGCAGCGCTGTTGGGGACAGGGGAGAGGGGCAGCGCTGTTGGGGACAGAGGAGAGGGGCAGCGCTGTTGGGGACAGAGGAAGAGGGGCAGCGCTGTTGGGGACAGAGGAGAGGGGCAGCGCTGTTGGGGACAGAGGAGAGGGGCAGCGCTGTTGGGGACAGGGGAGAGGGGCAGCGCTGTGGGGACAGAGGAGAGGGGCAGCGCTGTTGGGGACAGGGGAGAGGGGCAGCGCTGTTGGGACAGGGGAGAGGGGCAGCGCTGTTGGGGACAGGGGAGAGGGGCAGCGCTGTTGGGGACAGAGGAGAGGGGCAGCGCTGTGGGGACAGAGGAGAGGGCAGCGCTGTTGGGGACAGAGGAGAGGGGCAGCGCTGTTGGGGACAGAGGAGAGGGGCAGCGCTGTTGGGGACAGAGGAGAGGGGCAGCGCTGTTGGGGACAGAGGAGAGGGGCAGCGCTGTTGGGGACAGAGGGGCAGCGCTGTTGGGGACAGAGGAGAGGGGCAGTACTGATGGGCCACCTTGGTATTCTCTCTTTCAGGTATGTTCTCTTTGTCCCATGATGATGCCAAACTGGTGCAGTTATAAAGCCCACCAGCGCATGCACTCGCAGACTCCACCCAACGTGTGCCCTGAATGTGGGGGGAACTTCCGCATAGAGAACTTTCAGACCCACCTGAAAGAGAGCTGCCTGCACTTCTCCCGCAGGATCGGATACAAGTACGCCCGTTACCTCTCTTCTTTCTGTGTGACGTAAGTGGCGCCACCTGCAGGTCTAACAGCGTCTCTGCCTTCTCTCCCAGGTGTCCGAGCTGTGCCGTGGTCTTTGGAGGATTAATTCTATTAAGTCTCACATTCAGACATCTCACTGCGAGGTCTTTCATAAGTGCCCCATTTGTCCCATGGCATTCAAATCTGCACCCAGTGCCCATGCCCACATTTATACCCAGCACCCAGGATTCAGCAATCAGCAGGCCAAGTAAGTACCAATGTCATAGTGGTGTTGTCTCGCCTTACCTTGTCTGTGCGGTGGGTGAAATTATATCAACTGCAAGGTGAGGCCAGGGTGGCGTCTAGGCCGGGGGAGGCCAGGGTGGCGTCTAGGCCGGGGGAGGCCAGGGTGGCGTCTAGGCCGGGGAGGCCAGGGTGGCGTCTAGGCCGGGGGAGGCCAGGGTGGCGTCTAGGCCGGGGAGGCCAGGGTGGGTCTAGGGGTGGCGTCTAGGCCGGGGGAGGCCAGGGTGGCGTCGAGGCCGGGGGAGGCCAGGGTGGCGTCGAGGCCGGGGGAGGCCAGGGTGGCGTCTAGGCCGGGGGAGGCCAGGGTGGCGTCTAGGCCGGGGGAGGCCAGGGCACGACTGCGAGAGGTCAGGAGTGGAGTCTAGGCCGCGGGAGGCCAAGGCACAACTGCGAGAGGCCGGGTCTGGGACGGATATTAGACAGCACTTACATCGACAGCCATTACATCGACACCATTAGTTCGACAGCTCAATAGGTCGACATGGTTTTAGGTCGACATGTCATTAGGTCGACAGCTCATTAGGTCGACATGTTTTTAGGTCGACACTACCATTAGGTCGACAGTGTCTGTCGACAGTCAAAAGGTCGACATGGGTTTTTTTCACTGTTTTTTTGGTCGAATGTCGACACAGTCGACATGGACACAGTTTGAAGTGTACCGCAGCCCCTCGCATCGCTCGCTCGCTCGCAATGCTTCGGGCACGGTGCCTCGCTGCGCTCGGCACACTATTTTTTTCTCCCACCACGCCCTAGTGGATAGTAGGGCATGAAATACCGCCTGTCGGCACATGTCGGCTCAAAAAACAGTGAAAACCCATGTCGACCTTGTGACTGTCGACATAGACACTGTCGACCTAATGGTAGTGTCGACCTAAAAACATGTCGACCTAATGAGCTGTCGACCTAATGGTATGTCGACCTAAAACCATGTCGACCTATTGAGCTGTCGAACTAAATGGTGTCGATGTAATGGCTGTCGATGTAAGTGCTGTCTAACAATTGTCCGGATACCGAGAGGCCAGAGCTAGGCCGCGGGAGGTCAGACTGGGGGCTAGGCCGCGTGAGGTCATGGCACTCCCCCGGGAGGTCAGGGCAAAACTGCGAGACGCCAGGACAAGGGCATGACTGCGAGAGCCAGAGTCTGGGCTGGGTTGCGGGAGGGGGAGGTTAAGGTTGGGTTCGGAGTTAGGATTAGCTAAAAAAACACTCACCAAAGTTAGCCGGCATTTTCACTACTGTATTCTGTCTATACAGTATCCTATAGTAGGGATTAGTTGTGGCAGTAGGGATTAGTTGTGGCAGTAGGGATTAGTTGTGGCAGTAGGGATTAGTTGTGGCAGTAGGGATTAGTTGTGGCAGTAGGGATTAGTTGTGGCAGTAGGGATTAGTTGCGGGCTGTAGGGATTAGTTGCCGGGCTGTAGGGATTAGTTGCTGGGCTGTAGGGATCCTGGAGATTAGAGTGGTGTGTAATATATAACCCTGTCCCCCCCCCCCCCAGGATGATCTACAAGTGTGCCATGTGTGATACCGTGTTTACCCACAAGCCCCTGCTTTGCTCCCACCTGGACCACTCCCATTTTGACCAGCAGTTGGGGCACCAGAGGGTGAGCGTCTTTAAATGCCCGGACTGCCCCCTGCTGTTTGCCCAGAAGCGCACCATGCTGGAACATCTAAAGGTAGGTCCCCATCACATGCACTTACAGTGAGGATGAGTATGACATTTCGCCATGTAACCCACCTGGTGTCCTTGTGTCACAGACAACTCACAACAGCGTGGTGAAGGAGGATCCCCCACAACCCCCCGAGCTCCTCACCCCCAAACCGGAGCCCGCGGAGATCCCGGTCAGCAAGCAGCCCGATCCGGAACCCGAGCCCGAGGTAGAGTCGTCTTCCTCATCAGACCCCCAAGCTCCCCCGAAGTGAAGAAGAAGCCGAAAGCAAAGGAAATCCGAAAGCCGGAGGGTCCCCGGCAGAGGAGCAACTGCTGGACCTGTGGGATCTGCCACTCCTGGTTCCCGGAGAGGGACGAGTACGTGGTGCACATGAAGAAGGAGCATGGCAAGGTCAGCCCGCGTATAGTGGAGGATGGCGGCTTATGCTACGGGGGGGGGGGGGGGAGGGGGCAGGACGGAGAAGGAGGGTAATGGGGCGTATGCAACAGGGGGGGGCAGGACGGAGGAGGGTAATGGGGCGTATGCAATGAGGGGGGGGGGCAGGGAGGAGGAGGGTGTTGGGTCATATGCAATGAGGGCAGGACGGAGGAGGGTGATGGTGTACAGAATGGGGGAAGGCAGGTATACAGAACGGGGAGAGTTGAGTGGGTGTACAGAATAGGGGGGGAGGTATAGAATGGGGGAGGTGGGTGTACAGATTGAGAAGTGGGTGTACAGAATGGGCGGGGGAGGGGTGGGGTGTACAGAATGGGGAGGTGTACAGAATGGGCGGGGGGAGGTGGGTGTACAGAATGGGGGGGGGAGGTGGGTGTACAGAATGGGGGGAGGTGTACAGAATGGGCGGGGGGAGGTGGGTGTACAGAATGGGGGGGTGTACAGAATGGGCGGGGGGAGGTGGGTGTACAGAATGGGGGGGAGGTGTACAGAATGGGCGGGGGGAGGTGGGTGTACAGAATGGGCGGGGGGAGGTGGTGTACAGAATGGGGGGGGGGTGTACAGAATGGGGGGAGGTGGGTGTACAGAATGGGGGGGGAGGTGGTGTACAGAATGGGGGGGGGTGTACAGAATGGGGGGGAGGTGGGTGTACAGAATGGGGGGGAGGTGGGTGTACAGAATGGGGGGGGGAGGTGGGTGTACAGAATGGGGGGGGGGTGTACAGAATGGGGGGGAGGTGGGTGTACAGAATGGGGGGGAGGTGTACAGAATGGGCGGGGGGAGGTGGGTGTACAGAATGGGCGGGGGGAGGTGGGTGTACAGAATGGGCGGGGGAGGTGGGTGTACAGATGGGCGGGGGAGGTGGGTGTACAGAATGGGGGTGGTGTACAGAATGGGGGGGGGGTGTACAGAATGGCGGGGGAGGTGGGTGTACAGAATGGGGGGGTGTACAGAAGGGCGGGGGGAGGTGGGTGTACAGAATGGGGGGGGAGGTACAGAATGGGCGGGGGAGGTGGGTGTACAGAATGGGCGGGGGGAGGTGGGTGTACAGAATGGGGGGGGGGTGTACAGAATGGGGGGGTGGGTGTACAGAATGGGGGGGAGGTGGGTGTACAGAATGGGGGGGGGGTGTACAGAATGGGGGGAGGTGGGTGTACAGAATGGGGGGGGGGAGGTGGGTGTACAGAATGGGGGGGGGTGTACAGAATGGGGGGGAGGTGGGTGTACAGAATGGGGGGAGGTGTACAGAATGGGCGGGGGGAGGTGGGTGTACAGAATGGGCGGGGGAGGTGGGTGTACAGAATGGGCGGGGGAGGTGGGTGTACAGATGGGCGGGGGGAGGTGGGTGTACAAGGTGGGTGTACAGAATGGGGGGGGTGTACAGAATGGGGGGAGGTGTACAGAATGGGCGGGGGGAGGTGGGTGTACAGAATGGGCGGGGGGAGGTGGGTGTACAGAATGGGCGGGGGAGGTGGGTGTACAGAATGGGCGGGGGAGGTGGGTGTACAGAATGGGGGGGGTGTACAGAATGGGGGGGAGGTGTACAGAATGGGCGGGGGAGGTGGGTGTACAGAATGGGCGGGGGAGGTGGGTGTACAGAATGGGGGGGGGGTGTACAGAATGGGGGGGAGGTGGGTGTACAGAATGGGGGGAGGTGTACAGAATGGGCGGGGGGAGGTGGGTGTACAGAATGGGCGGGGGAGGTGGGTGTACAGAATGGGCGGGTTGAGGTGGGTGTACAGAATGGGGGGGGGTGTACAGAATGGGGGGGTGTACAGAATGGGGGGGAGGTGTACAGAATGGGCGGGGGGAGGTGGGTGTACAGAATGGGGGGTGTACAGAATGGGGGGGGAGGTGGGTGTACAGAATGGGCGGGGGGAGGTGGGTGTACAGAATGGGGGGGGTGTACAGAATGGGGGGGAGGTGGGTGTACAGAATGGGGGGGAGGTGGGTGTACAGAATGGGGGGGAGGTGTACAGAATGGGCGGGGGGAGGTGGGTGTACAGAATGGGGGGGAGGTGTACAGAATGGGCGGGGGGAGGTGGGTGTACAGAATGGGGGGGTGTACAGAATGGGGCGGCGAGGCAGCGGATAGTAACCAGTATTTCACCTCTCTTTAGTCTGTGAAGAAGTTTCCATGCCGACTGTGTGAGCGATCATTCTGCTCCGCCCCCAGCCTCCGGCGTCATGTGCGAGTGAATCACGAGGGCATTAAGCGGGTGTACCCCTGCCGGTCAGTATGTGTCGCTGTTCTCCCCTGTACTAGGCTGACCCTCACACTGCACACACACATGAGCATTGGTTCCATCATTATCGGGTGTTTGGAGCCACGTCTGGTGCTGGTAGGAGGCCCATATTCAGTGATTGTAACTCAGTATCTGTAGCGACCATCCCCTGACACTAGATGGCGCTGGCGGTAGTACTGTGTCCCACACAATTCTACTGTATCGGATTGTGACCTCTGCCCTCCTCACCCAGGTACTGCACCGAGGGGAAACGCACCTTTAGCAGCCGCCTGATTCTGGAGAAACACATCCAGGTCCGACATGGCATCAAAGTCACCGACCAGACAAGGAGTCAGGAGGTCCTGGTCTCCCGCAATGGGAGCAAATCACAGGTACGGTGATCCATTATATGCTCTGGGATAAGGAGCAGCTACTAGGCCTTGTGACATGCTGGACCTTCAGGTAGAGGATATGAAGGGAGAGGGCTCCTGCCTCCCTTACCTGGTGGGGATGGGTGTAACCTAGTTACTGCTCCACCCGACTCCGCTTAGCCGGGGGCCCTGCTCCAATCACAGCTGGCACTTCTGTAATCTTATGTACATGATGCATTGGGTGTTATAGTAGGCTAGCATGGTAGATTCTCTCATTCCTGTATTGTGCTCACCTTGTACCTGGCTCCAGTAATCTGTCCCAGTGCTCTCCAGCCTTCCGATACATTCTGCTACTCCGGGACTGCAGTTCCAGTATCCATTTAGCTGCATTCCGCTCCAGCGCCGTTATATTCTGATCCAATCCGCTCCACTCCAGCGCCAAGTTATATTCTGATCCAATCCGCTCCACTCCAGCGCCAAGTTATATTCTGATCCAATCCGCTCCAGTCCAGCGCCGTTATATTCTGATCCAATCCGCTCCACTCCAGCACCAAGTTATATTCTGATCCAATCCGCTCCAGCGCCGTTATATTCTGATCCAATCCGCTCCACTCCAGCGCCAAGTTATATTCTGATCCAATCCGCTCCACTCCAGCACCAAGTTATATTCTGATCCAATCCGCTCGAGCGCCGTTATATTCTGATCCAATCCGCTCCACTCCAGCGCCAAGTTATATTCTGATCCAATCCGCTCCAGTCCAGCGCCAAGTTATATTCTGATCCAATCCGCTCAACTCCAGCGCCAAGTTATATTCTGATCCAATCCGCTCAACTCCAGCGCCAAGTTATATTCTGATCCAATCCGCTCAACTCCAGCGCCAAGTTATATTCTGATCCAATCCGCTCCAGTCCGGCACCAAGTTATATTCTGATCCAATCCGCTCCAGTCCAGCACCAAGTTATATTCTGATCCAATCCGCTCTAGTCCAGCACCAAGTTGTTTTCTGATCCGGTCCAGTCCAGCTCCAAGTTGTATTCTGATCCAATCCGGTCCAGTGCAGCGCCAAGTTGTTTTCTGATCCAATCCGGTCCAGTCCAGCTCCAAGTTGTTTTCTGATCCTATCCGGTCCAGGCTGTTATTTGCCCCAGTCCAGCTCCAAGTTGTTTTCTGATCCAATCCGGTCCAGGCTGTTATTTGCTCCAGTCCTGCTCCAAGTTGTTTTCTGATCCAATCCGGTCCAGGCTGTTATTTGCCCCAGTCCTGCACTAAGTTGTTTTCTGATCCAATCCGGTCCAGGCTGTTATTTGCCCCAGTCCAGCTACAAGTTGTTTTCTGATCCAATCCGGTCCAGGCTGTTATTTGCCCCAGTCCAGCTCCAAGTTGTTTTCTGATCCAATCCGGTCCAGGCTGTTATTTGCCCCAGTCCAGCTCCAAGTTGTTTTCTGATCCAATCCGGTCCAGGCTGTTATTTGCCCCAGTCCAGCTCTAAGTTGTTTTCTGATCCAATCCGGTCCAGGCTGTTATTTGCCCCAGTCCTGCACTTTCCCGGTTTGAGCTAGATCCCGTTCCTGACCAGCTCCAGTTACTCCTGTGGTTCCAGTACAATGGAGTGGATCATATGGTCTATTACTAAAGCTTTGGGCTATTCCCAATCCGCATTCTCTGCTCTCTTCCTCGCCGTACACCTGGGTCTCCCCCATTGTTATTTAGTATCGCCGCCTTTACCAGAGGGTTTGTCTGTTGCCATGTAATTCCAGTCATTCTGAAACACCCCCATCTGATTTACTAACGGGCAGCTGTAAATGGGGGAGATCGGCAAATGCGGGGACTATGGTACATTACGCATAGAACACTTGTCTGCTCTGTAACAATGGTCATTATTCTAGGGAGCAGTTAAAGTTGTGGTTCATGAAGACAGAGGAATAGAACTAAACACAGAGGCTCTGGCCATAGGTACCAGCACATGCTATTGCAGTGCCACCAGTGTACCGGAAGTGTCCCCGTTCTATCCCGACTATCCGGCCAGGCGTCGTGTTAGGTAGGACGCCCAATCGGATTACTGGATACATTAGATCCATGAACATACATTGATCCCTTATCCTGCACATTGGTTTCCCAGCACATCCCCACGCTCCTAGCTGTTGTACACATCAGGAGAGGAACAAGCCCTCATAGTGGTGGCACCAGTTACTAGGAGCATTGCTTTATGCAGGAGGCAAATGATTGTTTTATACTATTATTTCCTCACATCACAGAATAACACCACACACTTCCCCATCATTCAGATACATGGAACACACCAAGAAACAATTGTCCATTAATAGAATGAACACGTAATTAAAGGCCCCAGGATGCTTTGCATGGTGCGCTGACCTGTCATGTGACTTTTCCCACAGACCTCATCTAAAAAGCGTAAGCTTTCCTCCGATGACTCCGGCAGCGACGAGCCGCGGAAAGCCAAGCCGGCCCCTCAGAAACCCAAGCGCACCTTCCAATGCCGGGCATGCGGTTACAAGACGGGCAGCCTGGCGGACTTCCGGCAGCACATCCCCCAGCACTGCACCGGCGAGAGCTCCCACCAGTGCAGGGAGTGCGGCGTTTGCTTCACGTCGCAGGCTCGCTGAACCGCCACCGCTTCATGACGCACAAGATGAAGGGCGCGGCCGAGGAAGAGCCGGAGCCAGCCCAGAAGAGCGAGGAGGGCCCGGACGGCAAACTGACCTGTCAGGTTTGCAACAAGAGCTT
>NC_139228.1:5460324-5462824 GCF_055691185.1 Crinia signifera | reverse complement strand
GTGCAGTGTACGGCGCGCACTATTACTACATCTGTGGCTGGTATATCAGTGTTAGGTGGGTAGTATATATACTGTGCAGTGTATGACGGGCACTATTAGTACATCTGCGGCTGTTATATACTGTGCAGTGTATGGCGGGCACTATTACTACATCTGCGGCTGTTATATACTGTGTAGTGTATGGCGGGCACTATTACTACATCTGTGGCTGTTATATACTGTATACTGTGCAGTGTATGGCGGGCACTATTACTACATCTGCAGCGGTTATATACTGTATACTGAGCAGTGTATGGCACGCACTATTACTACATCTGTGGCTGGTATATCAGTGTTAGGTGGGTAGTATGTATACTGTGCAGCGTACGGCACGCACTGTTACTACGTCTGCGGCTGGTATATCAGTGTTAGGTGGGTTGTATATATACTTAGTGTTCATTCTAGCACCCACGGTACTTGTGGATTATCACGGCTCCCATCGCATGCCATATATAGTGGCCGGTTTTTGCCAAAATCGCATGCGATCGCATGCGATTTTTCACTGAAAAGCATCCAAATGCATTGGAATTAGTATGAAACATGTTCAATGGCCCCCAAATGGCATTTTTGAGGCTGTACCACCCCCACTATCAATGCGAACCCGAAGCGTGGCGAGCGGCGGCGGTACGCGTCCTACGACCTTTTCATACCCCCACTATCCACGTCGGCGTGGAGTTGAGAATAGAAAGTGTGGCGAGCGCAGCAAGGGGACGCGGACACCTGTGAAGCCCGTGAGGGGACACGTATACCTGTGAAGGTATCCGCGTCTGCTCGCTGCGCTCGCCACACTTTCTATTCTCAACTCCACGCCGACGTGGATAGTGGGGGTATGAAAAGGTCGTAGGACGCGTACCGCCGCCGCTCGCCACGCTTCGGGTTCGCATTGATAGTGGCGGTGGTACAGCCTCAAAAATGCCATTTGGGGGCCATTGAACATGTTTCATACTAATTCCAATGCATTTGGATGCTTTTCAGTGAAAAATCGCATGCGATTTTTTCATGTACGATGGCCATCGTGGGAGCCGTGATAATCCACAAGTACCGCACCCGCTATCTTTGAAAACCCATGCAGTTCCTCTTCCATGCTTGGGGTGTCACTGTCTGCTGTGATGTTTCTGGCACAGGTCTGGTTTGCATATCAGTGTTGATATACAGATCAAACTGTGCTAGAAACAGCACAGCAGACAGTGACACCCCAGGCAGGGAAGAGGAACTGCATGGGTTTTCAAAGATAGCGGGTGCTAGAATAAACACTGTATACTATGTAGCGTACGGCGGGCACTATTACTACGTCTGCAGCTGGTATATCAGTGTTAGGTGGGTAGTATATATACTGTATACTGTGCAGCGTACGGCGGTCACTATTACTACGTCTGCAGCTGGTATATCAGTGTTAGGTGGGTAGTATATATACTGTATACTGTGCAGCGTACGGCGGGCATTATTCCTACGTCTGCAGCTGGTATATCAGTGTTAGGTGGGTAGTATGTATACTGTGCAGCGTACGGCGGGCACTATTACTACGTCTGCGGCTGGTATATCAGTGTTAGGTGGGTAGTATATATACTGTATACTGTATACTGTGCAGCGTACGGCGGTCACTATTACTACGTCTGCAGCTGGTATATCAGTGTTAGGTGGGTAGTATATATACTGTATACTGTGCAGCGTACGGCGGGCATTATTACTACGTCTGCAGCTGGTATATCAGTGTTAGGTGGGTAGTATGTATACTGTGCAGCGTACGGCGGGCACTATTACTACGTCTGCGGCTGGTATATCAGTGTTAGGTGGGTAGTATATATACTGTATACTGTGCAGCGTACGGCGGGCACTATTACTACGTCTGCGGCTGGTATATCAGTGTTAGGTGGGTAGTATATGTATACTGTGCAGCGTACGGCGGGCACTATTACTACGTCTGCGGCTGGTATATCAGTCTTAGGTGGGTAGTATGTATACTGTGCAGCGTACGGCGGGCACTATTACTACATCAGCAGCTGGTATATCAGTGTTAGGTGGGTAGTATATGTATACTGTGCAGCGTACGGCGGTCACTATTACTACGTCTGCAGCTGGTATATCAGTGTTAGGTGGGTAGTATATGTATACTGTGCAGCGTACGGCGGTCACTATTACTACGTCTGCGGCTGGTATATCAGTGTTAGGTGGGTAGTATATATACTGTATACTGTGCAGCGTACGGCGGGCACTATTACTACGTCTGCGGCTGGTATATCAGTCTTAGGTGGGTAGTATGTATACTGTGCAGCGTACGGCGGGCACTATTACTACATCAGCAGCTGTTATATACTGTGCAGCGTACGGCGGGCACTATTAGTACGTCTGCGGCTGGTATATCAGTGTTAGGTGGGTAGTATATGTATACTGTGCAGCGTACGGCGGGCACTATTACTACGTCTGCGGCTGGTATATCAGTCTTAGGTGGGTAGTATATATA